>NW_020838028.1:3045523-3385060 GCF_003676395.1 Aethalodelphis obliquidens | reverse complement strand
ATATATATATATATATATATATATGAAGCATAAATGGACAAAATCGAAGGGAGAAATAGACATTTCCACAATAATAGTTGGAGACTCCAATGCTCTACTCTCAGTAGCAGATAGAACTATCAGACAGAAGTAAGGAAATGGAGAACTTATTACACAATAACCTGACTAAATCTAACAGACATATACTGAACACTCTATCTAACAACAACAGAACACACATTCTTCTCAACTTCACATGGGACATCTTCCAGCAAGGACCATATGTTAGGCCACAAATTAAGTCAACATAGGTTTAATAAGATAGATATCATACAGAATATCTTTTATGACCACAACAAGATGAAGTTAGAAATCAAAATAGAACTAAAACTGGAAAACACACAAATTCGTGGAAATTAGACAACACACTCTTAAACAACAAATGTATCAAAGAAGAAATCACAAGGGAAATTAGAAAATACTTAGAGATGAATTAAAATGAAGACACACAATATCAAAACTTATGGGACATAGCAAAAGTAATGCTAAGGAGGAAATTTATAAACACATTAGAAAAGAAGAAATATCTCAAATCAACAACCTAACTCTGCAACTTAAAGAACTAGAAAAAGAAGAACCAACTAAAAATAAAACTAGCAGAAGGAAGAAAATAATAAGGATTAGAGCAGAGATAAATGAAATAAATAACAGAAAAACAATAGAGAAAAATAAAAAAAAATCAAAAGTTGATTCTTTGAAAATATGAATGAAATTGAAAACTTTTAGTTGCATTGACTAAGAAAAAGAGAGTAGAATCAAATAACTAAAATCAGAAATGAAAGTGGAGACACTACAACCAATAATAAATACAGACAATAAAAAGGATTATAAAAGAGTAATATGAACAACTGTGTGGATCAAACTTGGATAACTTAGATGAAACGGACAAATCTGAGAAACACAAAACTTGACAAGACTGAGTCACAAAGATGTAGAAAACCTGATTAGACTGATAACCAGTTAGGAGATTGAATCAGTAATCAAAAACATTTCAACAAATAAAATCCCTGAACCTAATGGCTTCACTTGTGAATTCCATCAAACATTTAAAGGAGAACTAACAAACACCAATCTTTCTCAAACCTCAGAAAATATTTGAAGAGGAGAGAACACTTCCTAACTTCTAGCTCCTCATTCTCTAAGGCCAGCATTCTTCTGACACCAAAGCCAAAGACACTACAAGAAAAGAAAACTATAGACAAATACACTTATGAACATTGATGCAAACTATGCAACAGGAAAAAATATTTGCAAATAAAGGACTAATATCCAGAATAAAACTCAACAACGACAACAAAAACAAATAACCTAATTAAAAAACAGGCAAAGGACTTGAATAGACATTTCTCCAAAGAAGATATATGAATGGTTAATAAGCAAATGAAAAAACTGCCAAAATTACTAACCATTAGGAAAACGCAAATCAAAACCACAATGAGATAGCACCTCACACCCATTAGTATGGCTACTATCAAAATCATTAAAAATAACCACTGTTGAAGAAGATATGGAGAAATTGGAAATTTGGAAATATTGGAAATTTGTACTGTTCATGGAAAACAGTATGAAACAATATGATGGGTCCTCAAAAAAATAAACACAGAACTACCATATTATCAGCAATTCCACTTCTGGGTACACACTAAAAGAATTGAAAGCAGGGTCTCAAAGAAATTCTTGTATATCCATGTTGATAGCAGCATTATTCACAACAACAAACATGATAGTAACCCAATGTCCATTGACAGCTGAATGGATAAGCAATATATGGTATATACAATGGAATATCATTAGCCTTAAAAAGGGAAGGAAATTCTGACACATGCTACAACATGGATGAACCTTAAATAGGGAGTTATTGTTTAATGGGTACAATGTTTCAGTTTTGCAAGATGAAAAGAGTTCTGGAGATGAATGGTGGCAATGGTTGCACAAAATATGAATGCACTGAGTATCACTAAACTGTGTATTTTTTTAATGGTTAAGGTGGTAAATATTGTGCAATGTGTATTTTACCACGATAAAAAAATTTTAAGCAAAAAAAATTGAACCCAGTTTAAGAGCCTGACCTCGTACCAAAATTTTACAGATTAATATTTTCAGCCACAAAGTGAGAAAGATACTATAAACAGCTTAGATTTATAGTTGCAACCATGATGTTCAGGAAGATGTAGTGATTTTCCCAAGGTCACAGAGCTTACATAAGCAGCAGAACTGGAGTGTAGCCCCTCAGAACCTGCCGTCTACTCACTATAGTGCTTTCGAGGCTATTTTCTGTATTTAAAATGAGGGAATGTAGCTAATTTGGCACTTTCTACCATTCAAAGATATTCACAAACATAAACTCATTTACTCTCACAATTTTTATGTTAGGAGGGCAAGCAATGCAATTTTTCTTCTATCCATTTTACAATTTACAATACTGAGGTTGAGATTATGTGTTTTGTTATGACACCGGAAAGATACAAAATGGCAGAGTACCTTAAAAACTCAGGTCTTCTTAACTATGAAACACTGTGAACAGAACCTATCTTTGCTTTGTTTCATAAACTGAACAGCTTCTGTGTAGTAAAAGTGAAAGAATAGTGATCTACCCCCTTCTAGAACTGTGTTTTTTACTCACAATTAAATGTCAAATAGTTTTATTTATATAACAAACGTGGTAAAATGTTAAAAATTAGTGAATCCAGCTGAAGGACATATGATAGCTACTTGTACTATTCTTGCAGGTTTTTGTAAGTTTTAATTCTGTAAATTTTTATAGATGAAGTTTAAAAATATGAAGGTATAGTCAGATAAATGCAAACTGAATAAACTGCCAACTAAGGCACCAGACACAATTTATACATATAAACGTTTAGAGTTGAAAAGTACCTTGGAAATTATTTATTTTAAATCCCTTATTTTACAGCTGAGGAAACAAACCTAAAGTTTAATGTTAACGCTATTTGTTAATATTAGAGCCTGGTCTAGAAATCTGAGGTGTCCCCGAACCCTTGCTCTCATCCTGAGTTTCCTCTTTTTGTAGCATAAAGTTTCTCCAAAAAAATTATTGCATTAAAAACAACTTCTTTGGCTCCTGGAAGCCAAGGAAGATTCTATATTGTTAAGAATATTCTCAGATTGAAGTAGTGAAAAGAACACATGTATATTTGTATGACAGAGATACAGATATGGATCTGATAAGGATATAGGTAACAGTGTTCAACTGGGTTAAAGAGAACTCAAAGACTGTTCACCTACTCCATTGCAAGCAGTTGCTTCTCAAGCTCTTCAGAAAATTGCAGAGGAAAATTAATTTGACATTTTTTCTTTATCACGCTGCAAAATAGTTAAGAGTGGCCAGCAGATGCCACTGTTGTCAGTTGTAAATAATTTTTCACATTTCAAATAAAGGAGATGAGTCATTACAGAAGGAAATAGGATAAGTGTAACAAAAATAATCATGTTATCTTAAAAAAATGTAACAAAAGTAATGCATTAATTGGATCTTATTATTTACCTTTAAGCAAAACATTTAATTAGACACATGTCAGCTAAAAGATATGAGCTAACTTGTTAGAGAAAAATTAACAAGGAAAACTGTAAGTCTTCTATGTTTGAAAAGAATAATCATGTTTAAAAATTAGAAGTTGATGCAATCACCAATGTTGACTAATAGCTATATTTAATAGCCAAGATATAGCCTACCTGATGAGTGACATCGAGGAAGAGTAAAATAAAACATCAATTCTATTCCTTTTTGTTACTATTGAGACATTATAAAAATAGTTTTGTATTTCTCAAGCCTACACTCAATGGGGAATAAGCTGTTACTACAAAATTGACTGTTAATTATGTTACTCTCTTATATTTCCATCAATATTCATAGTGTTAAGTATTTTTAAAATAATTTAAAATATATAAATTAAAGCAGACCTACATGGCCTATTCCATGAGAAAAAATATGATGGCTATTGGTTACTTCTAGGCTGGCCTCCCAAATTCCACAGTGGAACATGATTGATCACTCCTGGAATCCCTGTATCTTCCTGAACATATTTTTGGAATGACTCTTCACTTTTTTTAAAACATCAATCCCACCAAAAATCTGTAAATTATAGTTCAAATAGATTTTTTCATATATTTTCATGTGGATTTGAATTGCTGAATATTTTAATTAATTGACAAGAAAATATTAAATCTATGCTATATTCAACACTCTGATAGTTGCTGTGAGGGATTCAGAAGAGAATAAACATAGTTTCTGTTCTTAAGCAAAGAATACAGTAGAATAAAAAGAAAGGTTTTATGTATGGACATATATGTACTATGCTAAATGTTTCTGCTGTTACATAAAATGATGTGTAAAATGGTGAGGTTTCATAAGATTGTTGTAAAGATTAAATTAGATAAGGAGTAAAGTATCCATATCTAATTTAATCTCTCAATATCAAGCACAAAATAGTGGCTAAGCCAGTGTCAGTTTTCACTCAAATAACTGTCTTGGAGAGCAGATAGAGTGAGTGTTCAAAACCCTAATCAAATACTAAGTATAAATAATAAGTGATGTAAGAAAGGAATAGAATACATGAGAAATTAAAAATAAAGTGTTCCTGGCAGAATGGTCCACAAAAATCTTGATGGAGGAGGTCATATTGAGCTAATACTTGAGAGAAATGTAAGCATTTAAGGTGTAGAATAATGTGAAATAATCTTATGTAAGGTAGAGAAAGTGTGGGATAAGATAGGTTAATCCCTGGGGCAAACGTTAAAAAAATAAAAGAAGCCAACATAAAAAGAGAATATAAAATTGAATACAAAACTAAACAACTCAAAAGAAGGCAGAAAAGGAGGAACAATGGAAGAAAGAATGTATGAGACAAATAAAAGACAAATAACAAGAAGGTAGACTTAAATCCAACCATATCAATAATTGCATTAATTGTAAATGGTCTTAAATTCTTCAGGAAAAAAACAGATTGCTGAACTGGATTGAAAAATGAAAAAACACAGAACAATTCTATGCTATTTATAAAAGAAAATTTAAAGATATATGCTGGTTAAAAATAAAGGATGGCAAAAGATATATCATGCAAACACTAATTAAAAGAAAGTTGAGAGTTTTTTTAATACCAATGTAGACTTTAAGGCAATAAGTATCACTAGAGATATAGGAATATTTCATAAAGAGGGTCAATTCATTGAAAAGACATAACACTCATAAACATGTATGTACCTAATAACAGAGTTTCTAAATTCATGAAAAAATCTGGCAGAATTAAAAGGAGAAATAGACAAATTCACAATTGTATTTGAAGAATTTAACATTTGTAAGACTAATAGAATATTAATATTAACATCCTATTAATAGAATAGAATAATTTAATCAATAAGTGATCATTTTCAGTAATATAATTTTAAAAAATTGACTCTACAATTAGAAAAATATCTTAATATATAATATAATATATAATAATAATGGACACTATAGTTATTAAATATTAATACTCTACAGTTATAACACTACTATAATAACTGACACTACAATTAGAAAAACTGTATCCCTCAGTAACTGATACTGCAATTAGAAAAAAAGATACAGAAAATATTTGAATAATATGAAAAACTAACTTGACATAATTTACTTACATAAAACCTATACAAAATTACTGCAGAATACACATTATTTTCAAGTGCACATAAATATGTACCATGATAGACAATACTTTCAGCTATTGTCATAATATTTCATGGAACTCTCCCTCACCCTTGCCAAACGCTATTCAGACATCAAAAGGAAAAGAACTCAAAATATATAATTGTGCTTGGCAATTAGGAATTCATTTGTGATTTTAGCGAAAGTAGTATCGATGAAATATTGAGGGCTGGAAACCACGTTATAATGGAACGCTTGAATGAAAGGTAAAGATGAAGAGATCAGGAGGATAGCTGTTTCTCTTAGGAAGTTTGACAGTGAAAGGAAGAGAGAGTGAATAGGGGTGGCAGAGGAGGACATATTTTTGTTTTAAAATATAAGAGAGGTGAACACGGTTTCTGGATGAAAAAAAGGAGCCAGTAGAGAGAGAAAGGAAAAGGAGAGAGAATAATCTGCGGAGAAAGGTCTTGGGTAATTCAGAGTGGGAGGAAATCAAGAGTAGAGATGGGCAGACTGGCCTTTGATATGATCAGGGAAAGCTTTTCCCCTTAAGGAGTAGCAAAATAGATAAAATAGATGTAGAGGGTGCTTCACTTTAAATGATAAACAGGTATAGAAAACTACTATACACTGCATAGTAATATTTGTAACTAAGGTACAGTGCAAAAAGCATGCTTTGTGATAAGAGATCCTCAAATGTTTTAAATCACATTCACATAAAACTGACTCCCTTATATGTTTGTTTCTTTCCTTTTTTGTTTTTTTTATTGGGGGGTGGAGTTTAGAGGGTGGGGAAAGGCAGGAAAGGTGGAGGACAGGAGAGGTAAAGTGAACAAAAAATAAAAAAGCAATTCTCAGAAAAAGGAACCTAATAGCAAAAAATATATGAAAGGATCTTCATCCAACCTAGTAATTAAATAAATATAAATTCAAACAATGAAATACTATGCTCTGCCCCATAAGATCAGAAAAAAATTTCACATGTCACTGAGGATGTGGATACTCTAAACTTTTTACACCCTGCCAGTGGTAATTTAACTTGATTTAACCCCTTTAGAAAGTAGTAATTTGGCAATTTCTAGGGAAGTTTAAGATGGATGGATGAAACATATTATTGCTCAAAAGGATCTACTCCCTCCCTTGGGAGAGGATTGTGAGTCCTCACTCATTTCCATATGTCTGGCCATCCTGCACTTGTAGAGGTAGTATATTTCCCTGCCCCATTGACTAGGATTTGGTCATGCGATTTAAGTTGACCAATTGAATATGAGTATACATGTGTACCCCTTCTATGAACAGAAGCTTTTGAAGTCATTGCAAATTTTTGTCAGCCTCCTGCCCATTATTTCCGTGAGAAGGGTATACACTGGATAGGAGCTGTTTCCATCCCAGCTGCAACAATTTGGATAAAATCTTTTAAGAATTTCTGTAGTGATTTTAGAGTTATAGACTTTTTGGTGAAGAATTTTTTTTTTTTTAACCTGAAAGGAAAATGAAAACAAAGTCCTAATATATCACACAAACAAGTTTATTACTTAAATGTTTATAAATTATAAGATTTTACTTATGAATAAAAACATTTCTAGAAAATGTTACACATTTTGTAATAATGTTTGTAACTGGTTTCAGGCACATAGTGCAAAATACTTCTTTTCTGATACAGAGATCCCTAAATGTTTATCTAACCACATTGGCACAAAATTGCTTTAGTACCTTATATGGTACAATATACCCCTAATAAATCTTTGAAAAAGAAAAACTTTGTGGGCAAAACTAGTACACTACTATTTACTGGCAAAAATCTATTAGTAGATTCAGTTTTCTTGGTTTATAAAGTAGGTTGCCATAGAAAAATATTATTTGTCTATGATTCTTTTAAAATCACATTATTATATAATACACAAATTATTCACCTGAAAAAAATCTCTTGATACCTGAGAATTTGTCCATGAATAGTTAATTTTTATACTATCTTTTATGTTCTGGCTTTGAGATACCTCAGATATGAAATAACTTGAACGTCTCTAATAAAAATTTTGCAAATGTAAACATAATTTTATGTTTACCAAAATAGGATCTTCAACATGTCAATAATTCTTACTTTTCTACTTGATTAATAAAATACAGTACTTAACTGTGAGAAAATTAATTTTTTAAGAGTAGACATATACATATATAAGATCTATAAAGACATGATAGAATATACACATTATAAAAACAATGTATTTCTCTTATAAGTACAATCAAATTAGAGGTAGGTGTTTTAAGTCAAATTCTACTATATCATATCTTCTTCTGTATTATTCCCACAAAATTTCATATTTAGTATTTAACCAAAGCATATATTTTAAATACAAAATTATACCATATTTTAGGATGATTTTTTTCAAGCACCATAATGCACAATTAAAAATTAAAGGAAACATAAAACAAAGTATCTAAGCTGTATCAGTAGAAAGTATAATGGCTATGTACTTTTTTGATGTGACTATTGATTTGCTATTCACCTGACAGATTCAATATGTTTATCGCAGTTTTAAATAAGTTCATTTTCCTAATTTTTACTTGCTCCATTTTAACAAGTAGAATAAACATTCATTGTACAGTAGGATACCAGAGCAGAGATTTACATGTGTGTTTATAGGCATAAGGTAATTGTGGTCCAGTCCAAGCTGTTAACAGCAATATTATCTTGGTATAATTCAAGCATCCCTGTATACCCTACCATAAATTACTATATCCTTTTAAGGATCCAGATTAGAATCACATATCGTTCAGTTTATTTTGAAGCCCTTGAAAAATTAAGCAGTGATGTGACTTCCTGATGAGCGCCCTGAAAAAAAGGCACAGACATTTTAGACATGGAAATCTCAGGAAGGGAAGGGTAAAGAAACAAGCACCAGCTATTTGCAGTTTCCAGAGAATGTCTCCTCTTTGGGACTCACTTCCCACTTCTGAATGTTCATATTACTTGAATTGGGAGACCAGTAGTCATGTGAGGAATACACTTTCCACAGAACCCTCCACATCTGCCGTAGACTTTGGTTCCATCCTGAAAATAGGAAGAGGCAGAGATACAGGAGAATCTGTTACAAGCTAGTATCTGCGTGCACAGGGCAGAAAAAGCAAATGCTTTGAATCATGCGGTTGAAATAATTAGCCAAGGTTTCATACAACAATTACACTTGAGGTCAAAGGTCATGCCATTTCAGGATTAGTTGAAATTTGTGGTCATGGGAATTAGATAATGTGAGATTCATATTATCTACTTAATGATTATAAACCACACTCTAATTTAGACAATTCATCTCAACCCACTTATTTTTCAACAAGATATCTATTTGCTTCAGTGAGTTTATTAAAACCTCTCCCAATCTGTTGTCCAGCATTGCCATGATTTTATATAAGATTCTCACAGACTAAAAAAAAGATAGTATGCAAACTTGACCTTAACTGAATCCAAGTCATATTAACCTCAAATATCTCCTGGAAGCATTAGAAACACAGCCTGAAGAAAATATTTAGAAGGTGATAAAATGGGGGGGGCAGGGAATAAAACTGGACTGAAAGCAGGAATTATAATTAGACAAGGACTAAAAAGGGAGATTCTTCTTTTTTTTAGGAAAGCAGAGCTGCTTACTGAGGAATGGCTGGTGAAGAAGGTGGTCAGGACATGCTAGATTTTCTTTCCAAACTGTCTTCCATCTTTAGGTCCAAAAGTCAAAAGGCATTTTGATAGGATAAAGCAAAAATAGCTTGAACTCCTGTAGTTTCTAGAAAAGGTAAGTTTTGCTTTGTTTTTGTTTTTTTAATCTAAGGAAGGAGGGTAGAGAAGGAAACTTTGGGTTCCTGGAACTTTTGAGGATGAAGAATATTTTGAGATTGGGGGCTTTTGAAGTTGCCTCTCCTTTCAAAAGCTTTCTAAACTCTAGAGAGTCTGAGTAAACAGAGAAAGGAATGGCAGTAAAAATTCCAATTTATATACATTCCTGTTCGCAAACGGATCATATAAGTAAACCCCTAATCTTGCTTAAATTTAATGGGAAATGAAAATATGTGTGCATTTCCATAAGTACATTTGGGTTTCACAAGTCTCATTTTCACACCAGGCAATAGATCTCAGGAAATACCTTCATGTGCAAAATTTTTGATTGAGGGAGAAACTCTCAATTAAATAGACAAACAAATAATCTTTAGAATAGAACTTAAATAGAAGCAAAAGTAATGATTGTACTAAATATTCATTTTTACTGCTGCCCTCAGCCAGATCTCATTTAACCAAAAGATACCTAAAAGCTGTATAAAGTCAGAATATCTCATTGCACTCTCTACATTTTCTACTTGCTCGGAATATACTTTAACTAGGTAATTAATTTATTTCCATTCTTCTACCAAAAGGGATTAGACCAAAATTTGCCAAATAAATATTTAGAAATAGCCATTTTTAAAAAGCCTACTGCTTGCCCATATGATAGAAATAATAAAAATTTAAATTCTTTAATTATAAATTGAAACACAATTTCATAATATTCAGAAAGATAATGTTTTAGTCTCTGATTATTAGAAAATTGAATTTCATTTATAAGTAGTATTCATATAAATAGGAGTGTAACAGAAGTCACTTTTATCAAAAGAAAGAAAAATGATAAAACCTTAGAGCGGGCAGGGGGTTGTTGATGGTGCTGATTTATGTGCAATATAGGTGAGGACACTTATAATGTAGATCCTGATTTACTATAGATAGAATCATGTTATCTAAGACATGGGAGCTCCAAGTACTAGGAGCCATCTCATAAAGAGTATGTGCTAGTACCCCATACCAGCATCAAAATTAAATGGATTCTACTTTAGATGATACATGTGCTATAGGTAAAAACCAAATACCAATGTTCTCTAGATAAAGGTAGACAGAGGAAAATATGCATACAACCATAAAAAATATTCCTAATTCTTGAAGAACCTATAAAGGATATTTGTTAAATGACAAATGGCTCCAACCTCAGCTCCATCACTAAATCAAAGTAGTGAGGTAAATAAACCAAAAAGTTACCTCTCACTTTGAAATATTAAAACCTACAAACCTTTAATAATTAGAATATAGCTAAAAGCACTACCTCTTTTTGAAGTACCTGCATTTCAAGCCATCAACCCCAAACTTGAGCTACTTCAATCTATATGCTCTGGCATTTGATTTCATGTTCAGATATATGTAGGCTAAACATGAATGTGTATGTATATAAAACCTACATAAGCACATGAATAAAAATGAACCCAATTCCATAATTTCATAAATTAATGTTATATTTCATTATATGTAATATAGTCCATCATATGCAATAACGCATTAGTCATTAACTTCATATAACTCTAAATTTAAAGTAGAGGACCTTTAATGCTAGTTCACAGCACAGAAGTATTTCAGACAGATTTTTTGGTCCAGCAGGACTTACTTGTGATCTGTGAATGATGACAGAGGCATAACTGCCCTGAGCAAGCCACTTTGCTGTACTGGATATCTTCATTCCAGTTCCAGCCAAATTAATGCTGAATTGTCCCTGGATTGAAAACAAAACAAAATAAAAATAGATGGAATTCATAAAATATTTAAGCATCCACTTTGCTAGAAACACCTGAATTGGAATTATGTAAGAAAGGACTCGAATTGGTTTTCAAGATTCTTTCTTTAGAAAATGAAAGAATATTGATACAACCTTACACTAAAGAAAATGAACAGGCTAAAGACTTTTTAAATTGATTACAAATAAGTCTTCTCAATTACAAGAGACAACTGAAATAATACCAGATAATGTAATTTGTGCAAAAGTAATTCTGTCCAACACTAGGACTCTAGGGTTGACAGCTAGAGCTTATGCTCCTGTAGCAACAGCAAGTCCAGTCAGAATGGGTGTTCACAGGGATTGATACCAACCAGACTTTAACATTTCTCCAGTTTCAATTTTTGACCCCTCGTTGCTAATTTCCCTAAGTTACACCTGTTTAATGTATTTCCTAGAATCTTCTGTTACTGTGCCCTTACCTTTTGTGTTAAGAATGTTACTTTTTAACCTACCACACAAAACTACTGAATGTGATATTATTGCCCCAGCTATCATGCGCTTTTAAGAGCCCAGAAGTGTTATGTGGACGTCTGATGCCACATGATTTACACACATGGTATGTGAGCCCCCTAGTGGCTTTATGATCGAGTTATTTTCAAGACACAAGAACCAGTTTCATGTCAAAATATTCTAGACTATCTCTGCTAAAAATTAAACTTTAGGGCTTCCCTGGTGGCGCAGTGGTTGAGAATCTGCCTGCCAATGCAGGGGACACGGGTTCAATACCTGGTCCGAGAAGATCCCACATGCCGCGGAGCAACTAAGCCTGTGTGCCACAACTACTGAGCCTGCACGCTAGAGCCCGTGCACTGCAGCAAGAGAAGCCACCACAATGAGAAGCCCGTATGCAGCAACGAAGACCCAACACAGCCAAAATTAAATAAATAAAATAAATAAATTTATTTAAAAATAAACTTTAAATATCTGTTAATTAAGAAAGTGCCTGACTAAAATTGGTAAAATTTGTGGCACATGTATATGATCTTGCAGTACAGAATTATACACTGAAAAGCTGAAGTATTTAATGAAAGCTAATTAAGCCTACTGCCAATGTTTAATATACATACAGATTTAGAGCGATATTAGGACAATCTTAGATTACATCACAATATCCTATGGCCTAAGACTCAGGAATCTTGAGCAAGACAGTGATAAAACATTAAAGATTATGTTATGTCAATGAAAATATTATCTTGTCATGAAAGCAAACTAAATAGATTTCAAATATATTTATAATATGAATTATTACAACTGCTAAAAAATTATGTATCAGTTTAGTTTATTAAGTTAGATTTCTTAGGAATCTTATATACTTCTTATTTAAAATCAAAATAGAGATTCAAATACATTTATAATACAATGATAATATATGGAGAATTTTCCCCAAAATAGAAATAATTTGTTTTAGATAAATTTCAAAGAAAATTAATTGTTATATACGTCATCTGGTTATGAAATTTAGAATATGACCTGTATGTGTGCTTCATTGCTGTATTCCTAGAGTCCAAAAGAAGGCCTAGGCACTCAGTAAGTGTTTTTAAATGGATGAATGAAGTGCAACATTATAAATATTAAATTTTAGCATTGTAAAAGTTAATACACAAATACACAGCTAAACCCTTCCTGCTTGTGATAATGAATGACACTAACGCTACACACATCAGAATTTTATATTAGTAAATATTTGAATGAAAAGAAGTAATTCTAAGGATATATTCTACTGGTTAATACTTAGTCATCTCATACAGATTTTGCACTGAATACCTTCATCCCACCTTAACTCATAAATAGGCCTCTCACCAAATAAAAGAAATGGAACTATATTCTGTGGTGTAGGTTTCCTGTGGCTGACCACTTACTGAGTGCCCCAGTTGGGGGAATGCAATGTTTTCACAACCTAATAGTTTACCCTTCCATTTATTCTTTACCTCCCTGCTCAAGGTTTCTTGGAAGCATTCAGCTGGAAAGGAAAGACAAAAATCCAACTGACTACAGTACTGAGACTTAGGTGGTCATTAACACAATGAGTTGGGTCTAGAAATATCTGCTGCTTCATTTCTCCAGACTAATTTTCATGATCTTTGTTTACATCTTTAGTCCTTGTTCAAAAGCTACATAATACAATCTCAAAGAAATGGCAAAACAATTCAACTGAACTCTGGGATGATATTGACAGAGGTAAAAATATACTTCACTCATTTGTTCGAAATTAACTGAGTGGCAGACTTGGTATGAAGCACTACTGCAATACAGAGAGAGGTTTTGCTCTAGGTTTGAGAAGTGAAGCACAGATTGGTGGTTGCCAGAGGTAGGAGCTGGAGGGGGAAATGGGTGAGGGTGTTTTACAAGATAAATAAATCCTGGGGATTAATGTGCAATATGGTAACTATAGTTAAGTATACTATATTGTATATTTGAAAGTTGCTAAGAGAATAGATCTTAAAATTTCTCATCACAAGAAAGAAAAAATTGTAACTATGTGAGGTGATGGATGTTAACTAAAACCATTGTGGTAATAATTTTTCAATATATACATAGTCAAATAATTATGTTGTACACCTTAAACTAATACAATGTTTAATGACAATTATATTTTAATAAAATGGAGGAAACTAAATCTGATATACACATAAATAAATGTGATGCAATGTAGAGAATTATAGGTGCCATAAGAAAGGTACTGGTACATTCCTATGGAACTTTAGAAGTAATAAATGATTGAATAATTGTATTAATTACTTATTTCAATTCCATTACTTTATTTAAGATTAAAATTTAAACCTCTTTTAACCTAATATTTAACTTGAAAAATTAGTTCAACATAGTATCAACTAAAAAATATGGTTTTTTGAAGTAGTATGAAGTTTATCTCCTCTTGTACTCTCGACATTTTTTAGAAGAGGCCATCATAAGAAGTAAAATTCTAACAGCCAAATCACAAGTGGAAGGTAAGGTGATTCAGAAGACCTAAGAATTCAACAGATAGGAATGTCTGCCCTTGAGTAATTAGCTGCATCAAAGGAAAAAGTAGTTATGGATACAAGGTAGAGGGAAAGCACAGAAATAGATGCAAGTTTTAATGTTCCACTTCTTTGATTGACTGGTTGGTTCATATGTGCCCATTATATCATTAGGTTTTACAATCTTAAAGTTTGTTCCACATATTTTATTATGAATGGGATCTATAGATCCAATGCAATTCCAATAAGAGAAATGATTCTAAAATTTATATCGAAAGACAAAGAAATTAAAATAATTAAAACAAGTTTGAAAAAAAATAAATTTGAAGGACCCACACTACCTTGTTTTAACACTTATTATAATAAAGCTATCATAACCAAGACAGTGCTGTGTTGGTGAAGAGAGAGACATGTAGATCAATGGAACAGAAGACAGAGTCAGAAATAGACCCACATAAATATGTGCTCTCTCTCTCTATATATATATATATATATATTTTTTTTTTGGCCTCACCACATGGCATATGGGATCTTAGTTCCCCGGCCAGAAATTGAAGCCATGCCCCTGCATTGGTAGTGTAGATTCTTAACCACTGGACCACCAGAAAAGTCCCCTCCAATTGATTTTTGACAAAGGCGGAAAGGCAATTTACTGGAGAAAGCACTGTCTTTTCAACAAATGGTGTTAAGACAACTGGATGTCTATAGGCAAAACCCTTCCAACTTCATAAAAAATTAGTTCAAAATCAGTCATAGGTCTAGATGTAAAGCATAGAACTATAAAAAAAAATCTTTAAAATTTTTAAGAACACATAGAAGAAAATCTTTGTAACCTGGAGTAAGTCAAAGGCTTTTAAATATGACATTAAATGTACAACCCACAAAAGAAAAAAATGATAAATTTGACTTCATTAAAATTTAAAACTTCCACTCTGTGTAAGACAATTAAGAGAAAGAAAAGATAAGGTCCAGACCAGGAGAAAAAGACTTGGAAATGTTATATACAACAAAAGACTTGTAACCAGACTATGTAAAAAACCCTCAAAACTAAACAGTAAGGAACAATAAGGAAAAAAACAACCTAATTTTAAAAATGAGCAAAAGACTTGGGCAATATGTTTATGTATGACTGATTCGCTTTGTTATGGGGCAGAAACTAACACACCATTGTAAAGCAATTATACCCCAATAAAGATGTTAAAAAAAAAAAAAAAAAAAAGACTTGGGCATACACTTCACCAAAGAGTATATATAGATGGAAAATAAGCATATGAAAGATACTTAACATTATTATCCATTAGTGGAATGTAAATTAAAACTACATTGAGCTACCACAGAAGATGGGAAAACAAACAAAAAACTTGACAATACTAAGTGCTGACAAGGAAGCTAATCAACTAGAAATTTAATCTTTGCTGGTGGGAATAAAAAACGGTACAGCCACTGTATCAAACAGTTTAGCAGTTTCCTATAAAGTTAAACATACACATATCATGTGACCCTACAATCTCACTCATAGGCATTTATCCCAGAGAAATGAAAATGTACGTTCACACAAAAACCTGTATACAAATGTGCATCTCAGCTCTATTCATAATCTCCAAAAACTATAAACAACTCATTTTCTTCCAACAAATGAACAAACTGTAGGACAGCTGTATGACATCCATTTGATGGAATAATGCTCAGAAATAAGGAAGAAAAAATTATTGACACATGCAAAACACAGATGGACCTCAAAGGCATTATGTTGAGTGAAGGAAGTCAATCTCAAAAGGTTACATATTGTGTGATTCCATTTATAACACATATCTATGTCATCCCAGAAAATGCAAAACTAAAGCAACAGAAAAAAGATCAGTGTGTACCAGGAGTTAGGTGGGAGGGAGGAACTGACTCCATGGAGGAAATGTGAGGGAGCTATTCTATATTCAGATTATGGTAAAGTAACATGAATCTGTATGTATGTTAAAACTGTATACTAATAAAGGCAATTTTATTGTGTTTTTTTTCACCTTAAGATGTGAATGAATATAACACCTATTTAAAGAAAAAATTTCCAATTGACTTGCAAACAAAACCCAAGTACATGCTATATGTAATAGACACACTTAAAGTGACTCATAAAGGCCAAAACTAAAAGCATGTGCAAAAGTATACCAGGAAAATGTACATAGAGAACAGGGGTAGCAAATCCTGATAAGGTAGAATAGAATTCAAGTATGAAATCAGGAAAACATGACAAAGAAGTGCTAAAAACCATAATCCACAATGAAGACGTAATATGTGAGTATTAGGCATCAAATAACACAGCAACTTTTTTTCTTTTTTATCGCGGTATGTGGGCCTCTCACTGTTGTGGCCTCTCCCATTGCAGAGCACAGGCTCCAGACACGCAGGCTCAGCGGCCATGGCTCACGGGCCTAGCCGCTCCGCGGCATGTGGGATCTTCCCGGACCGGGGCACGAATCGGCGCCCCCTGCATCGGCAGGCGGACTCTCAACCACTGCGCCGCCAGGGAAGCCCAAACACAGCAACTTTTATGAAACAAAACTACAGGAGATGAAAGGAGACATAGGTAGAAACATCCTAATAATAGGAAATTTTAATATACCACTTTTAATAACAAAATAGATCAAGCAGGCAAAAATAAGGAGAGAGATGATCTAAACAATATAAATAAAAGGGTAGATCTTATGCATATATATCAAACTCTGCAGTCTGATAATAAAGAATACACGTTCAAAATATGTAAAAACTGGCTCTGAATACTCAAAATGGATGCTGGCCAAGATCCTCTGGCATTGGTTATTTCTCTTGCTCTCATGTAATCAACATTAATTACAAAACAGCTAAAGAGATACACATTGCGTTTTTTTTTTTTTTTTATGGCTCTGTGAAAAGTACTGAACATTTTACTTCACTTTTGAGGTATATATATATATATATATATTCTAAAGTCACATCACACTCCTTAACTTCATCTTATATTACAATGTGGCAAAGTTTATTTTCCCTAGAGAGTGTCATATGTGTCCATTTTCTTTTTAGCATTCATGTCCCGGGGTGCCCTGTCATATGCAAACAAAGAGAATATGGTTTTGAGGAATCCCAAACAACAGAATAAGTTCTTTCTGTGACATCAAACATCTGGAGAGTATTCATGCAAATCTTATATAACTTAACACAGAATCTGGTTTATATATTTGACAGAATAGCTTCAAGAATACTGGACAGTTTGTATTTTTGGTAACAGTAACTTCAGGCACTTGAATACAGACTGAAAAAAATGGGCATACCTTTTTTTGACAGCACATACCTATGCTCAATAACATCTAATTTTGGAAATAGAGCTTTGCATTCCAGAAATGCAAACTAAGTGGAAGAGCCATCTCACCTTGACTAGCAGAGAGGAGCATTTTATTACTACACTGGGGCTACCTCTGACTTCCTCAAGGATCTTGTACAGGTTGTTGACACAGAGTGTCTGTTTCTCCAACTGTAAATTGGGGTTACCCAGTTTATAACTATGTACTTTTCTCAAGATATTGTAGGGAAAAATGGGGTTACATAAAAATTGGAGTAATGGAGTTAGAAATTACTGAAAATATCTGTTTTATCATTTAAAAACTTGATTGTGCTAAGATCTCTTATTCTGATTTCATGCTCATTGAGAAATATACTGTTTATAATAATTAGTTTTCTGTTAAGATATTTTCTATAAGCAAAGTTTACTAATGAGATAAAAGGAGTTTTGATTCCACTTGACAGTTATATTACTTATTTGTATATCAGTCTCCTGTGAATTTTGTTGATGTCTCATTGACCAGATTTATTCAATTCAACATGTAATGAAAAGGACCAGATTCCCAGAATGTCATGACCTTTCTGAGGTAATAGTACCTTGTAGCACACTCTTCACATCTCTAGGTGGCATTTACTTCTTTCTAATTTACTTCTGTCTAATCATATCAAGTATATGACCAGAAGGCATTGATTAGAAGGACTATGGATTGTTGGACAAAGTTGACCAGTCTTGACATGGGTTGGTCATTGGAGACTGAATAATCTCCATTTAAAAGGGTCAAAATGGAAAAGTTATTTTAAATATCCATATGTGAAAGAAAAGATTGTTTAAAGTGCTAAAAGTTTTAGAATACACATCCTTGACCTTAGAACAACTGTTCAAAGAGACATAGTGTAAGACTTCAGAAGGGGGAGTTCATCAGGAAAAGCATAGTCCTGGGAAGAGAACTAAATAAAAGATGTAGGTCAGAGAGTCACCATTTTGCAGGGAGACCAATCATCTGGTAGGCCAACATGAGCGAAGCAGGGAAGGAGAAGAATGGACATGAATAGAGCTAACCAGGCTCAAAGATTGAATGAGAACCTGAGATTCCTCTGCAAAGCTGTGTACCTTAAAAAATATGGCCAATAGAGGGAGCACATTTGGAATGGCTTTTGAGGAGACCTGTGGACTCTTTCTTCAGTGAAACAATAGAGAAAAATAGGAATAGAGGGGAACTTCCTCAACTTGATAAAGAACACTTACCAAAAATCTATAGCTAACATTACAGTTAATGGTGAAAGACTGAATGCTTTCCCCCTAAGATCAGAAGCAGTTAAAGCATGTCCACTATCACCACTCTTCAAAATAATGCTAGAAGTTCTAGACATACGTACTAGTATGATTCCACCTATATAACATCTTTGAAAAGACAAAAATTATGGAAATGAAGGCTAGATTAGTGGTTGCTAGGGGATAAAGTGAGGCTGGTGGTAGGAGGGAAGTAGTTGTCATTATAAAAGTTCTTGTGGGGCTTCCCTGATGGCGCAGTGGTTAAGAATCCACCTGCCAGTGCAGGGGATACGGATTCGATCCCTGGTCCGGGAAGATCGCACATGCCGTGGAGCAACTAAGCCCATGCACCACAACTACTGAGCCTGCACTCTAGAGCCTGAGAGCCACAACTACTGAGTCTACATGCCACAATTACTGAAGCCTGCGTGCCTAGAGCCTGTGCTCCGCAACAAGAGAAGCCACCACAATGAGAACCCTGTGCAACGCAATGAAGAGTAGCCCTCACTTGCTGCAACTAGAGAAAGTCCGCACACAGCAATGAACACCCAATGCAGCCAAAAATTAAATTAAATTAAATTAAAAAAAATAAAGTTCTTGTGGTGATAAAAATGTTCTGTATATTGATGTAGAAATGTCAATATCCTAGTTGTGATATTATACTATAATCATGCAAGATGTTACCATTTGGGGAAACTGGGTACATGGGATCTCTGTATTATTTCTTAGAACTACATGTCAGTCAACAGTTACCTCAAAATAAAATGTTTAATTTCAAATATAAAAAATATATAAAATACAAAACGATTTCAAGTCTCTTGAAATTGTCCTAAGGCTATACAAAAAAATGGAGAAACATTTATTCGGGAAAATCTATGAAATCTAGGTAAGAACAGTAAGCATCTGTGACATCTGAAGCATGACCTGTCCTCTCTTCCCCACCTCAGCAAGATGACAGTTCTACTCTTCGTGGGTGCAGCTACGAACACAGGACTGTATTTCCCCCAGCTCTCTGCTAGGGCTAAGCTTTCTCCTAGGGTGTGTGGGGGGCGGCGGGGCTTGGGGGACACCAGCACTCCTCATCTCACCCAGCTCTGTGTTGCTGAAGCTGTCTTAGAGGCAAGAATGGTGGAGAGTCTGAAGCTCCCTTCCACCACTCAGTCCCTGCTCATAGATCAGAAGATCTGCCCCAGGCATGGCAGCCCAAGAACACAAGGCCTGAGTCAGTCCCACTCAAAATCACTGGTAGGGCAGAAGTTCCATGCTGAGCAAGGCAAGCCAAGAAGACCAGGGCATGTTGCCATTACCCAGCATTCTGCTTATAGGTGGGGGATGTCACTCTGCAAAGTGGGTTCTACCCACTCAATCCACAGAATTGGTGCAAAGGTCCTTCCTTGGGGGAAAATCAATCTGTAAGAACAGAAAATTCCATAGCTTTTCCTAAGGAGACTGAGCTTATTTGGGACAGAACATGGGGAAATTTAAGCCTAAAGGGCATATTGAAAATAAGATTTTAGTGGTGTGCAGTTAAGAGGAGGATGGGGGTAACTGGATGAGAGCAAGAAGCCAAATGGTAGGTCAAAGCTCAGTTTATCAGAGAAAACCAGGGAAAGAGACAGCCAAGAAGGGCTCCTCTTGAAGTCTGACCTGACCTCAAAGACTGACCTATAAGACTACCCTGGCCAAGGGGCCTAAGTTTAATTGGATCAGACCATGTAGTAATTTATGCCTCCAGGATGTTACTGAAAGAACAGAGTGATCATATACTAATTAGTGGAAGCTAAGAGCTGAGTGTGATATCAGTAGAGGCAGGCCATCTAGAAACTTCATCAAAGACAGGCCAACTAAAAACACTGTCACTCCAGGAGGATTGGGGTGACAGTGTACATGTCCAAGGCTGAGTCCTCTGAGGAGTGACATTAAAGTCTGCACACCACAGGGGAAATAGATGTCCCTGAAATAGCCCAGCCAAAGAGCTAAACAAATACATAAGCAAGCAAACAACAAATCCTAGAGGGAAGGGGAAACTTAGTATCCACAGTTGCTAAAATATCTTATCTAAAATGCCTGGTTTTCAACAAAAAATTGTGAAACATGCAAAGAAACTGGAAAGGATGACTCATATACAGGGGAAAAGGCAACAGAAACTGCCTTTGAGAGGTTTCAGATGTCAGGCTAAGCAGATAAAGACTTCAAAGTACCTATTATAAATATGCCCAAAGAACTACAGAAAACTGTGTTTAAAAAAGTAAAGGTATGATAATAATGTCTCATCAAATAGAGACTGTCAATAAAGAAATAAAAATTATATTTATAAAAAGAGCCAAAGGACAACTTCAGGAGTTTAAAAGTACAATAACCAAAATAATAAATTCACTAGAGCAGATCGATCAGTAGATTTGAGCTGGCAGAATAATCAGCAAACTTGAAAAGATATCAATAGTGATGAAACAATCTGAAAAATCGAAAAAAGAATGAAGAAAAAATGAATAAAGGCTCAGAGAAATAAAGGGACGCCATTAAGTGCACCAACATATGCATGATGGAAGTACCAAATAGAGCAGAAAATATATTTGAAGAAATAATGGCTGAAAACTGTCTAAATTTCATGAAATGCATTAACCTACACATCTAAGAAGCTCAATAGACTCCAAGTTAAATAGACACAAAGAGATCTACATCCAGATATGTCACAGTAAAGACGCTGAAAGTCAAAAAAAAACCCAAAAAAACTGAAAGCATCAAGAGAAAAATTACCACATATGTGGGAATCCCAGTAAGATAAATAGCTGAGTTCTAGAAGCCAGAGGACAGTGGGATGGCGTATTTAAAGTGCTGAAAAATAAAAACTGTAAAATAATTTTCTAGAAAATCAATCTCTCAAGAATGAATGCAAAATAAAGACATTCCCAGATAGACAAAACTGAGAGGATTTATTAGCAGACATACTAGTTATTATCAGACATACTAAAGGAAGTTTTTCAGGCTGAAGTCAAGTGACGTCAGACAATACAAAACAACCAAAGCGCACTAGTAGAGGTAATTGTAGTAATCATAAAAGACACTATAATTGCATATTTCTTTTCCTTTATTCTCTTGTTTAAAAAGCAATTATATAAACCAATATGTATGTAATTATACTACTGACCAGTATAATATAGAAATGTAGTATATTTGATAATAATGCCACAAATAAAGCAGATGGAAGCAAAGCTATTTTGCAGTAATTAAATGACAGCAGCTGATAACTCAGAACCACAGGAAGAAATGAAGAGAACCAGAAATGTTAAATAAAAAGGCTCATGTAAAAAACTCAATGAAATATAAGTTCTCTCATTTCTTATCTCTAAAAGATATAAAATTATATAAAGTAACACTATAAAAATGTATTGTGGTTTGTTACACAGGTAGGTATATGGACAACAAATATAACAACAAAAAAAGGGAAGAAGAGGGCTTCCCTGGTGGCGCAGTGGTTGAGAGTCTGCCTGCCGATGCGAGAGACACGGGTTCGTGCCCCGGTCCGGTAAGATCCCACATGCCGTGGAGCGGCTGGGCCCGTGAGCCATGGCCGCTGAGCCTGCGCGTCTGGAGCCTGTGCTCCGCAATGGGAGTGGCCACAACAGTGAGAGTCCCACGTACTGCAAAAGAAAAAAAAAAAAGGGAAGAGGAAAAAGAGTATATATAGGAGTAATGTTTCTATATGTCACTGCAATTAGGTAGTATAATTCTGGAGAAGATTCTGGAGTAGAGTTAAGATGTACATTGTAAGCCCTAGAGCAACCATTAAGAAAGCAACTTAAAATATAGTGAGAAAATTATTAAGGAAATTAAAATGTTACACTAGAAAATGTTCACTGAATAAAAAAAGCAGTAAAGAAGAGACAAAAACAATACAAGACCTATAAAAACAAAAAGTAAAATGGCAAAGATAAATCCAGACATATCAGTTACAACATTAAGCAATCCAATCAAAAGGCAGAGATTCAACAAAGTACTCCCTGTAGGAGACACTTTTAGGATCCAAAAATATATAGGTTAAAAGCAAATGGGATGAAAACATATATACCATGTACTATAAGCAGCCTGAGTAGCCATTCTAATATCAGATAAATTAGACTTTAAAACAAAACAAAACAAAATGGTACTACAGATAAAGAAGAACATTTTATAATGATATAAGGGTCACTATATCAGGATATTATGACAATTGCAGCATACAGTCATGTACAACAAAATCACAAGGTAAATAAATCTAATACAAAATAAATGAAACAAAAGGATTGAAGTGAGAAGCAGACAATTCAGCAATAATAGCTGCAAAGTTTCCATAGATAGAATAACTAGGCAGAAGATCAACAAGGAAATGGAAGAGTTGAACAATACTTTCAACCAACAAGGCCTGACAGACATCTACAGAACACTTCACCCAACAACAACAGAACACACATTCTTTCCAAGCACATATTGAACATTTTCCAGGATAGCCATATGCTATGTATAAAACAAGCCTCAATAAATTTTAAAAGATTGAATAATACAAAGTGTGTTTTCCAACCACAATGGAATGAAAGTAGAAATCAATAACAGAAGGAAATGTGGGAAATTCACAAATACATGGGACTTAAACACCACACTCCTAAATAACCAGTGAGTCAAATGAGACACCACAAGTGATAATAGAAAATACTTTAAGATGAATGAAAATGAATTCACAACATACCAAAACTTCAGGGATGCTGCAAAAGAAGTGCTTAAAGGAAAATTTACAGCTGCAAATGCCTATATTAAAAGAGAAAAAAGATCTCATACCAATGACCTAACCTTCCACCTAAAGCACTGAAAAAAAGGAGAGCAAATTAAATCTAAAGCAAGCAGAAGGAAAGAAATGATAATGAATAGAGTGGAAATTGATGAAACAAAGAAGAGAAAAATAACAGAGAAAATCAATAAAATCAAAAGTTGGATTTTTGAAAAGAACAAAATTGACAAACCAAGAAAAGAGACAGGAGACTCAAAGCTCTAAAATCAGGAATCAAAGAGGGGACATGATTGTGAATCTCACAGGAATATAAAGGATTATATGGAATATTACATACAATTACATGCCAACCAATTAGATAACTTTGGTGAAATAGACAAATTCCTAAAAGCAAAAACAAAAAACATAAGCTTACCAAAACAGACTCAAGAAGAACTAGAAAATCTGAAAAGATCTACAGTAAGTAAAGAGACTGAATTAGTAAATAAAACAACTTTCACAAAGAAAAGCCTGAGCTCAGATGGTTTTGCTGGTGAATCCTACCAAACATTAATTTTTCACAAACTCTTCCGAACAAGTAGAAGAGGAGGGACCACTTCCCAATTTATTCTATGGAGCCAGTACTTCCCTGATACCAAAACCAGAAAAAGACATCACAAAAAAAGAAAATGATAGGCCAATATCTCTTCTGAATACAGAGGAAAATCTAGCAACATATAAAAAGGATTAGACCTCCTGACCAAGTGGGATTTCCCCAGGAATGCAAGATTGTTTCAACATACAAAAATCAATCAGTGGGCTTCCCTGGTGGCGCAGTGGTTGAGAGTCTGCCTGCCGATGCAAGGGATGCAGGTTCATGCCCCGGTCCAGGAGGATCCCACATGCCACGGAGCGGCTGGGCCTGTGAGCCATGGCCTCTGAGCCTGTGCGTCCAGAGCCTGTGCTCCGCAACAGGAGAGGCCACAATGGTGAGAGGCCCGCATAACGCAAAAAAAAAAAAAAAATCAAGCTGTGTGATACACCATATCACAACGGTAATGGACAAGAACCACAGGATCATCACAACAGATGCAGAAGGAGCATTTGACAAAATCCAACAGTCATGATAACACCACTTCAATTAGGAAAAGAAGGGCACTTCCTCAATCTAATCAAAGGCATCTACAAAACTCATAGCTAACACACTCAATGATGAAGGACTGAATGCTTTCCCTCTGAAATCAAGAATACGACAAGGATGTCCACTCTTGTCACTTCTACTCAACACTATCCTGGAAGTTTTAGCTAGTGTAATGAGGCAAGGTAAAGAAATAAAAGGCATCCAGATTGCAAAGGAAGGAGTAAAATTATTTGTGCGTGACATTACTATGTATATAGAATATCCCGGGGAATCCAATAAAAAACTATTACAACTAATAAATGAATTCAGCAAGGTTGCAGAATACAAGATCAATTTACAAAAATATTGGCAAAAATTAGTGATTTATTGAGGCCTCGGATTTTTTTTGGGGGGGGTGGTCTCTTTATTGGGCAATTCTCCTTGTCAAAAGTCTTCTTTATCTTGAGCTGGAATCTGCCCTATTAATGTCTCCTTGAGTAACACATACTGAAGTCACTCCTCTTTCATGGAACTCCTTACATATTTAATAGTAGTTATCATAACCTCCCACCATTTTCCTGGCTACCTTCTTCATTTTCCTAACATAATGAAATTTAAACCTTCCTTTTTTTCCTGATTGTCACCTTCTACTCCTAGATAGATTAAAAATTTATCTTTCCCAGACAGAAATTTTTTTTTTCGGTATGCGGGCCATATAATATTATAGATATGAAAGATATTGGATGGATAAATAGATGAGAAAGAATGAATGGACACATTTCCCCAATTTGGTAGTTTTAATTTCTAAATCAAGTCCAACCATGGGCTGAACAATCCTGAGGCATCTCCAATGCAGTGGCAGCTGGCAGAGAAGCAAAGTATCAGGCAGGAACTAAAACCCCTTAATAGAATTTGCCCTGAAGACCTGGCATTTCATAAAGCAACAAACTAAAGGCATTCTACCCTCTGCTCAAGTGGAGCACAGACAATATGTTTCCAATGCATCATATGAATCATAATGTCTTTGTTGTTCTTTAGCCTTAATTTAATTGTAAAGAAATGTGGTATCACATTTTGTTCCGTGAAGAGGAAAATAATCCTTGTATTATGCCAGCCAATAAAAATAACTCAATATGAAAAAAAAAGAAAAAGAAAAAAGAAATTACTACTTGATCTACACTAGTTATATTGAACTCATGGTGGTTGAATAAAACACCTAGGTCTTTTTATATGACATTGCCAGGTTCTACTTGCATTTATGGACCTAAGATTTATATATTTATTCCAGTTAACTTTTTTCATATTCATTTCAGCCTGTAGTTCTAGTGTCTTTTGAACTCCTTTAAGTGTCCTTCTCTAATACAGAAAATGCCCTCTCTTTTTAGCATAAGCATACTTTCTATGTCATAGGATGAAAACTGTGAATGAGAAATTCTTAGAAGAGAGGGCTATGGCAAACCCTTTAGCTAGTTCTCTTCAAAATGAAATCATTATTATAATTACTATCTCCTGGGCAGGATTTTTCATTAATCTATAAATCTACCTAATAATGGTATATTCACCTAGCTTATGTCTCTGTATCTTATCATAAAAAATGTTATTCACACAGAATTTATAAAATCCTATGTTAAAAAAATGAGACAGCAAATTTCTTCTAGGAAGCACACTTTGTACTGGAAAGCTCAAAAATGACATAAAAGGGTGTGCAAAGAGAACTCTGCGAAAGAAAGGATAAAAACAAGAATAAATACATGGAAATGTATTATTTCACAGTAATAGAAAGTTATTCTGACAATGTTACAGGCCCAAACAGCTAATATAACTGTTGTTAGCAGCAGTGTATGAAAGTCACATGTTTGTGATCCATTCCTTTACCTTGTAACTTATGTCCATTCATTTTATGGACTAAGTCGAAAGATTGACAGTGATAAAGCATCATGGAAGGAGAAACAGGATCTAAACAATTTAAAATTCTTATTATTACACCCTTCACACAAACCTGGTACTGGTAAAGATGCTTTTCCTCCAAAGTTTATCTATAACGTTTGAAATTAATTTCATGTCAGAAGTTTGCATTTTCTATTTATTTATGTTTCTTGCAGTATTTTGGTCAAGAAAGTGAATGAAGAGAAACAGTATTAACTTTACTCAGTGAGAAAAAATAATCAACTATGAAATACCTGTGGGCATCTGGCTGCACTATAGCAATCTCCAGCTGTGGCAAATGGAACTGCGTTTCCAAATACTGTCTGGGCAAAAAGAAGGTCTGTAGCTAGAAAATAATAAATGAAATTCTTTAGCACTGAGACATTGTATGTTTTCACATCTTCATTGCAAAACATGCAGTCTTCATATTACATTCTTAAATACATTCATATAACTAATCCAAAATTTTAAGCAAAAATGTTGCACAATTGTAGTACATAATATAGATCAGGCTCTCAAATTTTTATTTAATATAAAAATGTTCACCTCATAAATTGCTCTAAAATATGACAGGGACATCTGTAACTAATCCATATGTTTTAAAAGCTAAATAAATGCTCTACCATATTTTACATCATAGTGAATATCTAAAATAGATAAAGTGGCATAAGGAGCAAAATTACAGAGGAAAAAACATTAGTTAAAGATAAATTATGATAAAGCAACATATACGTACTTATAAGAGTATGCATATCAATTCATTTAGAGAATTCAAAAACATGAAGGTAAAAAGTGTGCCATTTTCTTTGATTTCTTCTATTACTATTTCATTCTTTCTAATCTTACTTTTGCTATTGTTATTAGCAAAATTTCTTGACTGGCAACAATGCTGGGGATTCCATATAAAGTATCAGAAAGAAAGAGTCATTGGCTCAAAAATAGGTTGGGAGGAACCCTAAAGGTTAGCTGGTACAATCACTTATTCATGCTTGAATCACTTAAATAACATCCCAACTAATGCTCATGCAGTCGGTGGCTCTCACCTCTGCTAATGTTGTTTCAAATATCTTTCAGGAGGACTGCAAGATCACTGCATGCCCTCATGATGACGCCAGTCCCCTAGAGGCAATCCCCAAAGGTAGCATTTCTGGAAATATTTATCATATCTCCAAGGGCAGCTTCCAAAGCCAGCAGGCCTTCCATGGTGTGCCAGAGTCAGCTTGTACCAAATCATGAGAACCAATTGTGTGTGTCTCTTCCCAACTCCATGCATAATGAGCTCATGTTGGTAGCTTAAAATTGGCCATGGTGGGAATATATACCCCATGGAAACTGGCAAAACCTACAAATCAAACTTTTTTTTTCCTGATTGTTAAGAGCTGGTTGTTAAACATTTATCTGCACATCACTGCTTATGCATGGTACTTAGGGTTAGGCTGGGCAAACTGACACAGTTTTCAAATTAGCCTTTGCTATTATCTCCTCCATCATTCCCTGGATAACCCACAGATAGCTCTCGCTTAACATGTCCAAAGCTAAATGCATTATCTTCTTCTCCAAACATATTCCCCCTGCTATATTTCTCATCTCATTGAACTATATCAGCATCTACCCAGTTATTTTGGAACTCTTTCTAAATATTCCATGCCACAAATCCCCATATTCCATCTGTTGGAAAATCATAGAGTGTACCTCTTTAATATTTCTCTCAGGTTCTCTATTCTGAACCAAGTCCCTAATTTAGGTCCTTATCACCTTCTATCTGAACTATTATATTAGCTTCCTAAATATCTTCATGGATACAATTTGCTCTCTCTCCAACTGAGCCTGTTCCCTCCCCTGTTTATACTTTTATCCCAAAGGTCCCATAACTTAAAAGATAAATTCAGTTGTATAGTTTAGTACACGTTGTTCTTCATGATCTGCTTTCTGGGAACTTCTCTAATAAGCGGCTATCCCCCAACCTCCATTCAATTTATGCTTAGACAAAACCAGACTACTCCTTATTCTCTAGTGGAACCAAAATGCTTCACCATTTCATGCTGTGTTCATGATGTCTCCTCCTGAAACTCCTTCTCCTCACTTTGGTTAATTCAAATTTGTCTTCAAGATTTCCTTAAGACAGTTTCTTGAGGAAAGTTGACTTCTATTCAGCAAATATTTCTTTAGAACCTATTGCGTATTGGGCATTATTATAAGTACTGTAAGAGCACAATAGTGGATGACATAGGGGCCGATGGAACCTGAGTGCTACCAGAGAGAAACAAGTAATAGAGTAGATACTATCATATGTTGTAGGTGATCAATGCTATAGAAAAAAATAAAAAATAAAGCAGGAAAAGAATGAGAAGAAAGGGAGTTTTGGAGTGGAGAGGGTCCAGGATGAACTTATTGGGAAGGTGTATTTAAGCAGAGACCAGGAAGAAACTGAGGGGTAAACCCAACAGACAATCATTCTAGGCAGATAGAACAGAAAGTGCAAAGGCCTTAAGGAGGGGTGGAGGGCATGCTTGATGTATTCAAGAAATAGCAAAGGGACAAATGGGTCTGAACCAGATCGTGCAAGGGAGGAGTGTGGAGGGAAGGAGCAGAAAGGTAATGGAGGTGGGAAGGTCTTATTGAGTTTTATTGACCATCGGCAGGATTTTTAATTCTGTTATGAGTTAGATGGGAGATGTTTGGAGACTTTTGAGCAGAGGTTGGGGTTATTAAAAGGATGAAAAGAGATAATGTATAAGATAAGACATGGCTTACGTTTTAAGGGATCACTCTGGATTCTCTATTGAGAAGAGAATCTAGGTCAGAAGTTGGGGAAAAGGTGAAAAGGAACCTGAGTGCTACCAGAATAAACAGGAATACCAGTCAGTAAGCATAAGAATCCAGGTGAAAAAAATGATATGGACTTGGCCCACGGTTATAGCAAATGAGATAATGGCAAAGTGGGATTTTGCATGTGTCTTAGCTCAAGCTGCCCTAACAAACTATCACAGACTGGGGGACTTAAACAAAAGAAGTGCAGGTGCAAACACGGTCAAGTTCTGGTGAGAGCCCCCCTTCCTGGCTTGGAGATCGTCTTCTTGCTGTGTTCTCACATGGCAGAGAAAGAGAGTCCTGGTGTCTTTTCCTCTTCTTTTTATAAGGGCATTCATCTTACAATTATGGCCCCACCCTCATGAACTAATCTAGACCTAATTATCTCCCCAGAACCAAACACTGTCACATTGGGGATTAGGGCTTCATCATATGAATTATGCAGGACACAATACAGTGCATAGCAGCATGTATGTTAATGATTCACCTGACAGAATTTGATGATGGATGGCACGTTAGGTGTGAGATAAAGGGAGGAGTTAAAGACATTGCTATGTTTTAGCAAGAGTAACTAGAAGTTGATAGTTGCCATTTACCGAAATGGTAAAAATTTGGGTGGAAGGACTGGTTCCTTTGTAGAGTTGTGAATGGACCTAGAGTCTGTCATACAGAGTGAAGTAAGTCAGAAAGAGAAAAACAAATATCATATATTAACGCATATATGTAGAATCTAGAAAAAGGGTACAGATGAACCTATTTCCAGGGCAGGAATAGAGATGCAGAATGAACATGTGGATGCAGTGGGGGAAGGGGAGAGTGGGACAAACTGTGGGATTAGGAATGACATATATGCACTACCATGTGTAAAATAGATAGCTAGTGGGAACCTGCTATAAAGCACAGGAAGCTCAGCTCAGTGCTCTGTGATAACCTAGATGGGTGGGATGGGGGGGTGGGAGGGAGGTCCAAGAGGGAGGGGCATAGTTATACATATCACTGATTCACTTCATTGTACAGCAGAAACTAACACAACATGGCAAAGCAATTATACTCCAATTAAAAAAAAAAGAAAGTTCAGTCTTGGATACATTGTCAGACACATATTAGATTTCATGTGGATATGCGGAGTAGGGAGTTGAATCTTGGAATTCAGGGAAGCAGTCTGAATTAGAGATATACATTTGGGACTATCATTTAATAGATGGTATTTGAAATCTATAAGTTGAAAGAGATCCTTAAGGGAATGACTGAGTCCTGAAGTTCTTCAATACTCAGTGTTGTATAAAATGAAGAGTAACTAGCCAAGTTGAGAAACAGTGAGAAAGATGGGAGAAAGAGTGACCAAGACAGGAGCCAAATGATGAGAGTGAGAAGTCCTGGAAACCAAAGACTGCTGATGGATCAAATGAAATGAAAATCAAGAATTTGTCATTGGAGTTAAAGAAATGGAAGAAGAATTGGTGATGTAAGAGAAAAAGGAAAGTTTGCTGAAATAATGGTCCTGAGTTGGTACAAAGCAAGGAGCTCAGAGCACAAGTAGAAGGGGTTGCCTCAGATGGCAGCAGAAATAGTTCATCCACAGTGACCAGGAGAGAAGGCAAAGTCTATAGGTCAAGGTTTAGGTTTTCAGCAATGAGTGACTGGAGTGGAGGTATTAGAAAATTTTGAAGTTTGAAGCCAGAGGAGAAGCTGTGAGTCAGACGTTGAGAAGAGTTGGGGAGGAATGAACCAGGGTCCGTGCAAGCTCAGGAGTCATGCATTTAAAGTAAGATCAGTCAGGAGGGCTGTGTATTACTTGCCACATGCAAGATTCATGGTGCAAGTGCAGAGTAGGTGAAAGGTTTAATTTAATCAAGACGGGTTTTGGCACACAAGTATGAGGAAGGAAAAGAGAAAGCAAGTGGAAAATGTATACATTTAACATTGTATCTTCAGAGCCCCGTCCATTGCCTGGCAAAATGGCAGGTTTGATAAATTAATGAAAGATAAAAGCTTGCTAAACAGCAAATAAGTTCCCAAATGCCCATTATGTACTCAGCAATGCTGACACAACATATATTATTAAATAATAACCATTGTTTATAGAACACCTACTACTCGCAAGGCATTTACTAGATATATTACAAGTATTATCTCTTAATCCTAACCGAAAAAAAAAAAAGGAAAGAAAGCAGAAAAAAAGAAAGAAAAAAACCTGAGAGCCATCTTATTATGACTGGTAACTGGATGCAGAGAATTTACACCCAGCAATCTAACTCCAGAGTCTATGATCATAACCAAAGCATTATAACACTTCCCCACTGCAGTAATTGTGGGTGTTCAGTAAATGGTAGCCACTATTACTGACAATAATAGTTCACCATCATATGACTGATTTAGAGATTATGTATTCATGCATTCACTGTCTCAACAAACATTGTTTTGTTTCTTTTTGTGGTTTAGGTACTGTGCTAGGCACTGGTGATTCAATTGTGATTTAGAGTTTCTGCTTCTGAAATGAACTTCTTTGCATTTTCATGTCACTATGTAATTTTCAGGAGGGCAGACTGGCTGATGCTCAGTGTATGTTAGGTTTCATAAAGTATATTTACTTTAACTTGACTGTACTATAAATTACTTCCTAGAAAGGCAGCAGGTCCATAATCTGGGATCTGTGAGTGGGACTTTATCTCCCTGCAATGCCAGTTACTAACTGTATGAATTGGGCCAATCACTTAATTCTATAAGTGCATCTTAATTTCATCACTTGCAACAAGGTGATGAAATTTTGCCTTATCTAGTATAGGGTTGTTAAAAAGATCAAATGAGATAAAGTATAAGAAAATACTAGACAAACTGTCACCTGAAGCTAATGTTAATTATTAGCTTTAAGCCCTTGCAAAAAAGCTTATACAACTACATTGAGGATATTAACTTCCTTACTTTTAATGTAATTGAGGATTTTAAGGTAGATTGTTATATCTTGGAAGGGCAGGATCTTTACTATGACAGTATCCTTACTATCTTTACTAATGACAGTGTCATTACCACTACATTTTTATTAAGGGTTCCCATGGTTTGTATCATTGCACTGGAACTATGTAGCTAATAACTTTTTAAAAAGAATTCTAAGTAATTACTGTACAATGCTAGGCTCTTCTCTATACCCTAGCTACCACATATACCATATAGTATATTGTTACACTTGCATTAGCAAACAGGTACTTTTCATTTTACAAATAGAGATTCAGCACTTACTTTTAATTTGCATGGAATTAAGATCAATTCTTATTTTGCTGAAAACAGTGTGTCCAGCAGCCAAGTAGTCATTTTTACACTCACAGTCTTGCCTCCTGCTTCCATTAAAAGGACATTCATATGGATTTTGCAGTCTGTAACAACATTAAAATATTTTAATATTAGATACCATTATTAGACCATAATGCAGATAAATGGTAAACTTTGGAAGTGGGAAGGTAAAAGACACACTCTCCAATATTTTAGGGTCAACAGGTTAAATGTGAAAGAAATGAAAATCACTCAACAAGTTAAATGTCAAAGAAATACAAAATGATCAATGGGAAATTCAAGACCAGTTTGTGGAAAAATAATTCAGCTGTAGTTCTCCTAGCTTTTATTACTGGAATTAATTTGATTTCTATGAAAATACACACAGGTCTTAAATTCTTCCCTCCTCTGTTGTCTCACTGCTCACCCATAGTATCCTTCTTAGTCAGTCTCTCTGTGAGTACATGTTAATGCTGAAATCTTTATTATTGAACAGGCATGGACAACATCTGGCTTAGGTCATAATATATCTACCTGTTTCTAAATTACTTGTCACACTGGGAGCTATTCAAGTACCACTCTGAACTCTGGAACTTCTAATTCTCTTGAAGGACCATGAAAATGCACAGATAAGGCAAAACACAGCATATACCTAAAGCCATACACTTCAGAAAAGTTGTCTTCTTCACCTTTGACCAATGATATATATTCCTTGGGGTTCTGCAAGTGCATGCCAGCACAATAGATCTAAAGAGAAAATGCAAAGATCTAGAAAAGATTTTTTCAAAGTCAACAGTCAATGCTAAAATCAAATAGGAGCTGTCTTCATAATACCTTTATTATTCTTCCTTTAATGTTAAGGTAATAGTCACCATCTTTGGTAATGTTGTTTTTCACTTGGATTTCTTTACAGCTGGTAAATGTTTTACCTTCAAGGACAAGTGAGTACAACTTATCAACAATGAACAAATTACAGACACAACATGAATTTAACTCAATTACACCAATATTGTTATATTCTGAAAAAAACAGACCTTTCATTTTGTGGAGTGTATGACTACTCTAAATATTTATTTTCAGATTTTAATTAAAACTTCTGAGGAACACTTAGGTTCTAGATTTTTGAAGTCTAGTACTTACAGTCATGGACATAACATTTCTTTTGAGCATCTGGTTTTAAACTCTTTAAACATAAGTCACTGGACCAACCATTGTCAGCTATGCATTCCACTCTTCTCTCCATTACCCCAACTCCACAAGTCACAGAGCACTGTGAACAGAGTAAAATTTGAAGGTAAAGTATATAATGGATAATAAGGCCAGTAAATACATATCTCCTCCTTTCAAGCTAGGTCCTTTTGGAACAAACTGATGATCAATAATGGCTAGAATTTCTGCAGACACAAAAATATCCTGGAGGCTAGAGAGTCACAGGTGGGGCTAATCCTTAAGAAACTCAATCTATTCTTTCTCAGTTACTGGCTCCTTTCCATTTATTTTGTATCGTTAGCTCAGCAGTATATTGTTAATACCTGATAAATATTAATTAATGATGGTTATTCAGACTACTGAGTTTTTACTCATTGTTGTATGCTGTTTGCAAAGCAATATTTACTTGCTTTCTGTCAATTAAATTGGAAATGGAATATGGTGCAAATAACCTGTATTACTCATACATTAGATTTATTTACTTTTTCACTTAACCAATAAGTATTGCTTAAGCATCTACTCAAAATGCAAGCCACTGTGCCAGGTGCTCTGAGGAAAAGAAACAAGTATTAATTATGGTCCCTGCTTAAGGCAGGTTATAGCAAACTTAGAAAAAGAGATGATAACTGATAAATAACTGGTAAAGTGATTGTTAGACAATAGGGGTATGAGACAACTCTGATATCTAGTTAGAAGTGCAGAATAGTAGGCATCCCACAACTAGAAAGTCTCATTCAGAAGATTTTAAATTCATAATTATAAACTGACCTTGCTCCATTTTCCAACTTTCCAAGTGGCCATATGCAAACAGGTTCTAAAATTGCATTTGTAAACCTGAGGGGAAGGCAGCACAGGGCATTCTTGATAGTCTATAGGCCACAGCTCATGAAGCTTATATTTCTCAGTAGATCGGATCCCAATGCAATATGAAATCCTTTGTCGGTAACTAAATCCACAGTTACCTGCACACTGAAAAATACAATGTTACGAAGGGAGAAGAAGATGCTCTTAAACTTAACCAGGGTTAAGCACCACTACTTTCCAGGTGCTTAATATATACTATGTTATGGTACCCCCACAACAATCCTATTATTAGCCTCATTTACAGATGGGTAAACAAATGTTCAGAGATATTAGGCAACTTTCACAGAGTTGTACCAGGATGGAAAGGATCCAGATTCAGGATAGATTGTCTATATTCAGTGCCTATGTTTTTTCTGTTTGTTCCTTTGTTTGTTTTCTGTTTTCTTGGTCACACTACAAAGAATAGCTTAACTGAATGAAAATTTATCTCCTGATAAGCAGAGCTTTGGAGAAATGAAACATATCAAGCATTCTTACCTGAAATAAAGGACATTTATTAGTCTTAATGTACTTGTAACTCTATATAAGTTTAGCATATATTTATCTCTATACATACAATGTGATGTGTACTACCATTTGACTAGAATAGGTAAGTGATTTAGATATAAATTAACGATCCAGAGAAAAGAATGGGCAAATAGATTTCTGACTCCAACAAAAAGGAGTAACAAGGAATAGAGTTACCATCTGACCTAAAACAAAAAAAACACTTGAACAAAATATGTATTGATTAAACAATGGCTCTTAAGACACTGGACATTAGGCAATAAAGGACAGTGATTCCCTGGGAGACGGAAACAAACAAAGTGACCCTATAATTGCTCTAGCTTAATGTCTTGAGAGAGTTTCCAGGTTTTGGAACAAGAAAAGGGATCCCAAGGGGACAGCAGAGTTCTGACCAGTGCAAACATGTGAGGACTCCAACTGAGGCCAAGGCATGGACCGATTAAAAGACATATGGGGACGTCCCTGGTGGTCCAGTGGGTAAGACTCCGTGCTCCCATGCAGGGGGCCCAGGTTCGATCCCTGGTCGGGGAACTAGATCCCGCATGCATGCTACAACTAAAAGTCCGCATGCCGCAACTAAGAAGTCCTCATGCCACAACTGAAAGATCCCATATGCTGCAACTAAAGATCTCACATGCCACAACAAAGATATCGTGTGCCTCAAATAAGACCTGGTGCAACATAAATAAATAAGTATTTTTAAGTAAATAAATGACATATGAATCACTGTATCTGGCACTCACACAGGACCAAATATAGTGTCTGTTCCCTTCATTCAGACTGGAAAACCTTATATACATGCAGCAATAGGTAGAGTACTCAAAAGGGTCTTGCCACAGTAGAGGGGAATAGCTAACCCTAGACTAAACAATGAACTGGTCTCCCATAAAAAATCTTAAGAGCAAGACAAGAAAAGATCACACTTCTTACAGACAAAATAACTGCATTCTGGAACAAAGCTCAAAATATACGTATAGAAATAAAAACTATCCAGTAGCCAACAAAGTAAAATTCATAATGCATGGCATGCAATAAAAAATTAACTGGCATGCAAAGAGGCAGGAAAATATAACCTATGATGAGGAGAAATATCCATCTATCAAAGCAGACCCCAAGGGGTGAGTGACATCGGTGAAAACAGCAGAGCAAGGACATCTGAAAACGTTCTCTTCTATAAAGGCAATGAGAAAACTGACAAAACTTGTGAAAATCAACTTTTTCAGAGCTCTGTAAATTAACCAAAGGCTTGCAGCAATCCGGGAAGCATTTATTAAAGAAATAAGGCTAAATCTCAGTAAGAACAGTGAGCTTTGTGTGTTTTAGTTTGCCCTATTCCCATTCCCCCTCTTCAGCTCTATAGGAGGATTGAAAATCAATAGGCCTGCAAACATACTGAAAAACAAAAGCATGGAAGCCACCAGAGGGATTGGACATCTTTCTAAGCCTCATTTCCAGAGAACTGTCATTATTTGAACTGTTTGGTGGTTTTCTGAAAGACCTCACTTGCAAGTCTCTATTTGACTTTACCCAGCACTTGCCCAGTGCTAAAAGCCTTCTCCTTGGAGGCATTTTTTAACACAATTAAAGGCTATTGTTTAACTTTGCAGCTTCCAAAGGAAGTGGATAACAGTCAGGCAGCAATGGGCTACCAAGAAAAGCTTAAAAGGAAAAGCTTGGAAAGGAGATGTCCACAGGGGCTTTAAAAACTCCAACAGAGTCATAGATAACTAGAAGGCCATGGACATACATAAGATTTGCACATGTCTAGGGCTGTGTGCAAGCTTAGGAAATATCTGAGAAGTACCTACACTCTCATTTCTGGCTGATGTCAAGGCTCTGCTCAAGCAGGAAGTTAAGGTTAAGGAAGAGTTGTCAACTGCCTCATCTAGTGTTGAAGATGCCCACACATGCACACAGAGCCTCTTGGCAAAGACTGGAGATTACTGGTTCCAAGTATCTCAGGAAATCACTACCCAGTCATTAGTTGAAAACTAATCAGATAGAGACTTTAGTGATCACATGAGACAAAAAATACAGACTTTACAGTTAGTTCAGAAAAGTCACTGAACAAACAAACAACAATAAACAGCAGTAACAACAAACTCTGGGAAGATGGGAGAACATGTGTAGAAATCTGTGTATCTATGTAGACCTATAACAAGTAAAGAGATGGAATTAATAAACAAAAAACTTCACACAAATAAAAACCCAGGACCAGAGCCTTCATTGGTGAACTCCCCCAAAAGTTTAAAGAATTAGCACCCTCCCCCTCCAAAACACTTCCAAAAGATAGAATAGAAAAGAACACTTCCTAATTTGTCATATGAGGCCAGTATTTCCCTCATACCAAAACTAGGCAGACATAACAAGGAACGAAAACTACAGACCAATATCTCTTGCGAATATAGATGTAAAAATCCTCAACAGAACACTAGCAAAACAATCCCAGAAGCAAATAAAAAGGATCATACACCATGACAAAGTAAGATTTATCCCAGGAATGCAACATTGTTTCAACATGTGAAATCAATCAATGGAATACATCATACAAATAGACTCATAAAGACCACATGAGCATCTCAATAGATGCAAAAAAAGCATTCGACAAACTGACACATTTTCATTACACAAACACCAAGCAAACTAAGAATAGCAGGGTATAATAAAGAGAATCTACAAAAAAATCCATAGCTAACCTATTCAATTATGAACATTGAAAGTTTTCCTCTGAAGAGAAGGATATCTGTTTTTACCACTTCTACTCAACATTGTTTTGGAGTTTCTAGACAGGGAAACTAGGCAAGAAATGAAGTAAAAGGCACCCAGATTTAAAGGAAGAAATAAAACTACCTGGATTTGCAAATGATATACTTCTGTACATAGAAAATGCTAAGTAATCCACACAAAAAAAGAACTGTGCTCAATAAATGTGTTTAACATACAAAAATCAATTCTATCTCTACACATTATGAACGGACAAGCAGAAAATGAAATTAAGAGTATAATTTCATTTTCAGGAGCATAAAAAATTAATAAAATTTTTAGGAACAAAATTAACCAAAAAAGTGTAAGATTTGTACAATGTAAACTATAAAGCATCCTTGAAATAAATTAATAAGACCTAAATAAATGGAAAGACATGTCAATTCACGGATTGGAAGACATTATTAAGATGGCAACATTCCCCAAACTGATCAAGATTCAATGTAATCTCTAACAAAATCCTAGCTGGAGTTTACACAGAATATGACAAGTTGATCCTAAAATTTATATAGAAATGTAACGGACACAGCATAAGCAAATAATCTTGAAAAGGAAAAGCAAAATTGGTTCTCTCACACTTCCTGATTTCAACACTTACTATAAAACTACCTTACTATGAGACCAAGACTATGTGGTAATGATATAAGGATAGGCACATAGATCAGGGAACTGAATTCAGAGTTCAAAAATAACTCTTCAGTAATAGATAATTCAATGAGGAAAGAACAGTTTTTTCCAAAAATTGTGTTGGAACATCTGGATAGCCACATGCAAAAGGATAAAGTTGGACCCCACTTCACATCATATACAAAAATTAATACAAAGTGGATTACAGACCTAAACGTATCAGCTAAAATTACAAAATTCTTAAAACAAAATATAAGTGTGAACCTTTGTAACCTTGGATGGGCAATAGTTTCTTAGAAATGATACCTAAAGTACAAATGAACAGAAAAAATAAATTTGACGTTATCAAAAGTAAATACATTGGTGCACAAAAGACACTATCAAGAAAGTGAAAATGCAAGAGAAAAAGTTACAGCTGACACCACAGAAATACAAGGATTGTAAAAGATTACTGCTAACAATTATATGCCAACTAATTATATAATCTAGAAGACATGGATAAATTTCTATAAATGTTCAATCTCCCAAGACTGAACCAGGAAGAAATAGAAAATATGAACAGACCAATCACATGCACTGAAATTGAGATTTAAAAACTCCCAGCGAACGAAAGTCCAGGACCTGATGGCTTCACAGGTGAGTTCTATCAAAAATTTAGAGAAAAGTCAACACCTATCCTTCTCAAAATATTCCAAAAAAATGCCAATGAAGGAACACTTCCAAATTCATTCTACAAGGCTAGCATTACCCTGATACCAAAACTAGACAAAGATATCTCACACACACACACACACACACACACACACACACACACACACACAAATACAGGTCAATATCACTGATGAACATAGATGCAAAAGTCCTCAACAAAATATTAGCAAACCAAATTCAAGCGGGATTTAGTCCAGGGATGCAAGGATGGTTCAATAGCCACAAATCAATCAACATGATATACCACATTAAGAAAATGAAGGATAAAAGTCATATGATTATTTCAATAGCACAGGGAACATACCTCAATATAATAAAGGTTATATATGACAAACCCACAGCTAACATCACACTCAGTGATGAAAAGTTGAAAGCTTTTCCTCTAAGCCTTCTTCTAAGATCAAGAACAAGTCAAAGATACCACTCTCACCACTTTTATTCGACATAGTTTTGGAAGTTCTAGCTACAGCAGTCAGACAAGAAAAAGAGATAAAAGACGTTCAAATTGGAAAGGAAGAAGCAAAACTGTAACCATTTGCAGATTACATGATATTATATATAGAAAACCCTAAAGACTCCACCAAAGAACTATTGGAACTAATGAATGAATTCACTAAAGTTGGAGGATACAAAATCAATACACAGAAATCCGTTGCATTTCTATACACTAACAACAAACTATCAGAAAGAAAAATTTTAAAAACCATTCCATTTACAATTGCATCAAAAGGAATAAAATACCTAGGAATAAATTTAACCAAGGAGGTGAAAGACCTGTACTCTGCAAACTATAAGACATTGATGAAAGAATTGAAGATGACACAAGTAAATGGAAAGATACACCATGCTCATGGATTGGAAGAATTAATATTGTTAAAATGTCCACACTACCCAAAGCAATCTATATATTTAATGTAATTCCTATCAAAATACCAGTGGCATTTTTCACAGAACTAGAACAAAGAATCCAAAAATTTGAATGGAACCACAAAAGGCCTGGAATAGCCAAAGCAATCTTAAGAAAAAAAAACAAACAGAAAAAAATCCCAAAAAACCCTAAAGCTGGAGTTACCATACTCTTGGATTTCAAACTGTATTATAAATCTATAGTAAACAGAACTGTATGATACTGGCACAAAAACAGAAACATAGCTGAATGGTACAGAATAGAGATTCCAGAAATAAACCCATGCTTATATGGTCAATTAATCTACAACACAAAGCTAGGAATATACAATGGGGAAAAGACAGTCTCATCGGAAAACTCAACAGCTATGTGCTAAAGAATAAAACTGGATGCTTTCCTTACACCATATACAAAAATAAACTCAAAATGACTAAAGATTTAAATGTAAGGTCTGAAACCCTAAAACTCCTGGAAGAAAACATAGGTAATACGCTCTTTCACACCAATCTTAGCAGTATTTTCTTGTATACATCTCCTCAGGCAAGGGCAACAAAAGCGAAAACAAACAAATGAGACCACATCACAATAAAAACCTTTGGCACAGCAAAGGAAACTATCAAAAAAGTGAAAAGACAGCCTACTGAATGGGACAATATATTTGCAATGATATATCGGATAAGGGGTTAATATCCAAAATATATAAAGAACTCACACAACTGAATATCAAAAAAAGCAAACAATTCAGTTTAAAAATGGGCAGAGGATCTGAATAGATATTTTTCCAAGGAAGACATACAGATGGCCAACAGACACATGTAAAAATACTCAACATTACTAATCATCAAGGAATTTCAAATAAAAACTGTGATATCACCTCATACCTGTCAGAATGGCTATAATCAAAAAGACAACAAACAAACAAGTGCTGGCAAGGATATGGAAAAAAGGGAACCCTCCTGCACTGCTGGTGGGCATATAAATTGGTACAGCCACTATGGAAAATATTATGGCGTTTCCTCAAAAAATTGTGAATGGGAATTACCATATGATCCAGCAAAATTCCACTTCTGGATATTTTCCTGAAGAAAACAAAAACACTAACTCAAAAAGATATATACACCCCAATATTTATTGCAGCATTGATTACAACATTCAAGATATGGAAGCAACCTAAGTTTCCATAAATAGATGAATAAAGAAGAAATAGATAGATGATAGATAGATAGATAGATAGATAGATAGATAGATAGATAGATAGATAGATGATAGATATAGGTAGATAGATAGATAGATATATGGATGATGACAGAGATATATGCTGTACCCCTTACACTTATACAGGGCTGTGCGTCAATTATATCTCAATAAAACCGGAAGAGAAAAATTTTTTAAAGCAGCCAACTATGCAGGGACAGATGCCAAACCGTCCCTGGTAGTCGGTTTCAAAGTTGTCACCGCTTCAGAACTGCACCAGAGTTTAACATACATGTCGCTATTATTCTATTTGCACCATCCAACTGCCAGCGATTTTATCCCTTAGATTGATATGCACACCATCATCTGCTCCCATGTTCAAATTTAGACCCAGTTTCAACTGGGTCAAATTTGAAACTCAGCTGTGTTTTCCAGGAGCGAAAATTCTCAACTTCCTTTCTTTGCCTTACCTGTGATGAGTTTCCCGTTACCACAATATACTTGCAGGGAGGGTTTCTGCACTTTCTGACTGCAAGAGGTCTGGTTGAAGGATCGCAGAAACTTTCATTCACTTGCGTGTTTTGTGCACCCACGCACTTCACTTGCCGATGTGTCTCTCTTTTCTTACATGACGTTGAACACTAGAAATACAATGACGAAATGAAGAACACATTCTTTCACTGAAGGGTTGTCTGAAAGTGTACTTGACAATACTCACATCCAGCCACTCTCCCGCCACCCAATGGTACTGTATGCAGTCCTGACGCCAACATTGTCTCTGAAAATAAGGCCGTGTGGACTGATCACACTTTTCTTCCGCCACCCGACCAACACCTCGCAGTCTGCAGTACACATCCCTTTGCTGAACTCCAGAGCCACAGGTCACAGAGCACTATGAAGAAACCCAAACGATTGGAATAATTAACTAACAAATATAAAATTATGTAAAAATCGCAAAGTAGAGCAAAATTATACCATGCATTAGATAGAAAATACATGCAAGAAGTATTTTTAACATTGCCTGGTCTGGAGCACCTATACAAGTATACAAATAGATGTTCTTTATTTTGCAATACCTATTCAAGTCTTGTAGAAACTATGACCAGATACTCCATCCGAATTGATAGCTCTCTGTTCTGACTTAAACATACTTAATATCTATAAAATTTACCACACAAACTATTCTACTACTACATTGCTTTTGAACATTATTTAAATATTGAAATTACACTGTATTCATAATCTCCCTCAAAGTAACAATAATTTCCAAGTTTGGGTTCTATCCATCTTTATACCTGCGTCCCTATTACAGCTTGGGGATCCAAACATTTGCTGATTTGTTGACTCGTGATTGTATTTCAGTGGAGAGGTGTTTTGGGAAACTGATCGTGTAAGCTTACAGTTTACTTAGACAACCTTGTCTTAGCCTCTCCTCTCACTTGTCTTATCTGTACAAAGAAGGTTTTGTGTTATTTGTAAAATTTCACAGAACATGTCCCACACATTTATTCCTCGCAACAGCTCTTTAAAGGAGGCACCAGGGCTGAGGGCCCGGGACTTAGCTAAGAGATGTTAAGTCATTTGCCTGAGCTGCTACGTGAAGTCAGTGGCGAAGCAGGTTTAAGCCCACTTCTTTCTGACTGCAGCCTTTGAGCTCTCCCCGTGCTGCCTCCACGGGATGGAGAAGGACTTGGCAACTTCTCAGGGTTTTCTCAACTCTGCAAGGCCAAGCCATAAAACAGCAGAGCCTGACCACAACCAAGAGCTAGGATGCCAACATTAATAAAGTAGGCAGAACGTCTAAGGGTATTTATTTAATTTGTGAGCTTGGTTTTTATACTCTTCGTTATTCCAGAAGGGATTGGAGGTCATATTGAGTGTTACATGGGGCCTCATGGCTGTTCGCAACTATGACAGTGTAAGGGTAAAACTTCAGGTTTTTCATTAAGGTCTCTGTTTCTGCAGGATTCACAGAGTCAGTGGTCGCTTTTTTCTCTAACAGTAAATATGTCTCTGCAGAATATGGTTTCACCATGAATTTTAAAACACTTAAAGCCCACAAAAGCTAAGAACTTAGTTCACCTGTTAGACTCAAGTTCCTCTTATAAACTCTTGCAACAATTTTACTCTAGCGGCACCTTTAGATTTAGTTTTCTGTCTTGTGTGTATAAGCGGCAACCACTGACTTAAAAGAGGATTTTTATATATTTTTAACTTACAAAGAATATTATGCATAGCTACATTGCTTACTTATATTGACCCTCATCTTATGCTTTAGCAGTTGAATTTTGACAGCTCATTGAATGTTTTCACAAAAAAGACATGGCTCCTTTGTATGGAGATAATAATAACTTAATATGTATTTTGTGCAGGACACAATATTAAGCAGACTAAGATGTCAGGTTGTAGTTTAACTTATCTGAACCTTTGGTGAAATGTTTAGTCTATAAAATAAGGCTCCTGCAAACATTTTCCAGTAATAATTTCACAAATATAAACCATATTCAGAAAAATTCCTACTTCTAAACCTGAAAACAAAATCCTGAAAATAAATTTCACAAAACACAATTTAGCAAGAAGTTGATAAATAGCGTTTTCTACAGTTCAATAATCCACAGTGGCTGACTGATTCTTTGACCACAGCATGCATTTAGAAGAGTCCACTGACACCATAGGGGGCTACTATAATGGACCTCACCCTCAAAAGAAAAAAAAAACTGGACTACTGCTTGGAAGAACACAAGTAACTTTTGTTTTTCAGCATTTTTTAGAGCTAAGAGTACAAAAGAGTAAACTGATGTGATTTCAGATTTGAACAGAGGAGAGAATTCTTTGCTTAAATGAAGTATTTCTTAGCCTCATGTCATCGATAACCCTAACTGCCAAGTCCAAGAGACACTTTTCAAGTCTTTTCTTAGTTAATCTCACTGACACTGTCAGCACCAGTGACCACATTCTGTTGAGCCTTTCTGGCCTCTGTGATTGAAATCCCCTCTGGTTCCAGGTACTCTCCTCTTGTAGTCCTTAACTGACTCTATTTTCTCTGTTTAGCCTTTAAATGTTAGCGTCTCCCAGGGCTCTCTTTATAACTTGCTTCTCTTTATACCCTCTGAGCTCTTCCTGAGCAATTTCTTCTATGTCCCAATAATTTCTAAATCTGTTCTCTCCAGCCTTGATCATAATTCTGAGCTCTCCATTTATATTTTCATGTATTTACAAGGAATTTTTCATGTATTGACAAGACTTTTCATGTATTTTCTACATAGATATGTCAAAGGCACCTCAAATCCAACATTTCCAAAGCCTAACTTATCGCCTTTGCCCATCAGCTCCTCTTACGGGCTGCGGATGCTGTGAAGACATGATAACTCACTCTTACGTCCAGCGACTTATTAGAATGACCTCCCAAGGTACAGCTGTAACTCCAGAGTAGTCACCCTTATTCAACAGCTTTATTGAACCACATTTTTATAAGCATGTTAAATTTTATCTTTCTTTAAAAATCCAAGTAACTCAAATGAAGGCAATGCGGGTCTATCATTATGAGTATGACACAAATAATTGATTGGAAGGCACTAACTGACCACCACTGCATAATTTAACTCAGAGAGGAAAAGTCAGCCAAATTTCCTATTCATGCGTACATGTACTACAACACTGCATAGCCTGGTGCTTTAAAAACTTGACAGTGGAAGTGGAGAAGGTAAGTTTTAGCCAATCCACAGGTACTGTAGCTGTTTTAGCTACTGTAGAGCAGAGATGAAGAAATGTTAGAACATGCATTGCCAAATGGGTTCATTAAGGCTAACTCACTCTGCTATTTAATAAAAAAATTATTTAAAATGTAATAGTAAAGTCCTTTCTTGATGCATTATTTATAATTTCTTGTTAATGGATTAAGGTTTTGATTTTATTATAGTCAGTTATTTGTAACTATAGTTTATTTCAAATTCATCAATACTGTAGCAGTAGTATTAGCAGTAGTACAGGATTCTGAGTTAGAAAAGACTCTAGGAATATCTAATTCCAATTCCTCTTCCATCCTGAAATCCATTTTACAGCAGTAGTGAATGAATGAATATCAAACCTACCCATACTTCCACAGCCTCAGTATGAGTAAGTTCACTGTATCCTGAAAGCAATCATTTCATTTTTGGGTGACTCTGAAGTTTTAGCAAATACCCTCCTATATTGAGCTGAAATATTCTTCCGTAAACTTTACCCACTGTCTAGAACCTGTCCTCATCAACATAGACCAAATTCATACTTACTTTCATGTGAGAAAGTATAAAGGTGTGAGGTCTGGAAAGGGAGCAGCTATTTTATGACCATTAGGGTTGATCAACAGAATCACAGAAATGCCCATCCAGCACCCTGCCATTGTGGAGCTACTGAATCAAACTTAAATCTAGTGACCTTCTGATCTTGTTTTGTAAAGAATAAATGACTTTGAGTTCGAGCCACTAATAATCAGTACTTTTCCTACTTGCAACAGAACACAGTGGAACTGATACAGAATAGTTATAACAATTCAATTGGGCTTCTCTGGGGATTTGGTAATTTGTCAAGACTTTTCTTACAGTGTGGGTCTCAGAATAGGTACTGCTCCAAAAATCTGACCAGAATTTATTAGTGCAAAATTTTGAACACGCTTCATGTATTAATGTAGCCTAATATGTTGCTAGTGATTTAAGCAACTACACCATATTCAATACATGATCAATTAAACCCTCAGTTATTTTCCTAAGATATGTAAAATCCATATATATCTTAAATTTATGCAACAGGTTTTTATATATAAATAAGCCTGTAATGAACTCAACACAACATAGAAACTACGTTTCTGTTGAATGCATTGTTATGTGTCATCCAGTGACATTCTGCAATTGTTGACTTCAGATGCCTTGTAAGAGGGGAGATACATTGCTAAGGAAGTAAAAGACATTGCTAAGGAAGTATAAAGATGAGCTCATGTAAAATGATAACTATAAAATAATTATGACAGCAACTACAATAGGGAAGACTCAGACAAGTGTTCAAATGCTCACCCCCCGCCCCCATCACTTCCTGGCCTGTGACCTGCACAAGCTGTTCAGTACTTAACCCCTGTAAGCTGTTGTTTCCTCATCTGCATAATGAATACCTACAGTTGGGAAGAATACAGAAGTCTCTCAGCAGTGTCAGGAACTGACTGTCCCTTGCTGCTTCCGTCCTATTCCCATTTTTTTTCACTTTTCTTACAGAGATACAAATATTTTTGCCTTGAAAAGTTTCTCAACACATGCCTCAAACCAAAGAGTATTAGTCATCTCAGCCCACTCAAAGATAGACCATCTTAAGTATCAAGAAAGATGATAAAGGAAGAGAGTTAACAGGCAGCATAGAAATTCAAAAGCAGAATTGCTGGCACTAGCTAGAAAAGATTGAGAAGCATAGCTCATCCAGCCCCAGAACAAAAAGACATCCTCTCTGACCTTGGCCTCAGCCTGTCTTCCTGGAAGAAAACTCACTTAACCTGGGTGTAAAGATGAAGAGGCTCTGCATTCTTGGTCAGGGGCTGTGGGGACTTAAGATTTACTATCTTTTTAGATTATAAAAGATATATATGGGCTTCCCTGGTGGCGCAGTGGTTGAGAGTCCGCCTGCCGTTGCAGGGGACACGCGTTCGTGCCCCGGTCCGGGAAGATCCCACATGCCGCGGAGCGGGTGGGCCCGTGAGCCATGGCCGCTGAGCCTGCGCATCAGGAGCCTGTGCTCCGCAACGGGAAAGGCCACAACAGTGAGAGACCCGCGTATCGCAAAAAAAAAAAAAAAAAAAAAAAAAAAGATATATATGTATACATCACATTTTTTCCAAATATGACTATATTTGAAATCAAATATTTAAATCAAATATGATTTATATATGTATTTTGGAAATATAGAAAATATGGAATTACAGAAATACAAAATCACTTAACCATGTCAGCATTTAGCAAATAGTTTCCAAAAAAATTTTTTTCACATTAGGTGTTTTGGGAAAGGGGGGCACTAGCCGGTAGACTTGTGAGATTTTGGAACTCATATCACATTTGGTTCCAACTCTGATCATAAAATACTACAAAGAAAATAATGGGTCCCTGAAAAGAGGGACCAAGTAAGTGGCTGCTATCACGAGGCTCTAGATTCAATAGGGTTGCCTGAGATTCTTCAAGTATCTTTCTAAGCTGTCCGGCAAGTTTGCCATGATCAAGGGGAGGTGAGAATTCTGGATGATTTTTTTTTTTCTGAGTATAAAAACTACGTTTGGATGGCACTGAACTAAGCATGAGACCATGAGGATGCTAACACCCCATGCTAGCCTTAAAAACTTGAATTTACAAGTGAAGCTGGTATTCCCAAATAGGTAAAATTAGGTGAAAACAAAAACAAAAAGCCTGGTTCCAGAAATAAGAGGATGAGGCATTTTTCGTTTTAAATGATTCCAGTATTTATTTTGCCTCTAAACGTATACATCTGGATCCTAGGGACAAAGGACTCTATACAGCAATGTTTGTTCCTGTTTGGCTGCAGTCATTAAAATGCATTACTAAATCCTTTCATTAAAAAAAATGATATCAAATACCAAATGAAGAGTGTTAACTTCAAAACTCATTTGAGCACCTCTGTGGTCACAGTTTGCCAAATAAGTCTTTCCATTAGAGGTACAATGTAAAATAGTAATAAAATGAAATTATAGTGAGGGATTCTAGTAAAGCAATTTTACAATTTATGCAGTTGGAACAAAGTAGCAACCAGTGATTATCCTGTAACTACCTCTGAAATTACACTTCTGTTGAATATATTTTTATATGCAGCTCACTGACAGCCTGCAATTGTTAACTTCATGTGGGTACTTTTTATAGAATAAATCAAAGCCAGCGACTTTACTAGTGGTCATTTGTTTCTGGCAGAGTTTTGGGGACTGTGTGGGTGTATGAAGCTAATTTCTATGACAAGGAAAACCAATTCAAAGAAAAAAAGCCGACACGGTACAAAAGCATCTGTGTTTTTTATAGTCTTTACATATTCATATCTGTATCTTAGAAACCCCTGAAATACATCCCTTTAGTGAATCTTATATAATTTCAGAGTTGGTGGCAAGCCAAGGACAAGTTGTTAGCACCCATGATTGATTCACTGTTGTGGAGCTGGAGGTCAAGGGTCAGGAAGTGTCTCTCATGAATAGCAACCACAGCAGCTGCAGCAGCTGCAAGGCAGCAAAAGAATCCTGGGGATCAAAAGGGATGCTGGTGGCCAAAAAGCAGAGTCTCTCCTGCCTCCAGTCCCATCCACCAGCGTCTCCTGCCTGCTGTCACTGAGAGAAGCTAGGGGATAACTAACTGAGGGGTCAGGGGAGACAGGATGGACTCAGTGTTTCTGTTTTGAACGACTTAGTAGGTAGTAGTGGCATTCACTAAATAAAACAGGTTAATGGGATATCTTTTAAATAATGGTCTCTGCTAAACCACAATATTAATTTTATTTACTGTACCAAAATTCAGGGTAGAAGTAAGTGCTCAGATATATATGTTTTGCTTTGAGAAGAAAAACAGAGACATGTTTGCCCCTAGTTTTCAGTCAAAGATGAACCACAATTCTCAACACACTAACACTTGACAGAGGCTAACTCTTCTACACAGAAACCTGAGATGCTCACTCAATTTGGGAGCTTTTTATTCAAAAATAATGATGCGCTGACACTGTCACTTTAAAAGCTGGTGCTCTGCCACCAAGGATCTGATCTCACGGAGTGAAGGATGAAAACTTAGAGGCCCAGGGAAACCCCACTTCTAGCTCCTGTCTGAACCCCTACCTTCCTAACATAGCTCCAGCATCAGACAGAGACAAGGAAGTTCCATCAGCAGAAGATGAGCTCTTTTTCCCATCGTAGGACTAGCTCCTCTAAGACACGGATAAGTATCCTGAGATACTGCTGAGAGCAGCCAGATAGCTTTGCTGAAAGCCTAGCCCCACTGAAATCAGGCCTCAGGAAATTATTCTAGTTATCATTTCTGGCTTCATTTCTGGCTTTTTCCTCCTTAATACTTCCCAGGCTGGTCTTTGCTGGACAATCACATTCAAATATATGGCTTTCCCAGTTTAGATCTGGAGCTTACTTCCCTGAGTGTGCCAGAGCAAGTATCCATCACCCTTCTTTTATAAACTGAGTTTTCAGCCTTGGTCTCATCTCCGCAGCAGCTTCATTTTTGCTGAGTCTTTCCAAGTGTGTCCACTCTGGCCTTAGACCAGCTGGGCTCCCTAGTTCTGTCATTTCCCTGACTCTTAAACCATCTCCAATCATGATCCGTCTGGAACTTACCAGTCCCTTTTCCAAGTTGCAAACTCAGCTCAAATCCAAGACTTTAGTGTGGAAGCAAGACAGTTACTAAACACCTCATCAGGTATATTTTACTGTTAGGTCACCTGGAATAATATTATAATCATCAGTAGCCTCCCTAGTATTCAGTAACAGAATTTCTTGTAAAGTTTACAACCACAAAAAAAAAAACAAAAGACTAATTTGTTGAGCAGCCTCAGAAACAGCGGATTAAATCTCCACAATCAACTTGATGTACCCTGCATCTGTGGAATACATGAATAGACAATGATTCATCCCAAATTGAGGAGCCGTGTGGATGAAAGGCTCTTGGTGCTCCAGCCAGAAGTCAGGGCTCTGCCTCTGAGGTGGGAGAGCCAACTTCAGGACACTGGTCAACAAGAGACGTCCCAGCTCCACATAATATCAAGTGGCGGAAATCTCCCAGAAACCTCTATCTTAACACCAGCACCCAGTTTCACTCAACGACCAGCAAGCTACAGTGCTGGACAACCTATGCCAAACAACTAGTAAAACAGGAACACAACCCCACCCATTAGCAGAGAGGCTGCCTAAAATCATGATAAGTTCACAGACACCCCAAAACACACCACCAGACGTGAACCTGCCCACTAGAGAGCCAAGATCCAGCCTCATCCACCACAACACAGGCACTAGTCCCCTCCACCAGGAAGCCTACACAACCCACTGAACCAACCTTAGCCACTGGAGACAGACATCAAAAACAGCGGGAACTACGAACGTGCAGTCTGCAAAAAGGAGACCCCAAACACAGTAAGATAAGCAAAATGAGAAGACAGAAAAACACACAGCAGATGAAGGAGCAAGATAAAAATGCACCAGACCTAACAAATGAAGAGGAAATAGGCAATCTACCTGAAAAAGAATTCAGAACAATGATAGTACGGATGATCCAAAACCTTGGAAATAGAATGGACAAAATGCAAGAAACAGTTAACAAGGACCTAGAAGAAATAAAGATGAAACAAGCAACGATGACCAACACAATAAAAGAAATTAAAAGTACTCTAGATGGGATCAATAGCAGAATAACTGAGGCAGAAGAATGGATAAGTGACCAGGAAGATAAAATAGTGTAAATAACTACTGCAGAGCAGAATAAAGAAAAAAGAATGAAAAGAACTGAGGACAGTCTCAGAGACCTCTGGGACAACATTAAACGCACCAACATTCGAATTATAGGGGTTCCAGAAGAAGAAGAGAAAAAGAAAGGGACTGAGAAAATATTTGAAGAGACTGTAGTTGAAAACTTCCCTAATATGGGAAAGGAAATAGTTAATCAAGTCCAGGAAGCACAGAGAGTCCCATACAGGATAAATCCAAGGAGAAATACGCCAAGACACATATTAATCAAACTGTCAAAAATTAAATACAAAGAAAGCATATTAAAAGCAGCAAGGGAAAAACAACAAAAAACACACAAGGGAATCCTCATAAGGTTAACAGCTGATCTCTCAGCAGAAACCCTACAAGCCAGAAGGGAGTGGCAGGACATACTGAAAGTGATGAAGGAGAAAAACCTGCAACAAAGACTACTCTACTCAGCAAGGATCTCATTCAGATTTGATGGAGAAATTAAAACCTTTACAGACAAGCAAGAGCTGAGAGAGTTCAGCACCACCAAACCAGCTTTACAACAAATGCTAAAGGAACTTCTCTAGGCAAGAAACACAAGAGAAGTAAAAGACCTACAATAACGAACCCAAAACAATTTAGAAAATGGGAATAGGAACATACATATCGATAATTACCTTAAATGTAAATGGACTAAATGCTCCCACCAAAAGACACAGATTGGCTGAATGGATACAAAAAAAAGACCTTTATATATGCTGTTTACAAGAGACCCACTTCAGACCTAGAGACACATACAGACTGAAAGTAAGGGGATGGAAAAAGATATTCCATGAAAATGGAAACCAAAAGAAAGCTGGAGTAGCAATTCTCATATCAGACAAAATAGACTTTAAAATAAGGACTATTAGAAGAGACAATGAAGGACACAACATAATGATCAAGGGATCGATCCAAGAAGAAGATATAACAATTGTAAATATTTATGCAGCCAACATAGGAGCACCTCAATACATAAGGCAAATGCTCACAGCCATAAAAGGGGAAATCGACAGTAACACATTCATAGTAGGGGACTTTAACACTCCACTTTCACCAATGGACAGATCATCCAAAATGAAAATCAATAAGGAAACACAAGCTTTAAATGATACATTAAACAAGATGGACTTAATTGATATTTATAGGACACTCCATCCAAAAACAATAGAACACACTTTCTTCTCAAGTGCTCATGGAACATTCTCCGGGATAGATCATATCTTGGGTCACAAATCAAGCCTTCGTAAATTTAAGAAAATTGAAATTGTATCAAGTATCTTTTCTGACCACAACACCATGAGACTAGATATCAATTACAGGAAAAGATCTGTAAAAAATACAAACACATGGAGGCTAAACAATACACTACTTAATAATGAAGTGATCACTGAAGAAATCAAAGAAGAAATTAAAAAATACCTAGAAACAAATGACAATGGACACACAACGACCCAAAACCTATGGGATGCAGCAAAAGCAGTTCTAAGGGGGAAGTTTATAGCAATACAAGCCCACCTTAAGAAGCAGGAAACATCTCGAATAAACAACCTAACCTTGCACCTCAAGCAATTAGAAAAAGAAGAACAAAAAAACCCCAAAGCTAGCAGAAGGAAAGAAATCATAAAAATCAGATCAGAAATAAATGAAAAAGAAATGAAGGAAACAATAGCAAAGATCAATAAAACTAAAAGCTGGTTCTTTGAGAAGATAAACAAAATAGATAAACCACCAGCCAGACTCATCAAGAAAAAAAGGGAGAAGATTCACATCAATAGAATTAGAAATGAAAAAGGAGAAGTAACAACTGACACTGCAGAAATGAAAAAGATCATGAGAGATTACTACAAGCAACTCTATGCCAATAAAATGGACAATCTGGAAGAAATGGACAAATTCTTAGAAATGCACAACCTGCCAAGACTGAATCAGGAAGAAATAGAAAATATGAACAGACCAATCACAAGCACTGAAATTGAAACTGTGATTAACAATCTTCCAACAAACAAAAGCCCAGGACCAGATGGCTTCACAGGCGAATTCTATCAAACATTTAGAGAAGAGCTAACACCTATCCTTCTCAAACTCTTCCAAAATATAGCAGAAGGAGGAACACTCCCAAATTCCTTCTACGAGGCCACCATCACCTTTATACCAAAACCAGACAAGGATGTCACAAAGAAAGAAAACTACAGGCCAATATCACTGATTAACATAGATGCAAAAATCCTCAACAAAGTACTAGCAAACAGAATCCAACAGCACATTAAAAGGATCATACACCATGATCAAGTGGGGTTTATTCCAGGAATGCAAGGATTCTTCAATATATGCAAATCTATCAATGTGATAAACCATATTAACAAATTGAAGGAGAAAAACCATATGATCATCTCAATAGATGCAGAAAAAGCTTTTGACAAAATTCAACACCCATTTATCATAAAAACCCTGCAGAAAGTAGGCATAGAGGGAACTTCCCTCAACATAATAAAGGCCATATATGACAAGCCCACAGCCAACATCATCCTCAATGGTGAAAAACTGAAACCATTTCCACTAAGATCAGGAACAAGACAAGGTTGCCCACTCTCACCACTCTTATTCAACATAGTTTTGGAAGTTTTAGCCACAGCAATCAGAGAAGAAAAGGAAATAAAAGGAATCCAAATCGGCAAAGAAGTAAAGCTGTCACTGTTTGCAGATGACATGATACTATACATAGAGAATCCTAAAGATGCTACCAGAAAACTACTAGAGCTAATCAATGAATTTGGTAAAGTGGCAGGATACAAAATTAATGCACAGAAATCTCTGGCATTCCTATATACTAATGATAAAAAATCTGAAAGTGAAATCAAGAAAGCACTCCCATTTACCACTGCAACAAAAAGAATAAAATATCTAGGAATAAACCTACCTAAGGAGACAAAAGACCTGTATGCAGAAAATTATAAGACACTGATGAAAGAAATTAAAGATGATACAAACAGATGGAGAGACAAACCATGTTCTTGGATTGGAAGAATAAACATTGTGAAAATGACCCTACTACCCAAAGCAATCTATAGATTCAATGCAATCCCTATCAAACTACCACTGGCACTTTTCACAGAACTAGAACAAAAAAATTTGCAATTTGTATGGAAACACAAAAGACTCCGAATAGTCAAAGCAATCTTGAGAATGAAAAAAGGAGCTGGAGGAATCAGGCTCCCTGACTTCAGACTATACTACAAAGCTACAGTAATCAAGACAGTATGGTACTGGCACAAAAACAGAAAGATAGATCAATGGAACAGGATAGAAAGCCCAGAGATAAACCCACACACATATGGACACCTTATCTTTGATAAAGGTGGCAGGAATGTACAGTGGAGAAAGGACAGCCTCTTCAATAAGTGGTGCTGGGAAAACTGGATAGGTACATGTAAAAGTATGAGATTAGATCACTCCCTAACACCATACACAAAAATAAGCTCAAAATGGATTAAAGACCTAAATGTAAGGCCAGAAACTCTCAAACTCTTAGAGGAAAACATAAGCAGAACACTCTATGACATAAATCACAGCAAGATCCTTTCTGACCCACCTTCTAGAGTAATGGAAATAAAAACAAAAATAAACAAATGGGACCTAATGAAACTTCAAAGCTTTTGCACAGCAAAGGAAACCATAAAAAAGACCAAAAGACAATCCTCAGAATGGGAGAAAATATTTGCAAATGAAGCAACTGACAAAGGATTAATCTCCAAAATTTACAAGCAGCTCATGCAGCTCAATAACAAAAAAACAAACAACCCAATCCAAAAATGGGCAGAAGACCTAAATAGACATTTCTCCAAAGAAGATATACAGACTGCCAACAAACACATGAAAGAACGCTCAACATCATTAATCATTAGAGAAATGCAAATCTAAACTACAATGAGATATCATCTCACACCAGTCAGAATGGCCATCATCAAAAAATCTAGAAACAATAAATGCTGGAGAGGGTGTGGAGAAAAGGGAACAATCTTGCACTGCTGGTGGGAATGTGAATTGGTTCAGCCACTATGGAGAACAGTATGGAGGTTCCTTAAAAAGCTACAAATAGAAGTACCATATGATCCAGCAATCCTACTACTGGGCATATACCCTGAGAAAACCAAAATTCAAAAAGAGTCATGTACCAAAATGTTCATTGCAGCTCTACTTACAACAGCCCGGAGATGGAAACAACCTAAGTGCCCATCATCGGATGAATGGATAAAGAAGATGTAGCACATATATACAATGGAATATTACTCAGCCATAAAAAGAAACGAAATTGAGCTATTTGTAATGAGGTGGATAGACCTAGAGCCTGTCATACAGAGTGAAGTAAGTCAGAAAGAAAAAGACAAATACCGTATGCTAACACATATATATGGAATTTAAGAAGAAAAAAAAATGCCATGAAGAACCTAGGGATAAGACAGGAATAAAGACACAGACCTACTGGAGAACGGACTTGAGGATATGGGGAGGGGGAAGGGTGAGCTGTGACAGGGCGAGAGAGAGTCATGGACATATACACACTAACAAACGTATGGTAGATAGCTAGTGGGAAGCAGCCGCATGGCACAGGGATATCGGCTCGGTGCTTTGTGACCGCCTGGAGGGGTGGGACAGGGAGGGTGGGAGGGAGGGAGACGCAAGAGGGAAGAGATATGGGAACATATGTATATGTATAACTGATTCACTTTGTTATAAAGCAGAAACTAACACACCATTGTAAAGCAATTATACCCCAATAAAGATGTTTAAAAAAAAAAAGACTAATTTGTTATTAAGCTATGAACTTAGCAAACGTGTTAAAACTGTAAAATATTAATTCAGAGCATAGTGCAAAAAAATTGTGTAATAGAATAAAACACATTTAGTAGAGTAAAACTTCCAAGGTTATTGAAAGCATACAGAATGAATTAAGATTTTCTCTGTAAATGCAAAAATACATATATAATCATAAAACATCTTACATACCTCATTCCATTTTTTGGCTTTCCATGAAGGGCATCTGACAGATCTACAAGCTTTATGAGTTCGAGGTTTCTGTAGATGACTGCAATATTTTTCTTCTAATTTCCCATGGAATTGGTCAACGCAAATCACCTCACGGTACTTTAAACCTTTACCACAAGGAGCTGAGCACTGGAAAATAAATATGAATGCACTTGATTCATTTTATCTTTACTAATTAAAGTTTATCTGCAAGAAGTGTAAAATGAAGCAATCAAAACATCATCACTTTGATATTTCATGAAGATATACTTTGATATTTCTAATGAGAGAATTTAAAATTTGCCAATCTGCGCTCGACCATCACTGATATTGATATGATAAGGTATCCATTTATTCTTCAAAAAAGTATTGATTGTCTACCATATACCAAGCACTCTTCTGGTATATAAGTGCTTTAGATCTTTTGAGGTTAAAGACTATCTGCAGCTAACTCCTGTTATCACACATATTTCAATAAAACTTGCTTTCGATTTTGTATGGTCGCCACCTATTCAATTTTTAACCCCATATGTCTTGCCATAGTGCAAACTGTGCTTTGGATGTCAAAAACAAAACAAAACAAAAATCTCTCAATGTAGGAAACTATGAGAAAGTATAAAATTAATTTTTTAAAGCACAATTCAGTTCAGGTTTGTTTTTCACTTCCATCTGGCAACTGTATGTCCCCATCATCAACCCTCCAAAATATTTAGTGAAAAACAAACTACCTAAAATCTCTGTAAGGATATATGTAAAACAGTGATCAGACTTCCTTTTTCAGCCAGTTGCCATTTTATAAGCAATTCCAGTGCAGAGGAGAGGAAGGGCTTGGGCTCTGGCATTGAATACCAGCTCTGCCACTTACTATTTGGGTGACTTTGAGTATATTTCATCCCCTGGCCAAACCTCAGTTTCTTCATTATAAAGTGATGATAATGACACAATATTAGAGGTTTATTATGAAGATTAACATAAGATAAAGAAAATGAGATATCTAATCCAGTCCTTTTACATAGGGTACATCTTCAGTGAATATTAGCTTCCTCTTCTACCATTTTCCTTCATATACTCTGAGGATGTTGACAATTTTCAGCATGATACATGTACCAGGGAAAAGTTAAGCAAAGAAGACACGGATTCCAGATAACTCCTCTCATTCCTCTGAGACAGCTGGTTACATATGGTTTCATTTAGAAACATATACTGAGTTCTGAGAACATTAGATAATATATTATGCATTTTATGTATATTATGAGTTCAAAGAGTGATTAATATAGAGTATTAGATGTTTAAAATATTTTAAATTAAAAAAATGAATAGTTTGGGGATAATTTACCTTTATATGTTATCTGCAATACTATATCCCATTTGTGTGGGGAATTAATTTAACTTGGTACCTTGATTATTAAGACATTACCATATCTGAGATGTTCTCTTCTTGTTAACACCTACAGCTTTACATGCCACTTAGAACACACTTTAATTCAGTGTGAATTGTTAACGGGTCTTGATAAACTGTATTACATGTACATTCTTTCCTGCTATTTTTTTTATTTTTTATTTTTGTATTGAAGTGTAGTTGATTTACAATACTGTGTTAGCTTCAGGTTTATAGCACAGCAATTCAGATATATATATATATATATATATATATATAGAGAGAGAGAGAGAGAGACATATATGTATGTATATATATTTTCTTTTTCATATTCTTTTTCCTTATAGGATATTACAAAATATTGAGTATAGTTCCCTGTGCTATACAGTAGGTCCTGTTGGTTATCTATGTTATATATAGTAGTATGTAAACATTAATCACAGCTTCCTAATTTATCCGTCCCTCCACTTCCCCCTTTGGTAACCATAAATTTGTTTTCTATGTCTGTGAGTCTATTTCTTTTTGGAAATAAGTTCATTTGTATCTTTTTTTTTTTCAGATTCCACAAATAAGCAATATCATATGATATTTGTCTTTGTCTGGCTTACTTCACTTAATATGATAATCTCTAGGTCCATCCATGTTGCTGTAAATGGCATTGTTTCATTCTGAATGTGCTCGATATCATCTTTCCTACTACTGACCTTCCCTTTCAGATCTACCTTTATGCTCTACTCCTCTTGGTCTCTTATCTTGGGCACTTCCCTGTCTGTTTCTTGACTACATTGTTTATTTTTCAAAGAGTATAACATAGTTTATACTAAAAAATCACATACTATTGAGTACCAGGCGTATATTATCTGGGAGTATACATGCACGTTCACACATACAAGAATGTTTTTCTCCTTGGTTGTGTATTTTTTCTAACTTTTAAACTGTGACTTTTTGAACAAAGGAGGATTTATTACTCTCCCTGATAGTCCCTTGTAAAAAGTAATCATTATTGTGAATACTCATGATATGAGCCCAGTAGTACTTATGGAAGATGGAAAAATGTTTACTATTTTATTTACTCTATGAATATTATTGAGTTTTTGCCATATACCAAGAGTAGCATATAAATATAGATTCATTAACCATCTTTTGCCTTGACTTATCCTCAAAGTGCTTATAATCTAAATGACACCATCTATTAAATGAATAATGCCAGAGTACATCTTAAATAATATTAAATTCAATAAAGATCAGAATAAAAATACAAGACAGTAAAAACCATTAAGACAATACAATAAAAATATTATTGAATTAAGAAAATAGTGAAAAATAGTCATTTCTTTATGGGATATTTGGTAAGCACTCAGGGAGAGGTGATATTTAAACTCAGTCTTGAAGATGTAGTTTTGCTGATGGACAAAGACAGATGGTCTTGTATATTTGTTTGATGTGCCTTATCTAATGCCCATGTGTCTCTGTTTTGCAAAATTCTCATAGTTCTTTTATCAGTGCCAAGAATCCAAGAATCGTGCAGTAAACATGCAGTAAATTGTTGATATTTCTGATAAGAATGACCAATTCATTTATGAAACTAACACAAGAAGAGACATTAAAGATTCTACTTTAGAATTGAACAATGCATTTCCTCTATAAGCAGCATTTGTGAGTGGAATGTAAACTGGGACATTACAGTTCACTACCAAAGTGAGGACTGTTTCTCACAAAACTGAATAGCCTCTCCTCATCTAACTGGAAGTCACCTTTTATTCTTTCTCTTCTTTGTTATTCTAATCTGTAACCAAGACTAGTGTTAAACATAATTTTAAACATATTGCTTCTTTATTTTTTTCAAGAACTGACAATGAATCTCTGTTGTCCTTAATACAATACGAAAACAAACCTCTTCCTTGCTTTCTTGATTCACCAAATTTCAGTCAACATCCCTTTCTAGCACAATATTCTGTTTCTTTTCAACACACAACCTTTGCTCTACTAACGTATAACATAATTACTTTCTCTTTAGGGTGACATTTTCACTCACCACAGTACCTGATTCATATTATTTCCTTTTACTTCGACTAATCACTTGCCCTGGTGCTTTCTAAATAGTACTTATCCTTAAAGCTCTAAGTCCATCCCATGTCTAAGGTGAATACATATCAATCTTTCACTTCTCTGAACTCTTCTGTCTCTGTTTTTGGCACTTCATCATTTTCTATTTTTGTCACATACTTTATCCAAACTTCTAGAGGTCAAGGACCTTTTAGATCACCCACGTCACCCACAAAGTGGAAGGTACGATAAATATCAGCTGATTAATTGATGTTGATTCTTGGTGCAAGCAGTTATTTGTTTTTATTAAACTCTAAAATAATTTATTAAAAGTTTACTTTTCCATGAAATATATTTATTGGATATTAAACTCAAAGTCTTCTAGGAAAGATAGACAAAATGTATAAAATCAAAGAATTGCAAAGTAAATTATGCTTTCGTTACACTTTTAAAGTAGCACTCTCTTTCCCCAAGATCTGAAAAGGAATAAGTACATTATTTTATCATGTCTGATGAATTCCATGTGGGCATTTAAGTAAAAGAGAACACATTATGCAAAGAATTATGTTTTGGTTGGAACGAAGCAGTCATAGAGTAAATAACTAGTGAAATGTTACCTTCCTTCTCTCAAACCACAATACATTCTGAGTTGTAAAGTTTCCACAAAATAGCTTATTTGGTAGAAAAACCCAAACATGGTCATTCTTTGCTCTGGGACCCCAGTAATTCTTTTCATTTTTGTTTTTCTCTATTTTATATCCCTAATACCATCTTATTCCCTTGAGGTTTTATTAACTGTATAATTTTTTTGAACTTTATTTTATTTTTTACATAGCAGGTTCTTATTCATCTGTTTTACACGTATCAGTGTATACATGTCAATCCCAATCTCCCAATTCATCCCACCACCACCACCAACACCCCATCCCTCTTTCCCCCCTTGGTGTCCCTACGTTTATTCTCTATATCTGTATCTCTATTTCTGCCTTGCAAACTGGTTCATCTGTACCATTTTTTGATTAACTGTAAAATTTATTTCCAGCATTGTCGTCAAAGTTTGTTTTTCTTTAAAATCATCTCTGTCATCCTTAGTTGACAGTCTTACTAACTAACCCTTTCTGAGATTTTTCCATGAATACTAGGGAGCAATAGCTATAGGAAGTGGTGACATTAAATGTAAGTAATCTGAATTGACTATTCTTATAAATTAGGTGAAGACACGTGCCTATTTAAGGAAAACAGGGCGTTCAAAGCAAATGTAGAATTTGCAGGCCCTAAAAATAGAATAGAATATCCAGAACTGTGCAGGTTGACTGGCACATTCAATCTCAAGATGGACAGTTGGAATTAATGAGTCCATTTTCACATGATTAACTTTGGAACAAGTCTATTCTCGTTTTTGAAATGAAGTTGTACATAATTACAGAACGATTACTTCTGATATTGGAAGTGTGGATTATTGCTTTGTTTGCATATAAGGATACTACAGAAGAATGAATGAATTGACAATTTGTGAGAAACTTGTTGTTAATTTAATTCTAGAAACTTAAATTGCAAGACAAAATAAAACAAGGAAATGAAGTTTACCTAGCTCCAGTTCTAGAAAATGGAAAACTGTGGAGTTTGTGCGTGTGTGTTAGACTTTCATAAACTGTAATGGTGATTGGGTCTCTATCCTCTCTGAAAGTAGTGGGAAACATACTGATATTGGGAGAATTAGTATGTACCCTAATTAACAATAAAATAGACCTGAAAAGTAACTGTTACACTATACCGTTGTCATGTATAAACTGCCTTTTACTGACAACAAACTGGGTAACTGTATGTAAGTTCTTTAATCTCACTCAACCTCTATTTTTCTTACGTAATATTAGTAAAAGAATAACTATTTCATATAAATGTCTGGGTAAAGGTAAGGAGAAAGGAATTTTTTAAATGAGAGAAGGAGCCAAACTTAAAAAACTCTAAAGAATTTATAATGCTATAGCAAAATGTAAAAAATATTAAAATTAATAAAGAATAAAAAGAATCCTACAAAACTTAATGTTAATTATATGAAGGACAACCACGAAAATGTCTCCCATAATGTAAAAGCGAATGGGAAGATGACATAGAGAGAGAATATTGTTTCCTGGAAAACACTCTGCTCATTCCCAGCTCACGACATTTGCACATGTCATGTCCTCCAGTCCCAGCACTCTCCTTCCATTTCAATCCCTACATATTTTTCAGTGCTGAGTTTTAAATCTCATTCCCTCTGCAAAGCCTCCTTTGGCTGCTGGAGGATATCAGTCCAGGCTAGATTAGGTGTGGCTCTTACAGAGCTTTTATACCTCAATACCTGGTTACCTCTTCCCCTGTTTCTTTTCCCTGCTAGACTATAAATTCTACTGGGAACAGACTTATTACAGGAAATCATGAAAAGTAGAAAGAACCCCAGAATCACTTGTTCCTAATTTAACGTGTTATGAACCATTCTTCTTCTCAAAAGAAGAAATAATTGTACCATTGTACCATGAACCATAGTTCTCCTAAAATAATAACTATTTCACTGGTGCTACCTTAGCTGATTTTAGATGGTATATTTTAAATTTAATGCTTAAATTACATAGTAATGGTCAGCCTCAATTTTAGCTATAAAGATCCCTTAGCTAGCTCTTTGAAAACCGGAGTAAAAAAGAAAAGAACCTAAAGTTTGGTCTACTGAAAAACAAGTGAAGTCAAAGTTAAGAGTAAGAATTAATTATTCGTGGGATCTATTTTAATTAAGTTTGACTAGAAAAGTAGCTAGGCAAAAAAAAAGTAGCTAGCCTAGAAATTTGGCTAGAAATGTCTATTTCACTTGCCACTGCATAGTGTCATCTATGGGTGAAGGAGTATATTTTTGTTTCTATGTTCCTCACGTAAACTTTAGCTAAATAACTCTAAGAATAAGTACTAAAACTAATATTTGACATTTTATATTAGAAAATTATTATTAGAAACACTTAATATTAGAAAAGAGCTATAACATCAACTATAAGTTCTACATTAAATATTTTTAATGATTATCAAGATAAGCAACCAATCAGTGAAAGCACAGGTTTTACAGAAAAACTTAGCAATTCACATAGATTCTCGGTTTTTTATTTAAAATTTCCTAATTAATTCAATATATAGTCTAAATAATTTCCAGTTCTCTAAATGGACTTCAATCAGTAAATTTGGCAATGATCCCATTGTTTAAAGTCAGCAGGGTCAGTTAGTCGTTCAAGGTCAATTAGTCAGAACTAAAAGTATCTTGTAGCAATAAAACTACAGCTTCCTTAACATTCCTCTTCATTTGCTGATAAGGAAAATATTTAACATTAAACAAGTATTATCAAAATTTGATAATACCATTGTAAACATTTTATTCTATATTATGGTTTATCACAAACCATTTCAGGGATAGTTAAAAATAATGACATTTAGTTTTTCAGCTATCAGAAATAGCATAACTTGACTTAATTTTAGTTTTCTAATGTTGTTATGCAAAAAATGACTAACAAGAAAATACAAAACTGAATAAAAATAAGTGAGTTACTATTAATCAATTTCACTTTGCTTTTCAGAATCTTTGGAATCTTCTGGTTGTTTTTCGAAACATAATCATTAAGTCATCAAACAACCTAATGAAGAAATGAATTTTTACTTTATTTCTAGATGTCACATTATCTCTGTTTCCTGACAGCAAGGTCCACAGTCATCTGTTGAAAATGTGAAAGCTCACAACTGGATGGCTGGGAGTCATGTCCATCCTATTGCTTACTGTATGACAGGTATTAGCTAAGACAACCAAGGAAAACCTGCTATCAAGTGACAAAGGGGTTCACACAGTCTTTTTGTTTTAGGAGAGCTAAACTCACAGAAATCCAATCATTTCACGTTACAAATCTAAGTCCAAATATACCTTCTCACTGCAAACCAGAAATGCTTTCCATCAAGACAGGTGCAACTGAATAAGAAGCATCGATTTACAATGAAAAAAATGGAGAGGTTTTGATTTAAACACAAACGTATCATAGTAGCTAAAACATAATCATGTACTTGGAAATAATTTGAGAGGATTAGTTGTCGTTTTCTTTGTCTTTATGAATATTCCAAAAGTATCAATGAATTTCTCATTATAGGAACATGTATTATTTATCTTTGTTTTGAACTTTTCAAAACTAAACAGTTGTATGCTTCTATAGTAAAGTTAAATTTTAAATTTTTCATGGAAAATTTTTGATCATAGCTATTTTGCCAGAGAATTTTTTTAAACTATGTTTTGGTGATTATGTTAAATGTCTTTACAACACTCTTATGAAACAAAAAAATTGTCTATGAAATGACATATTACAAAGGGAAATAATAGAGTTTCAGGCCAAAACAGTCTAGAAGTTAGATATTCTATGGAATAAAACACTATTGTGTGTATGCATTCATGGATATGTATGTTTCTTTTTTTCTTTCTGATTTTTAAGAAGCCTATTATAACATTCTCTAAATAAAGTAAAGAGGCTAATCAAACAAACAGACTACATCTAAACCCCAGGAACAGCGTGTTTTTTTTAAATTTCAGGAAGACAACGATAACTATCTAAGAGAAAAGCCCCACTATAGAAAAATCTTAGCTATGAGTTTTATACAACTATTAATACTTTGTAATTAAGGGCATTCCTTACAATGGTGGAATACTATTTTAAATTGAGCTCCAAAACTATTAGAGAAGTAAAACATTAAAGTAGTTAGAGCAAAACAGCCAGAGTATAGTAGAGTAGGGTATCTCTCTGTTTAAAGAGAAGCAAAAAAAGACAAAAATATGCATATTAAGAGTAGAGTGTCAACTCTGTAAATATAGTACTGCTACTGTTCCTTTAATTCAATGCATATGTGCAGTAAGGAGTAAGATACTAAATCTTATCAACAGGGACCCCATTCATAGTATTTCCTGAAAGATTATACTTAAGAGTTTTAAAGTTTAATGGAGTTTGAATATTTCCTTTTTAACCTGTTACAGACACCCTTTGACTATGCAAGACTGCATTTGGTTTTTAGAATACGTACTACTGAAATATTTCATTCAGTTGCATTGTATCTGATTATATTTAACATCTGCAAATTTAGACATTTAAAATTTTTCAAGTCAGATTCATTTGCAAAGATGTTTGAGTCTCAACTTAAAGGACAAAGAAATATATGCTTAATAACAAACATATCCAGTAAACTTTCACTACATTTATATTATTGTAAAAATTATAATATTTTGATTTCTATTTCATGTTCTAAAATTTTTTGGGGGGGTATATATGTGTATATTTACATACACACACAAAATGGACTTACAGTTCTAAGCTAGTCAATGCAACACAATTATCTCATGTATAATTTATCTGGCTAATTAAATTGCAAGTAATATTTAAAGATAATTTACTATAATATAGTTATGGCTATGGAAAAATGTTGTGATTATTTTCACTTTCAAATATAAAACCTGAAGCAAAATTGCAATAACTCATGCAAGTACTTTATACAGAAAATTTCACTTATCATATACTGTTTTCCACACATAAATATTAGGAAATTGGGATAAAAATCACCCCAGTATATGATAACTAAAATACTCAATTATTGGATTCATTTTCTTCAATAATAAGATTTGATAAACAATCCCTATAAACCTGCAAACATGAGTTACAGAACTCAGGTTTATTTTGCTAGAAGCAACAGTAAATGTAAGTCTAATTCAAATGTAAGCACTATTTGTAGCAAATAAAATTGCTCAGGAAAAACTGGCATTAGTTTAAAGCTTGTAGATTATTCTTTTAACTTTCTGTCTAATAGTATAGTGTATGTGCATTACAAAGGAGTAATGAACATTTCAGACGCCTCTGTAAAATCTCATCTAAAGAGTTCCTGTTCAGAGATTTTATTGACTCACTAACATAAATCTTAACAATTACATGGTATCAGGAAAAAAACTGTTACTCTCAATATGAGAATAATATAACTCTTGTCTAATTTTAACAATTCTTTAGGGGCCATTATTGTGCATTTACTTTTTCTTAATGTCTTTATACAAATCACAACAACTGGGACATTACTTTTGTTAGATGGTATGGCACGTTCCGTGATAAAAACCCACATTTTAACCCCTGGGAGCTGCATTCAGAACCATGAGCATCTGCTTTCCTGGATGGAACAAAGCAGAAAACTATTCAGTGTGGGTAGACCATAAAAAGGTAAAGAGATCAGAAAAATAACTAAAGCATACCTTTAAAAAAATAGATTGGCTTTCAAGGCATTACTTACTATGGTAACATTTACAAAATTCTTAAAATCAAGTGCCAACAGAATAGCAGGATTTACCATTTCAAGTTTCTACAAATGTTTTCATGCTAGCTGTGGGAGTTAACAGAAGTAAAGCCAAGAAGTTTGCTTTCAAGTAGGGTTATAAAGATCTGAAAAGGAATATGCACAGAGAACTCTCAGATGAGAAATAAAAAATGAGCTCTATGAAGGCTTTGATAAGGGAAAAGTCAGAGTTGAAATTAAAGGAGCGATACCCACTGCACCTATTTATGTCTATTTATCATATGCAATAAAAGTTGTGAGGCAAAAATGTTTTCGGGATTAATTTTTCAGTGAACTTAAGCTAATTTTAAAATTATATTAATCAGATAAAGATTATTTACGTTAAAATTTAAGGTGGGGTTTTATAGTTTTTACTACTGGGGAGTGGAAGATAGAATAATAAAAAGGGCATGGAATTTGGAATCAGAGACCTACACTTGAACCTCAATTGTCAGCAGTTGAACAGCCTTGGGCTAGGTCTTAACCTTCCTAGTCCTCAGTTTTCTCATCATAAAGTGGCAATAATAACACCTACACCTCAGGGTAGTTGTGAGATTAAAGGTGATAATGGATGAATGAACCTAAAACAGTGCTTGACACAATACTCTAAAGTCATATTAAACCCCCGTTCCCCTTTTTCTTCCTTTCCCAAATCCTCAGTAAATACATTTTAAAAAAGGTAGTGAAAATACAATCCACGGTGTGGGTTTCTCTATTAAACACTTGAATGGAATAGGGGCATGGTTCAACACTCATACATTTGTAGCTCATTCAGTAGTGAGAGAAGGAGGGTAACCACCTCAAGGGAATTCAGGTAAGACCCTATCTTGTTCCCTCTGTAAAAAAATTCTGTTTACCAAGATGCTGAAAAACTCATCAGACATACTTCAAGTTATTTCAGAGTGGAGAGAAGGAAGAGAAAGAATAGGAGGTGAATAGACATATGGTCAAAAAAAACCCCAACAAAAACCTAACCAGTTTCCATTAAAAATGATGGAGTGATCATATGTGTTCATTTCCCCCTCCCTCCTTGATTTTTTTTTTCAACCCACAAAGTCAAAGCCAATAAAACAGACTGGAAGATGCAAAGAAGAGAAAAGACCAATGTGAAGCAAGACAACCTTGTACCTACAAGACCTCTGAGCCACTTAGCACCTGGATGCAACAAGAAGGGCTACATCTCCTCAACTCCTCTTTAGGCAGATGAGGGGTTTATTCTTTGGAGAAATTAAATTGCAGGAGTTCCAGAGTTGGGGATGCTGGAGGAAGAATAAGGGAATTCTACGCATTGAACTCTTGACCCTTAATCTCTCTGCCCAGAGTACTCTTGCTAACTGGCAGGGGGTTCAAGCGTTCTTCTCTGAGAAACAGTGTCTCCAAGAGAAAAGACCTTAAACTATTGACTTACAGGGAGTATCATCAGTCACTAGATGCTATCCAAACGCAGTTTCATATCAATTCTCTAGTGCCTTACTCTTAAATATGAGCTGCAGAAAATTATCAACTTTTGAAAGAAAAGACTTCCATAGGAAAACCAGAAAACCACTCCCACCCTTACCCAAAGAAAGGGTCCAAAGGATAAGGAGACCATCAAGAGAGAATCTCCCCTCAAAAAAACAGTAATTAATATGAGAGAGAGACTAGATGCTATATGGGCAAAAGAAGAATAGAATACTATGACCCCAAAGCAATTAGAATGCAAGAAAAGGCTTTGGATAATTCAATATGTAATAACATAAATAATTCAAGAGATGGTTTATACACTGACAAAGTTTCCCATCAAGTAAAATCAAATGACAGAGACAGAAAATAAGAGAATTAGAGGATCAAGAATTCTAATATTCAACTAGAAAGAGTTCAAGAAAGAACAATGAAAATAGTTGCATAGATATTATCCAAGAAATAACAAAGTTGACTTTCTCAGCACAAGTCTCCTTAATGAAAGGGCCTATAGAATGCCTAACAAACTGAATTTTAAACACACACAAACACTAAGTCACTTTATCATGCAATATCAGAACAACAGGGACAAGGATACCAAAAGCTTCAGTGACACAGACATGAAGACAAAGGCACCTACAACAAATGAGGAGTCAGAATCACCAGACATCTCAGAATGCTAGAGGATAAGATAATCCCTTAAAAATTCTGAGGGAAATTGTTTTCAAGCCAGAATTCTAAAACCAGCCAAATTATCAATGAAATATGAGGACTGACCAAAGACATTTTCAGATTTGCACAAAAGGAAAAATGTACCTCCCATTTTTCATCTTTCCAGAAGATACAGGGAAAAGTGTTTTCAAATGCAAGAGTAAATTAAAAAAAAAAAAAAAGAAAACATGTGATGCAAGAAAAAGTCATCATAATCGAAACTGAGTGAAAGGCTTCACAGGATTAGAGAATGGTCAGCAAGGTTGTTTGTCCTGGCCAGATCAGAAGAGGATGACTGGGGGTCAGGGGGCTCTGGGAGGAGTCTAGGAAAGAGAAATATCTGAGCATTTAGAAAAAAACATTCATAGAGATTTTATATACGTGTTCAAGCACTTGAGAGAAAAAATAATAATTGGAACATTCAAAGAAAAACTAAGCAAATTTTTAAAGGAAGCAGTTACTAACTCTAGGAAAATCAGAGTTGTGCAAGAAAGGAGCAGTGCTTTAGGGACCTCCTTGGTGGCGCAGTGGCTAAGAATCTACCTGCCAATGCAGGGGACACAGGTTCGTAGCCCTGGTTCAGAAAGATCCCACATGCTGCAAAGCAAGTAAGCCCCGTGCGCAACAACTACTGAGCCCGCACGCCTAGAGCCTGTGCTCCGCAGCAAGAGAAGCCACCACAAGGAGAAGTCCGCGCACCACAGTGAAGAGTAGCCCCCGTTCACTGCAACTAGAGAAAGGCTGCATGCAGCAACGAAGACCCAACGCAGCCAAAAAATAAATTAATTAATTAATTTTTCAAAAAGGAGCACAGTGCTTCAAAGTACACTACTTGGCTTCACAGTGACGTAAGGAACACTAACTGTTGACTGAATCAAGATTTATTTTGAAGATAGGATTGTAGAATTAGCAGTCCATTTAGGAATTAAATAGTCAACCTCTATAAAAGGAAGTCAATAGGTAATTTTTTTTTTTTGATGCATCAATAAATAGCAAAGTAAGCCTGTTCGGGAATAAGGAATTACGTATCAGAAGACATAGATAAAAGGATTTAAAGATTAATTCTGGGTTAGGAAAGACTGCAACAGGAGATAGCTTTTTTTCTTTATCAGCATTTTAGCATCACTTATTTTTTTAACTATGTACATGTGTTACATTAATAAGACTATATTCAAAACTGTAATCGATGATATTTAGTTCATTAATGGAGATCAATGCCAAACTGGGTGAGCTCTCTCTCGAGGTATGTGCTTGAGCTCTGGATCCACCTGGGTATGGAGGAGACTATTAATTACTTTATGAAGACATGAAATGCACGCTTCCCAATTTACTTATGACATAAAGTTGGAAGGATTTATTTAAAAGTCAAATATGAGAATTTAAATAAAAACTATACGAATGCAAACTACTAGAGAAAAAAATAGAAGTTCTATACTTTTACTTAAAAATATCTACTCCTAAGGAAAAATAAAATTAATAACAGTATCATATACCATACATATTAGGCTTATACTGATGTAAGATCAGTATTAAAAAAACTAGGTGACCACTAGGAACTGAAATTTGATGCAATATTGATTATATTGGGCTCAGTGTTCATATCAAGGGTGGCAATATTCTTTTTACAGTTAGACCATTTTTGCTAATGAATGAAATTCTAGATGTTAGATTTTGAGAGAGAGGTAAAAAAAGGTGATTACAATGATTAAAGAGTTGAACAAAATAAATATATTTAACCAGGAAAACAGAAAAATAGCTGCCTTCAAGTATTTGCTCTGTAGAGGAGGAATTTGATGTATTCTTACTTCAAGGTGCAGAATGAGAGTTACAGAGGAATATTCCATATATATCAATTTTACCTCAAAATACAGAAGAGCAGTCATATAATTTTCCTAAAAAGAAGTGGATTATGTTATGTATGGTCTCCAACTTTAGAAAGGTTCATCAACATAGAAACTGTGTATAATTCAGATGAGAAACTTAGTAAATAATCTATGCTTTGTGTAGAAGGATAGGAAAGAGGAAATTGAAAGTCTCTCCCAATTTTAAAGGTATAATACCAAAAAAATGTAAGAAAACAGTATTTTTAAAACATTTCAAGAATCACAATAATTTAACTTTTTAGATATATATTTATGGGTTTATTTTTAAAGCTGTATTATTTACTCAAACCAGAAAATCCAAATTCCTGCACACCTGAATTACAGGACATCCATTGGTAGGAGAATATGCCATCCTTTACTTCCTAAGAAATTTCAAATAAATCTTATAGTTTTATATTGCCTCATTCACTATGACATAGGTATCTGAATGAAATCATGAAGTTATTCCCAGACTTATAAATTTTAGTTTCTGATAAAATAGCTTTCAAAAAAGAATCTGCTTTTCATTATCATAGCCACAGCTAAAATCTTTCCAACTAATTTCTCTTTTAAAAACTTCTCTAGAGTTTTCCTAAGTATTAATATATATATATATGGAAACATTTTCCCAGTCAATAAGGAAGTGAGTTTTATGTACAAGTTTTCTCCATATTTTGACTTAAAAATAACTAAAAAATCCTCATAGTTTGAGAGTGACACAGGCATAAAAACTTGAAGACAATGTTTAATTTCATGAAATACAAAAAACGTCTCCAAAGCTCTCCTCAATATAAACCATAATCTTAAATGGCCTATTTAATTATATCTAAATAAATACCATATCCTTGTTAACATAATAGAAGTTTGGATATTAGGATGATTTTCATGTATAAATTATGCATCAACAAAAATAACTAGACTTTCTACCAAAATATGCCCACACATTAAAGATGCTGAAATAAAAAATAAATGAGAATTCTAAACTTAATAAGGTCAGAAACCACATCTATAAATGTTTACTGAATGAAAAAATGTTATGTAGAAAAAAAACGAGCAAATACATACAAACAAACATCACTTAAATATGCAGTTTATGTTATCTGAATGAGGTAGAGTTGAATGGCCCTTAATTCTACCAAAATTACATAGAAAAGAAAGCTTCATGTAATTTAGATCTCTTTCTCCAAGATTTTTGTTGTTGTTTTACTGATTCTATGGGGTGCCTTGTGGATCAGCAGAGATGAGAAACATCTCCTGGTTTCATCTAAAATTAAGATCTTGCCAATTTTAGCAACGAAATGCTGACTTGGAGACTGGAGCCCATATGAGCTCCTACTGTTCTTTTGAGCCTGGATGCTGAAGAAATGTCCACTGATGTGAGAGGAGCCAGGCCTGATTATCTTCCCTATTCCCAGATCTGAAAATATTCCTAAGGCCCATGAATAAGCAGTAAAAAAGCTTCCCTCAGATGGAAGGATGCAAACTCTGGTGGTAGAATATGGAGTCATTTTTTATTAGTGTGGCAGTAAAAAGTTCCTTTTATTCTTTCACTCTCCTATAAAGAATATATTCTCACAGAGCACACATCACCATTTACACGGTACAATTTGCACATTTTAATTCTCACACTATATTTAATGATATCCCAGAGTGATTAATTTTTAATCACACAAAATGCTTTCTGGTTCTACCTATTGAATATTATTATATTTGCATTTGTTTATGATGGGTAAAGTCTACTATAAGAAAAAATACTTTTGTGAATATATTTATACCCTGAAAAAATTACAGGCTAGAAATAAAAATGGTTCTACTTTGGGCAAGCCTTTTTTTGACAATTTTAATAATTTCACCAAAGTTCTCTTCCCCAGAAGTCTGACTGCTTGCCACAGTATTTTCAATTCTGTTTTTATTTATATTTTGGAACTAGGTTAGAATCATATTTCCTGCTATTAATAAATATCACATTAAAAGAAACGTTTGTCTCAAAAATGATGATAGTCATCTCTTTAAATGTATTAATTTGTTGTTGCTTTAGTCTTTTTTTATCCAGCTGTAATATGTAATATCTTCTATCTCATGATACATTCGTGTTTTTATCCTCCACACCAAGTACTATGCAACCATCGTTAACACACACTAACTGCTATGTAAATATCTACTGAATGAATAACTTAAGAGAAATCCATGAAGATTATAAATTTTAAAGTCTGATAATATCAAGTGTTGGGAAGGATGTGGAGCAACTGTAATTCCCATACAACCCTTCAGAAAACTGTCTGTCAGTATTTACTAAACCAGAACCGAAGCATTAACCAAGATTCAACTCCTGTCTACCTACCCAACAGATGTGCATATACATGTTCACCAAAAACATGTGTGAGAGATGTTCATAACAGCATTATTTGTATATCCCAAATTAAAAACTCCAATTGCTTGTCAACTGGAGAATATTCATATAAATTCATTAATTTATTCACACAACAAATTTATTCATACAGTACTAGAATGTAATAAGAAACTACAATTACATGCAACATGAATGGATCACACAAATGTCATATTGTGACTCTCACAAACAAATTCTCTAAGTTCCATTTATATAAAGTCCAAAGACAGGCAGACTTATCAGTGATTTTTGATGTCAGAATATGGGTAGCTTTGGGGGGTATAGTGATTGCAAGGGGTATGTGGGGAAATTTCTGGGGTGCTGTTCTTGGTCTGGGTGTTGGCTACTCAGGTGTGTTCACTAAAATTCACTGAATTGTACCTTTATGATTGAAAGTATTGCTGAATGTCACATTTCCTAAAAGTTTGAAGAAGAAGCCAAACTCTAGTCCGAATTGATTTCTTTCTTACACTAGAGTATTTTTGCTTCAGTAGATCTTGTTGCAGATTGTTCAATGTGTTATACTTATCTACTGCGTTTGGATTTTTAGCTTTTTGAGGAAAGAGAGTTAGTACTTATTATTGGATAAGTGATAATAAAAAGCAAAATACATCGAGTCTTTAAGTAACAGGCCCTATGCTAATCACTTTACCCATGGTCCATTTAATACTAAAAAGTGTCCTCTTTCGGTAGGCACTATTATTATATTCTATGAAACAAAATCTTCGAAATGTTCAGTAACTTTCCAAAAGTCACTCAGTTAAATAATAGCAGTTTTAACTCAAACGCAGGCATTCTAACACCACAACTCTTAATCACAAGATCTAGAATAGACTTACTATTAAAAGTTTCAGTAGGCTTAGGAATAATGATATTGCTTCAAACTCTTTTGGTAAATGAAAATTTACATTTCTCTTGGTGAAGTCAAGATTATATTCTCTTACGTGAAACTAATACAAAGCCAAGTTATACACCATCAAATGGGCCGCTCAATCTGCAGTTTGTAAGCATAGTAAATTCTTGACTCATTGCCCAAACTTTTTACTCTCTTCAAGCCCAAACTTAATTTATCTCAAAATTATCCAACATGACTTTTCTCAACTTTATTATCTTGACAATACGGTACTTGACAAGATGTTCTCTTATACATCTTTTCCTCCCATTTGCAAAAAATAGTCCCATGAATCTCTCCTCTACCAGCTTATTCTACTCCATTACAATTCGAGTGTTGTAATCCATAAATACTTGCTGAGTAACTGAGCAGTCCCTAAATCATCACTCTAAACTTTTAGAAGAGTCCCCTCTTGGACTTCTCATCTCCAGTCTCTGATATTTTCAATGTGTTTATAATTTATGATGAGAATTGCCTATGAATCTTCCTAAAACACTGCTGTGTTCCCACTCCAAAAAATTCAATGTTTTTTAACAAACTTAAAGAATTTTTCCATTTTTAAATTCTCTTAAGCATGATACTTATTGGTCCTCCTTGCTATGGCTCAATTCATATTTCTAACTTTATTCTTGCCCCTTGTCTCTCACAAACCAACCTACACTAGTCAAATAACTACTTTTTCTAGCCTCTGGTTTTGCTCAGCGTGATCTCCAACCTGGTTCCTCCTTTCCCACTCAAATCCTATCTACCCATCAAGGCTTATGCCTTCTTGATAAAGCCCTACGTTTCTCCAACTGGATGCACATTTTCTGACTTTCCATGACATCCATTTCTGCCTTGTGATTTGTGTATATATTTACTTTTCCCTGGACTGTGAATCTTTTGAGCACAGTATGTCATTCTTATTCATCTTTAGCTTTCTTAGCCCAGTGTCTGTTACAGATGGGCTCTTAATAACCTTGAATGGATTGATGGGGATTAATTTTTGGGAGCTCAGTGGCCACCATTCCCTTCATAGTTACCTCCAAAGTCTCTGAGTTTCCCTGGGTCACAACTGCAAAATGTCAAAAGTTCAGGGAGATTGAAAATAGCTCAGAGCAGTCTTAGAGGATCACCTTAGAGCTCAGTTACAACTGATACAGAAGAATTTGTTATGTGATCTACCAAAAACTTTGTAATACATCATTTAACTTTCACAAATATATGAATGTCATATAATGCATATTATATGATACCAGGGTTTTAGTACAAAGGTCATATCACAATAGGACATGATAGAGTACCTTCCTAGATATAGCCTACTAGATTTAGGTACATTGGTGAGTTTAAGTTTACCCAATCATGTGGGTAGGGGAGTACAACCAAGAAGCAGATGATGGTGTCTATGAAAACAAATTACATAATTCCAATCTTTACTGTGTAACGTATAAGGTTTTAGAGATGTTACTGAACCGTTAAGTCTCAAGTATATCTCAGAGGCAAGGTGATTCAATGGAGTACCAAAAACATTTTTTAATAGTCTCTGTTCACATTTGTTTTCATCTAAAGTAAGAAAATAAGCTTTACTATATGGGGTTATATGTCAGCCTGATATGTAATGCATATAATACATTAGGTATCCTGGCAGGGAGATCATCACTTGCCACTCACTTTCAGTGTACCCACCACACTTCACACACACCCACTTAGGAAGATGAACAGATTACAGTACATGTATCAACTCATAACACTATAATCAGATGAGTGCCATGACACACTGCTCCTGCTGGTTTTTCAGTTTTAACCACAGAGTTTTGCTGATTGTGTTCAAATTACCAAATGGGATCATGAAGATGAATTATTAATTTTTCTATTATGAAAAGAGGTTTGTTCCAAATTTGCTGATTTTTTCTATGATAAGGATTAAAATGTTACACCTGTCACTTAAACAAATAGACTTATAATCTCTCCTTTAAGATAAAGGAAACATTTAAGATTGGATGAGAAAGGAACTGCTTTTGGGAAATCCTTCTAAGGAGAGAACATTTTGAAATGTTTGGAAGTGTTTCTAGTGTTATGGGACTTTGTTACCATAAGTATGCCAACGATAAAAATTCTCCAGTGTATTTTTAAAACTTTGGAGCAAGATTTTCTAATATGTTTAAATTGCTTCCAAATCTTTCAAAGTTTCACTGTTTTAACAGTATTTGTTAAAATATAAAGATATAACCCCTTCCAGTACTTTTCAAGAAGCAAATGAAAGAATGGAAAATGGAAATTCGTCAATTTTCAATAAAAATTTTTAAAATAACTGGTATGATCCGATGATTTAAAATCAATGACTAGTTTATAACAGGAACATCCAGTGATAAACTTTGCTATATGGAGGTATGCATTTAGCAAAGTAATTTCTTCAGCTATGGAAGCTACTGAAATCACATATTGGAATAAACCAGACTTTTGAATTGCTCTAACAGTACTAAAACAAGGTTTTCAAACTAATGAAACATTCTACCACTTTTTAAACATGAGATGAGTACAATAATAGTTCACTGAGAGAAAAACTTTATTATCCATAAAATTAAAAATGTATTTAATATTCATCTTATCCTTTTAAATTTATATGTTCTATAAATCACATTTATATATTAGTTTATGCTTGCAATGTATAGATATATAATAATATATAAGGGTATGTGATCAAAATATTTTACTGAGAAACGTACATATAATTAAAAATTAGAAATTGTCTAGAAAATGTCAAATAGACTCTTTAAAGTGTTAATGTTTGACTCTGTTGTAATTATATAGGAACTAAAATCTGATTCTCAGTCTACCGAAAGTTGACACAAAATTATAACAAAAAATTAGGGATCTAATAAATGCACTAATATTAACAATGCCTGTATATCTCATACAGCATATAGATATTGTAGAATACTGAGACTGTTCTTCTAAAACATCTAAAAATCTATTTCCAGAAATTCTTAAACATTCTGAAGCATTATGCCTGGGAAAATAGAATTACAATGGAAACATGATCATCCATTTTCTTCATATAAAGAAAAATATAGCAGTATCACCATTTCACGTTGACATGTTTTTTAGAGTTATTTTAAACTCTACATTCTAACTTCACTCAACCAAACACACTTACAAGTATCTTTTTTTACATTCTCATCGTTAGATTATCTCCTTAAATTTTTCCTAAGTCACACATTTCAAACCTGCAAGGTCCATTTGTATCTCCAAAATTATTTTCAAAGCATCATATCTAGGGCAAACTATAAATCAGTCTACATTCTCCCTTTCGGTGATTCATGAAATTTATGCACACACACAGACAAAAGAAAAAGATGCTGCGATTAGGCAAAAACTAACCTATTCTTCTAGCACAGAGACTTGGACGCCACTCATCTCTAGCCAGGTTATAATGGAATACCTCCTGCTAGTTAAGGCTTTCTAGAAGGATCTACTGGAATAATTACTATGCTTTCAAATACAATTCTTATTACCAATTCTTGGATAATTATAATCTATTGAGCCCCCGATATTATGAGTCTTTAATATTATAAATCACAAAGTTGTTACTGAAATAAGATAGGAATCCCATTCTGCTTCTAATCATCTGTTTATCTGGTACCTTCACCACTAAACTGCAAACTCCTTGTACACAGGGATTGTGCCTGATTTACGTCTAGTGACTAACACAATGCCGAACATGTAGGGGATGCTCATAATTTGGGGGAGAGTTGACGAATGTACCGTAGAATGATATGGCAATATAATAAATGGAAACATTATTTCAACAGATTTCTATGATAAATTGGAAATAAAATAGATTTCCAGTCTGTTGGTATACTTGCGTGTGTCTTTTCCAAAGTTGCGAAAATAACTGATTACTATAAATTGTTTTACTGAACACTCCACTTTACAAAGAATGGACAGTTTCTTGAAACCATTTCCCCACACATTACCTTGTTCCCCTGGCTGATTCTGGTCTTAGGAGCAGTGGAGCCAGTAACAAGTTCCTTCCCGAGTACATTCCACCTTGAGCGGGAGCTACAGTTTAAGAGGCTGCCTGACCCCTCTGCTCAGTCCCTCAGTGCTCTTTTGTTACACAAAACTGTTAAATTGACAAACTGCAGATTTACTAGGTGTGTATGGCTACCCCATGCTCATTTCTGAAAGCGCCTCTATTTGTCACATTCTGTTGTATCATATTAGAAATTTAGTGCTCTCTCTCTCTCTATATATATATACACATATATATATATTTTTTAACACAATGCTACAGGAGGGTATTATTTTAAAAAGAGACACTTGGGGAAAAGGACTAGCATCAAGAGGGTTCAAGTATCAAGCTTTCCTTTTTAAAAAAATAATTTTCTCATTTTTAGAGGAAAAAACAATCTTGAATGGGAAAAATACTCTCTTTACCTCTGTGTGATCATTATTAACCCCAGAACACAATAGAATACACATCATTTTCTTACCCAACATGAATTCATTTTATGTAGGGAATAAAAAAATATTCATTTTATGTAGGAATATTCTAGGAAAATAAGTCACTTAAATGAGGTTTAGGGGGAAATAAAGATAAGTTAATATAAATTTCTTTAAAGAGCATTTGTAGAAGTTTATGTTACATGTAGTGTCCCTTACAATATAAAGGAAAAATAAAACTTTTACTCATCTTTTAAAGACTACCCTGGGCAAGAGCACATCTATTGTTAACTTACTAAAAGAATTTGCTTACATCACGAATTTTTATTCATTATTTATAACATATGAAAAGAATATTAAAATTTCTAGTATTTAAAAATTGATAGCCAACAATAAATCTTATTTTTAAATACCAATGTTAGTTTCTAATAGGATTATCTGAAAAATAGCAGTAGCTTATACATATACTCAGTAAAATTATGAAAACGTATACTATTCAACAATTAAATGTTTAATAAGAAAAATTAACAATTTGTTATTTAAGAAAAATACATCAAAAGAAAAGAGGCATTCATTATAATACAGGATCTGTTCAGTGACTTAAAACATTTTAGGTATTGATCCAAGGAATAAAAATATAACATACATGTGAATTATGCAAAGCACAAAGCCACAACACATCATTAATAAGCAAGGGTTAAAATACAATCATTTCACATTGACTAATCACAAAAATGCAGTCATTAAATTAACAGACATATGTTAAGATTTATTTATTCCTTTCTTTAATCATGCTTATAAATTATTACAACACAAGGTTTCCAACATGGAGAAAATTTAAATGTATATTTGCAACTTTTTTCCTAGTTACATTTTAATGATTTAGCACTTGGTATTTTAATTTTGCTTTAAAATGAAAAGTGTTTAAGATTTCATGTCACTCATATATGTGTATATATATATATACACACACACACATGTATATATATACATACATTTCTTAATTTTCTAACCTAGTAAATAGGATCTGAAATTAAAGTTGTACATGAAAGAATATCAACCTGATATGTTAATTAGAGGTATTCTGAAATTTGGCTAATATGCAACAACACTGAAAGAGGTAAAGGGTTATATCTGGTTTTAACAACAAAACTTCAGATCACTTAAACCCTTTTAATATAAAAGGCTAATTTAAGGAATAAAATTCTTCATATAATAAGAAATCCAGGTACTCTAATGATATATATTTACTTTATACCTATAAAAAGTTAATAAATAAAGTTTATAAAAATTCTGATATATACATCTACTGTGATTTTTAAATTTTTATCCTCAATTTATCAAAAAAATTATAGTTCTTTCCTAGTGCAAAGACTGAATTAGTCAATGAACTCCTTTGTGGAACAGACATGTATTAAATAATTGAAGACTTTTATATTTTTGTCCTACTATTTTTTAATTTGTGGTTATTGTTTTCTTGGTCATTTGTTTTTTGTGAGGTTGAAAAAAGTTACCTCTACACAGGGTCTTTAATGAACATTCAGGTTTTTCACTTATGACATCATTTACATACAAAAAAATAACATGACACAAATATATTGGAATGTAGTATTAGATATTATTCCAATACAGGAAACATTGTGTGATGTTGTACACCTTAAACTTATACAATAAGACCATATATATCTCAATAAAGCTGGGGAAAAATTATGTGAATATTACAGTGAATATGTAGAGAAGATTGATAAACATTAAGGTATTTTAAAATGTTAAAGGATCAAAAACATCTGACCCCAAATGAATATTTGCAATTGTAATATGCTATAACTTTAAGTACATTTTACATTAAATTTAAAAAGTTTTATAATGTTATTAAATAGAACAGGAGTCAACAAGCTTTCCCTAGAAAGGACCAAACAGTAAATATTTCAGGCTTTGAGGGCCAGTCTCTATTGCAACTAATGAACTCTGCTTTGTAGTGCAAAAGCAGCCATAGATAATACATAAAAAGTTGTGCATGACTGTGTTCCAATAAAACTTATTTACAAAAATAGGCAATGGGTCAGATTTCATAGTTTGCTGACCCCTGAAATAGAAAATCTGATTCAAAAGCACTTAATTTTAGGAACTTCAGTATCTAGCACAAAGCAGGAGACATAAGTAAATGTCTAATGCTTCGTGAATTAATGAATTCATGAACGAGTGGGGAAAATAAAACCTTCGTGTCTGCTTTCCTAATTGAGGCAAAATTCCAAGAAGGCAATCTATGGATTAAGTCTTATTAAGAACTAGGCTTGCAAATTAAACCAATAAAATGAAAGAAAATGAAACAGATATAGTAAGGAGAAAGTGAATTTCCAATCTAAAATGACTAACAAAAAATATCTTTATAGTGAGTTCCTACAGTACTTCACATCTCTCCAACTAAACTGTAAACTCCATAGGGGTAAGAAATATGTCTTTATTATTCCTGTAGCACAGTACCTAGGATATAGCAGATGGTCAGTGAACATATTATTAAGTAAATATGTGAATGCTTTCCATAGCAAAATATGTTTTTTGTTAGTTCCTGAAAAGTAATGGCTCTCTACTTCTAATGCAGCCATTTAACTTTAAGATCCTCCTATAAAGTTAAAATGTTCTGTTGTTTTGTATCAGTCACACTGACTCTAAAGATGAATTTCAGCCTGAACTGGAACTTGACCTGTTCTTCAAATAGCATGAATTGAAACAGGTTTACATTTCATCATAAAGCTTTGACTTGGGTGAAGTAAAACAAGTGTACACATCAGGGTTGGATATAAAACCAGAGTTATAATTATTTTCCAAATAAAGAACTGTTTAACTTTATAAATTTAATTATAAATAGATTATAGACTCCAATCAGTTTTTCACCTGAGAGAAGTATACTTAGTTGTTCATGATTTAAAATATCAAAAGTGACCAAAATGCTAATTTCAATATATTTATATATTAATTATTCTTCAAAGCCTGGTATTTGAAAAATACTAGAGGAAATTAATCATTCATAAATATTTATGAATTTTGTCTATGGCTCCAAAAAAAATAAAAAATTAAAACAGTTCAAAACATAGTAACTCCACACAGTGGAAGAAATGAATATTCTTATAAACTACTATATAAATCATACTTTTCCATGATGTATGTGACAAACTGTAAACAATTAATTTACTTTGTGTAAGTAAATTTCTCTATATTTTTTAATACAATAATTTTCACATTTCCAAACAAAATACTAAGTTTAACAATGATAAAAACAAGAATGTTACTTGCTTTTAGATCAGTTATTGGACATTGACAGACAAAAGCCACAAACAGTTATATACTCAAACAAGACACAGCCTTAACTCGCCATTGTTATAAGCACAATGTTAACATTATGTACAAATGTAAATAGTAAAATATTTCTAATTAATTTGTGGGCAAGCCAAAGGTGTACTGGAGAAAGATACTGCCATTAGAATAGTGCTATGGTTCAAAATTCACTTATAAAAAAATAAATACATATAAAACTATTATATATATATATGTATATATTACAGTACTTGAAATTGAATGATTCTTCTTTCAAACTATGAAGCCAAGAGGGCCAATGGTCTACTTTAAAAAAAAAATCAGAAGATAAAATGTGTGCATCACAATTTATGAAGAGAGGAAATTAAAGTAAAAGGAACATAGAAAAACAAAACAAAACAGAAGGATAAAAATAAGAATACTATCGTACCGATTTCCATGGTCCCCGATGCCATGATACATCATCAGGGCAAGCATGCACATGACATTGTACCACACTAGGTGGCTTGTTTAAGATTTCACAGTTTTGCTCTCGTGACATTTGGCCATTGGGAAATAGACATATTACGAATCGTGATTTTATTCCTCCTCCACATGTTTGTGTACACTAAAAATAAGAAGAAAAATCAAAACTATGTGGCTTCAAAAAGAATATTATACTGCTTTATTCAATGTTGAGTACATAATCAGTATTGCTAGAATTTAAAGTTATCCTTTCTTATAATCTTATAATTATAAGAAATATATAAGAATATATTTATATTCTTATATAAGAAATATAAGAATCCTTACAATTCTCAACATTTCTTCCTGGGTAAAAAATAAATCAAAGTTTTAGTTCTATAATTTTTTTAAAAAAGACAAAAATTTGAGAATTGGTACTGTAATAGGTATTAACTACATAATGTATGGTATCCTATCAAAAGATGACTGTGTAGCCATGAAAGCTAATAAGGGAGATCAAAATTTATAAACATAGAAAGATGTTCAGTATATATATATTACATGAAAACAGCAGATGGCAAAGTGGCATGTATAGTATGAACCTATTTCTGGAACCCACACAGAACAAAAGTCTGGCAGGAAATGTATCAAATGTTAAAAGTTCTTATCTTTTCACAATTTTTCATTTTATTTGAATTTTCACTATGAGATTTAACTCAGAAATTAAAAAGTTACTTTCATTTTGGAAAATAGTAAAAGTACATTTTAAAGAGGTACTTGCTATTTATTAGCACCTGGTCAGAGTGTATCTTTAAACAATGATTTCCAAACTCCTTATGGAGAGAAAATATGTACTAAAATCATTCAGCAAAAATATCTGACTAATTAAATTAGGCAGTTTGTTTTATTCATCCAAAGCCAATGTAAGTCTTTCTTCTTTCTCATGCATAATATCGGTGGAATTAGTATTCATTATAACCATTTTTAAAACTATCTTCATAATCCCAGTGCCTAAAAGAATGCCAGGACATGAAGAAAGCACTCAATAACTGACAGCTCTCCATTTAAAAGATTCACCAAATGAATGGTTCAGCCTTCATTTGATATGGATAGAAGGATATAAACATGCCTGTATATCACTCTAATTGTCTATATCTGTCTAATTTTCTAAGAAATTAAAACAATAATATACTACTTTTAGAGAGGTTTTAGTAGGTCACAGACCTATTGGCTAGCACAAAGGATTCTGTTAAAAATCTGGAGTATATATTTCCTATCATGAATGAGTGATTTATACCATGACACAATGTCTATTAAAAGAACATATTTTTACTGACTCAATTAAAAAAAAAAAATCTTTTCTCTGTAGGACAGTGAAGTAAGATTATCCAACAGTAACAATATGAAGTGCTTAACTTTCAGTCTTGGGAGATGTCATAATCTCCACAAGTTTAGGAGATAGTATGACTTACTTCTCCCCAGCTTCCGTAGCTCCACCGTGGACAAGGCCCCGAATCACAGTGCTTTGATTCTGGGGGTTTGGAGGCTGCATTGCAGTAACTGGCACTTTGTCCATTTTCATCCTGGCAAACCACAGCTCTACGCTGAATACCTCCAGCACAACTGCTAGAGCACTGAAAAGGATGGAACACAGGAACACACAAACTGCAGATTCCATGGCACAAAATTACATCAAAAAAACCCCACAAAAAATCAGTACTTTGACTCAAATTCAAGCTCTCCACGTTAAAACCCCCCTCATTGGAATAATAATTTGAATCAAGAATATCTGTCAAAAAAACACTTGGGTTTTTTTTTGTAATACATAACGTGTTTTATTTAACCCAACATAACCAACACTTGGGTTTTAACTAGGGGTTTCATTAGAATTTGTTGATGGAAAGGTGAAGTTTTAAAGCTTGCAAAAGGAAATTCACCCTTGTCCTAAGTGTTAAGTAAAAAGGAATTAAAGTTTTCAGGTCTCACTAGGAAGGAAAAAAACCGAAAGATAATGTTAAGTTACTAAACTTTCACATTGTTTTTCTTTATTTGGTATCTTTACTCTCATATAAAATATGAACCACAGTTGTACCTTTTCTAGTAATCATGATTTTATTCCAGCTTACTGCACTGCTATCAGAGTAATTTCTGGGTTTGGGGGGCTTTTTTCTTCATAAACACTGGTAGTCTTAACACTTAAAAGATTTTCTTTTATTTTTACTATAATAAACTCTGAGATTGTTTTCAAGTGCATTCCTCTGTAATCATAATATCACATTACTGTATAATTCAATAAGAACTCTGGGGAATTGTAATCTGCATCAAAAATTGCTTAATCCTTTTAAGATTTAAACTACTGATCTTCAGAAAAATTTAGCATTAAAAGCATTCGATGTCATTACACACATATCTGTTAAAAGGCCATATAACATAACAAAATTACAGAATTAGTATAACTCAATAAAGAGGGCTTACTGATCCCCATGGTCCTGTTCTCCACTGGTTTCCTCTGATTGATGGATGGACCCCCTGATTTTGATTATCTTCTGGTTTGTGAGTTAATGGAAAATTCCTGCCTGGTAAATGGCTTGGCTGCTCAGAGGAACTCGGAAAGTGGCTGTATGTGGGAGGGCAGGCTGCCAGGTTACATTCTTGCTCTATCACAGGGCGGACTTCAGGGTCACAGTAATTCTCATTAATTGGCTGATGATAGTTGATGCATAAAACTTGTCGAGTTGTTTTTCCATGGCCACAGGAAGCTGAACACTGATCACAAATTCAGCCAATAAACTACATTATCTCAAATAGCAAGTATTATATTTAAATTTTTCATTTCATTTTTTTCACACAAAAATACTTACAGGTGACCAATTCCCTGTTTGCCACTCTCCACAAGGGCTAAAACAGACAGCTATTTCAGCTGGTCGGGGTAAGTGGGCACAATATGATTCATCTGCTATTCCATCGTGAGCATCACGACAGCTTACATAGCGGGCTTGATTCCCTCTTCCACAAGACACAGAGCACTAAAAAAATTGAATAATACCAAGGAGTTATACAGGACATTTCCACATCCCTTACACTTGGCTGTTGTTCAAATTTCTAAACCTCAAGTTTATTGAAAAAAGTTAAATTATAAATACTATCACCTGGCATCATTTCTGAGTCAAAGACAGGGCAGTGAATATCCCAATGAGTTTAGAAAATAAATTTCACAAATCAGATATTTGTGGTAATGAAACAAAATACTCAGCTTCTAGGAATATTGATTAGTTGATTGCCAAAATTTAAAAAAGAACAGAAAATATTTTATGTAAGAGAATCTTAAGATATCATTTAAGATAACTTTTGAAGACCTAGGTAATAGAGTAGATAGACTCTCATAATTAAAATATTCAGAGAATATGTGAAACTTAAAAATGTATCTTTCATATATTTTCATATATCTTTCATATATTTAGTATATATTTTCATATATACTAAAGCGAGTATATACTCCGAATAGATTAAAGCCTTCAGTTTAGAAAAACAACATGAATATGTGGTAGTTTAAATAAAGGCTGATAAAAAGCATCACATCTGCTTCTCATAACAACCTGGGACATAAATATTATCATCCCCTGAACTGGTTTCCAAGGCAGAAATAGAGACACAGATGTAGAGAACAAACGTATGGACACCAAGGGGGTAAAGTGGGGGGGTGGTGGTGGGATGAATTGGGAGATTGGGATTGAAATGTATACGCTAATATGTATAAAATAGATAACTAATAAGAACCTGCTGTAAAAAAAAAATAAAATAAACGTTAAAAAAAAATCAATAAATATTATCATCCCCATTTGGTAGATCAGAAAATAGAGCTAGAAAACTTAAATTTCTTCCCAGAGACACAGAGCTCTTGAAAGGCAGAAGAGGATTTAGTCATTAAATTATCTAATTCTAAACCTTATATTCATCAAAATACCTGAGAATGAATGCATACATTAATTTGGCAAATCTGTAGCAACTATTCTGTGGATGTCTGAAAGGCTCCATAGTAGAAACACTGTACCTCTGAAAGGAATTCACTTACTGGGGTCCAAGAACCATATCGCCATTGTGCTATCTTTCCCATGGGGAGGGCTGGTAATGAAGTGGCCCCAATTTTAGGGATAATTGGGCAAGGTGTAACAATACAGTCCTGTTCAAAAGAAAAATGGGTCTCACAAAACATCAATGAATTAATTAACATTCTGCTTTATACTAAATCCTATACTTCATTTCATCCTCCACATATATAAGTAAAGAACATTTGCACTCTAAACTACAAAGAAGCGATGTAAAGGTTTATATTTTTCAAAAGTACAAAATATGGGCTTCCCTGGTGGCGCAGTGGTTGAGAGTCCGCCTGCCAATGCAGGGGATGCGGGTTCGTGCCCCGGTCGCCCCGGTCCGGGAAGATCCCACATGCCGCGGAGCGGCTGGGCCCGTGAGCCATGGCCGCTGAGCCTGCGCATCCGGAGACTGTGCTCCGCAACAGGAAAAGCCACAGCAGTGAGAGGCCCACGTACCGCAAAAAAAAAAAAATGTACAAAATACTATTAAGGGCTAGAAGTGGATAGTATGACTCTGAAGGCTAAAGTTTGGATCATTCTGCCTGATGGTTGAAAAGAAAAGAGTAATAGTCCTTCAAAAATACCACTAAGCTGAGACCTCCTGAATGAACACAGGATGCTCCCTTAGGCAGTACGACACGCTTTAGAGGTTCAGCCTTCTGCAGTTCAAAGGATGGAAATATAAGTTAAATGAGTGATCCAATGGCAGATAAAGAGTAAAAAAAAGGCATCAATAAAGCTGGCAAAACCAAGAACAATATACTTTCTGATGCCCACACACCTTTTGTAAAATATACTTATTTATTTATTTTTTTGGCTGCGCCAGGTCTTAGTTGCAGCATGCGGGATCTACTTCCCTAACCAGGGATCGAACCCAGGCCCCCTGCATTGGGAGCACGGAGCCTTTGCCACTGGACCACCAGGAAAGTCACCCACATACATTTTTAAGGCATAGAAGTTTAAGTGGAAAATATACGTATGGAAATAATTTTAACACATCAATAATCCTCCTGTATCAAACATTTTTGTTTATAATCCATGAAGAGGTGTCCTTTACCTGCCTGTCACTTGGGCGACTAGCTCCATGGCACACTCTATCATCTAGCAGTGCACTAAGTAGCTCATTGACACATTTCACAGCACGCATCTGGTACCCGTGTCCACAGGTGGCTGTGCACTGAAAGAATATAAGCAGATACCAAACACCATTGTTCAAAAATCACATAAACTTAATTTTCTTTGTAAATAGACAGTTAAGAATATACTTTCAGTAGATATTTTTATTAGTCTTTTATACCAGATTCTAGACTTAAAATGAGCAAATTGAATCAACACACACCTTTATTCAAATTTATGGAGATACTAATAAAATAGTGAAGTTAAAATGGACAATTATTATATCTTTAAAGTTATCATGTAAAAATATCAATAGAAGCCTGATATTTTGGAGGCAGAGTCAATACAGTTTAGAGAAACTAAATACTTTTCAAAATCGACCTGGTGCATGCATGTCATTCAATATGCTAAGTAAATTTCAAAGAGATAAAGGAAGAGCATAGGACAGAGTTAAAGGGCAGATGAGAGAAGGTTTCCCAGCAACTGTGGCAACCTGTGTAGGATAATAAGCTGCCCACCCTCATCCAGCAGATTCCTAGCCGCCTGTTTGGCAAAACTTCCTAACAATGCCTACTCTAAATACAGTAAAGATAATAATTTAGACACCGAACATGAAAATGTCTATAGTTTAAATAAAGCTGATGAAAGCATAAAAAAATTTTTATTGAAGTATAGTTGATTTACAACATTACGTTAGTTTCTGGTGTATAGCAAAGTGATTCAGTTATTTATATATATATTCTTTTTCGTATTATTTTCCATTATGGTTTATTACAGGATACTGAATATGGTTCCTCGTGAAAACATAAAATTTGTAGCATTTTGCTTAACAAAACTGAATTAAAAAGCAAAGCTAGAATATTTACCACAGCAACATTAGCAGTACTGACAAAATTGTGCAGGTAGGGATTTACATTTCAGGAATCTTTTTCCAAAAAAACACCCAAATTTAGATGCAGCCACTAAAGAGTGAATACACCACAACTTCTGTGTTATTCTGTAATGATGGATTAGAGTAGAAAACCCTTATCATATACTCACAGAACCCCATGGTCCTATTTGCCAGGAAGCACATGCATGAAGCTCACATGGTCTCAGAGACTCAGGTTTGGTGCTTGGATCACAGAAGCCATCACTCAAGTGATCTTCATTCAGTTGACACCACACCTGCCGCTGCCTTGTTCCTTTTCCACATGTAACAAGACACTGTAAGAATACAATTGACCATTATTTTCAGTATTAGTCAGCACATATACCTACAAAATATATAATCAATGATCAATTTGCATATTCAAATACAGCTGAAAGACCATTCCTAAGGACATTTTCCCTTCACTCCTCAGAAAAATCAGAGATATACACGGGGTAAAATCAGCCATCCCAAATTTCTGCTGCCCAAATCCCAGTGCAACATCCATTTGTTCCAGAAACAAAGGTACAAAACTAACCTTGGAACAAGTATATATCTCAGCCTACTGTGGACACTATGAAAGTGGTTATAGATTAAACATCAGTATGTCATTGTTGGCCAGATATTGTAAACAGTTAAAGAACAAACCATTTTTAAATGTTTTACTACCTTGATGAAGTTATTTACCACATGATAAAATAAATTGAAAATTTTTTTGAATTATATAGCCTTCGATTGTAAAGCTCTCCTACACAATGTTATAACAGTTCTAAGCCTCATGGGTTTAATGTTACCTCACTCCACTCACTAGTGGCCCAACTGGGACAGGAAAATTCATTGCAATTCTCAGCTGTCACTCGGGGAAGTTCCTGGCATTCTCTGTCAGCAAGACGGTGGCCAAAGTTGTTTATACAGTAAGATTCTCGAGACCTCTCCCCTCCTCCACAACTCCTGGAACACTGATTAAAAAAAGAAAAGTGGTGACAAATGGACACAAAATTAAAATTTTAACAAAACTCTAGAGTGACAACTATTTAATTAGAGGTTAAAAAAAAAGGAGCAACCTTTCTTAAGCAATCTTTTTCTTTGTACCTGGGACCATTCTGAATAATGCCACCTTGTTAAGACACAGTCACCATGGCAGGGTTCTCGGGTCGGAGGTTTAAGCTGGTCACCACAGTACTGGTCATCTACTGGAACAGTATGTCCTTTATGAATGGAATACTTCATACAGTGGACGTCCAATGACTTATATCCTTGACCACAAAGGGATGAACATTCACTTTTGCCAATGATGTACCACCTTCAAAAAATGATGCTATTACACTTAGGAGGTGTGCCAACGAACACAATTTAAAAAAAGGATTCAGAGAAACTCACGCATATCACTCATCTTTAAAATTTTGTTGCAATTAATGGACAAGCTACCTAAAAATATCTGATGTATCATTGATTTAGGGATGAAAACTTCTTAGACATCAGAGCCCAAACTTTCATTCTATAGATGAGAAAATGAAGACCAGAGGTGCTGTACATTCAAATGGTATGAACACCTGACTTGTCAGAAATCTTACTTTTTTCCAAATAAAATCTAACTTGCACTCCAAATACATAAACATGGAGTGTCTGGTTAAAGACGGAGGTAGGGAACCAGCTATACAGGCACTTGGAGGCAGCTTTGGAGGTCCTAGGAACCCCACGCCTCCCGCTAGACCTTTGAAAACAACCAGTTGAGATCAAGATTGCTCACTTACGTAGTAGAAGATTTAAGACTAGAACTGAATATATTTGACTCATCATCAGGGAGTGCCTCCCTATGCAACCTTTATTTGACGGAGGATCAGGGAATATCTGGGAATATGACTACATCAATAAAGATAAAGCCTTTACAAGTTGGTAAACTTGGTTTTTGTAAGGCATATCACATTTTCTCATTAACTCAAGTAATCTATTTTTAGACATGTTTCCAGGGAAAACACTTTTTTCCACAAGTAAAATCTGCCAGTTTGAGCCACATTATCTCAATTACAGTCTAGCAATCTCTCAGACAATATGAGTGCACTAGCACAGCAGATAAGAGAATTCATGGAGTTCCTTTCCATCCCACCTACACCTCAAGGGTTTCACTGTGCTTCACTCTACTGCAATGTAGAGGATGTACCTTGTACAGGCTGTTCTGTCATTAGCCTTTCACTATAGGCCTTCAAATACCACTATAAATATATAAAAATTCTCATCCTTGCTGAGTCAGAGGTTCTGGCCATCCCTGAAAGTTGACTGTCACCTGCTACATGGGGGTTATTGCTCTTAGCTTCACTCTAAGACTCATCACAGATAATCAAATAACAAAAATTTTAGAAGAACAAACTTTCTGCCATGATCTAGGGTCATGTTCCTAATGTTTAACGGACAAAATACTGATAAGATATAGAAATCAATTTATTGATTAATCCTCAAACTTTAAAAGTTTATTCGTTCATGAGTTCAATGAGAATTATAGGATAGTGCTACAAAATGTATTGTTTCAGATCTTTAAACCATAGGTTTTCAGATTAGAGTTTTCCTGTATTTATTTTACAGACAAATTTGATTCGATTTCTTACACAAAATATTGAGGCCTCTATACTGGAATTCAGCAAATACTATGAATAAAAAACTCAAACCAACTGCCGAGTTTCACAATAAGTTAGTGAGTCTAAAGTTTTTTAACCGAAGGGGCAAAGGAATAGACATTAATTACACGTCCACCCTGTGAGAGGCACTACACTAGATGTTTACATCTTACCTCACTTACTGATTTTAACCTGGTTACATTATACATTATTTCTCTTTTACTTACCTTAGTTCACAGTCTGTATTGCACCTTTCAGTCACCAACAATGGAAGTGGTAAGTGGTCACATCTTTGATCAGACACTACCATATGATCACTCTTACGTACACAGATAATTTTTCTTCTACGAAGACCTTGGCCAAAGCCAAATGAAAATTTAAAATTAAAGGAAAATTCACATAAGCAGATGTTGCATAATCATTTACTTCTGCTAATAGCCTGAAGGATTGAGCTAAGAAAGCAAAAAAAAAAAAAAAAAAAAAAATCCAACATAGCATACAAATAGGCTAGCATATTGATCTAGTCAGGAATGATTTTCTGCAATAAGCAAGCTGAATCCTGAAACACTGAGGAGTTTGCTTAGTAGAGAGACATAAGGGAAGGTGGGACAGGTGTGGAGTAGAAAGAAATTTATTATAGCTGTATTGAAGTGTTGCTAATAGAGAACTGAATGGCCAGGGTCAGTGCTGACGATACATGATACAGGATACACAATACATGATACACTACACCCCTGTTCCCCATTATTTGCTTCCCTTTTCCCTGTAACAAAATTACAGTCTCCACTTGCTACAGTGTTACTATAACTTCCTATAGGAGGAGCAGACTTCGCTGCCCATTGACATCAGGCTTATGACAACCACCTGTAAGGGGATGTGACCTATTCCAGTTCCAAGCAGAAGATCTAAAAGCCACGGTATGCTTCTGCCAACTCTCCTTCCCTTTTCCCTCCGTCTCTAAAACAGCCTTTCCCAGATGGGGCTGATCTTTCAGCCTGGAATCATGAATGAAAAAGGCAGCACAGACAGACTTTAGTTAATAATAATGGATCAATTGTAATAAATGTGCAACACAAACGCAAGATGATAACAATAGGGGAACTGGGGAGGGAGGGTATGGAAGAAGGGGGAATATGAAAATTTTCTGTACTTTCTGTTAACTTTTCTATAAACCTAAAACTTTTTTTTTTTTTTTTTGCGGTACGCGGGCCTCTCACTGTTGTGGCCTCTCCCGTTGCGGAGCACAGGCTCCAGACACGCAGGCTCAGCGGCCATGGCTCACGGGCCCAGCCGCTCCGCGGTATGTGGGATCTTCCCGGACAGGGGCACAAACCCATGTCCCCTGCATCAGCAGGCGGACTCTCAACCACTGCGCCACCAGGGAAGCCCTAAACCTAAAACTTCTTTAAAAAAATAAAGTCTATTAATTTTTTTGAAAAATGACATGGATGCAGATACGAAGCTGGAGAAGAGTCAGAGCCAATTAGCAGCCAACACATAGTATGAGCGAGAAATAAACCTTTATTGTTCTAAGTCATTGAGGTTTGGTGGTTGTTTGTATGGGGCATAACCACAGCAAAAGCAAACTAAGAGAAGCCACAGGGGCCAGAGTAGACTGAACTTTGCACTTTCTGCAATGAGGAGACAGGAATAAGTTTAAGCCATCAGTGCCATGATCAAATTTCTGTTTTATCCGAGTTCAACTGTATACTTTCAGTTAGTTAAACATGAACATGCATGTTTATCTCTGCTCCTTCCTAAATACCATCTGAGGTAACTATAAAGAATTTTGAAAAGGCAAAAACCTGAAGGAACAAAAAGAATGAAGAAGGAAACACAGTAGGCAAGAAAAGGAAATTCTGAATATGAAAAGAAGATGGAAATAACTATTGTAATAGAGCCAAGGAAGCTGAAATCTAAGGCCGTGGAGGAAGAAAGTAAGAAACAAACCATTCATGCCACAGAATCCAAGCAAAGTCCAGGAGTCAAAAACACCAGGTTCCTCTAAAGAGGTGAATGTGTGAGGGGTAGGCCTGAAAAAATGGAGAAGTGACTCAACACTATTTATGAAGATTGGTCAGACTCCTACCTTCTCGTCGAGAGCAGCACTGCCCAATAAAAACATGACGTGAACCACATGTAATTTTACATTGTCTTGTAGTGACATTAAGAAGTAAAAAGATAGAAGTATCCAAGATAATATCCAAATAGGATCATTTCCACCTGATAGCAATGTAAACATTACTGATGATGTATTTTACATTCTTTTTTCATACTAAGTCTATAGAATTCATTGTGCATTTCACACTTACACCACATTTCAATGGCTAGCCACATGTGGCTAGTGGCTACCATATTGGACAGCAAAGCTCTAGAGAAGGTGAACTTGAGGGCACAGACACAGCAGCTGAGGGAAGTTAGGGAGTTGTACTAAAAAGGGAAGTTGTACTAAAAATAGGGGTATTCAGTAAAAGTCCCATACTGAATGATGAGACCCAGGCCCACTGGGCTCTCCCGCCATTTCCCTCTGGCTCCAAGCCAATTTTTATGGTTTCTCCCATCCCCTAACTGACCATCAGAAGATGGGAGAACTCCTCTCTTGGAAAACTCTTCAGCCCAAGAAAAAAGGTCAAATGACAATGACATTTGGGGCTTCTCCCCCAGTGACACAAGAAAGGACTACTTAGAGATCCAATTACTCTATAATGAGGGTTGACTTATCTAACCCACACAGGACTTTCAGTTAGTACTTTAGTCTTAAATATGAACAAACAGCAAAGGATCAGCAGACACTTTAGGAAAGTCACTCACACAAAAGAGGCCAAAAGAAGCAGAAGCAAAACAGAACTAAGATGAAATAGATATGTCAGGGGGGGGCAGAAGAAACTTACAAGACTAAGATTAATACTCTCAAGGACATGGGTATTGCATCCATGAAACCAAAGCAAGCTGTTGAGAAGAAACATTAAGAAACCAAGGTACATTTGGAGAGGAAATTAGGAGATGAGAGATCAGTCCAGGAGGCTGGATATCCAGACAATACAAATTTTACAAAGACAGAAGAGAAAATTTAACGTGAAGAAATTATCAAAGAAATCATGCACAAAACTTCTCAAGTCAAAGAATCTATGTTTCCCAATTGGAATGCATCCTAATTACCTAGGAAAAGAGACAAATAAAAAAGCCGCACCGACGCACATTGTCCTGATATTCCACACCACCAGAATTAAGGTGGGGAGAAACAAAACTTCCACATCAGGAAGTGTCATATCCAAGCACGGGAAATCAGAAAATGAGCCAGAAAACAAGATTTTCAACATTCTAAAGGAAAATAGTCTAGTTTAGAATTTTATATGAGCCAAGCCATCAATCCAACGCGCGAACAGAATAATGCTATTTTCAGAGAGAAAAAAAATTCCAAAAACCTGCCTCGCTTTCTCAGGAAAGTACTGACAGATATGTTCCCCGCAATGGAGGAAATAAAAAGAGGAATTCATAGGATTTAGAACACAGGGAATCAAATACATAAAAAAGGGAAAGTGCATGATGACAGCCGTGTAACAGGCCTGAAAAGCAACACGGCCAAGTTAGAGCAGGAGAGAAGAGGGCCACAGGAGCAACAGATGAGGAAAAATAAAGGAAAATTGAAACTGATACATTGAATAATGTGCTTCAAGATATCAAGACAAAATTTATAGCACTCACAAAAAGTTGGGGGACTGACCATTTTCAGTACACAGGAAACAAGTAAACAAAACTGAAGCAACTTCACTTTAAAGAAACCCAAAAGTTACACACACACATCAAAGGAACTATAATCATAGTATACGTTGTGGCAATTGATTTAATAGCTCCTTTCCTCCTGCACACAAGAGAGCTCTCCTGGTTCAGACTTCCAAACTATCTCAAAATGCCTCATCCCACCTTTCATTTGGATCTTGTTATTTTTTATTTGGTGTGTTCCCCACATTTTAGAATGTTCTTTCACTCAACTGTTACTTAGATTTCTTCTAGCTCCCCATATCCACTGCCAGAGACCAGCTTACCCAGTTATGCTGGAATGCTTGTCCCAGCTCCCCAAACCAAAATTCTCTTCTATAAAGCATAACCAGGGTCTTTCGTCAAAATGAATTCCTCCATCTCCTGTGTTCCTAAAGCTTTGTTCCTACTTACAGCGTTGTCCCAGTCAGCCTGGCATCATCTACTTCAGTCTCCCTCCCCGGAGACACTGCTCAAACAGGAATGCCTGTTTCCACGCTATCATCCAGGCACCCCTGTCCCGACACCACAGGACGAAGTCTGTGCCTTTTTCTGAACGGGATACCACAATTTCTTTGGCACCTTGAGGTCAGTTTGTTAAAATGTCCCGCATGTTTCCATCATCTGTGATCACTGCCTCTGGCCACCTACCTTCTCTCAGCTCTTTTCCATACTGTTCTGATCTGCCTCTCTTCTGACTCACTGCTCCCCTAATTGCCAAAACTTGTCTCTAGTCTCCATCAGAACTACCTTTCCATTCTATACAAACTTCCCTGTATTTTCCCGTTTCACCTCCTCAAACTGCCCCCTCCATCTTTCCTGGGGTCTTCTCTGTGCATACCTGTAGCACTGCATTTACCATTTAAAACTAAGATGACCTACGCATGCCTCTGTTTCATCCATATGACTTTAAAGCTTTAATGCAAATCAGGGTCCTAATAATCCAAAACAAAGTAGCCTCTCAATAAACATTTACTGATTTGCACAAATGTAGCATCACACAACTAGGTATTCGTAATTACAGATTGCCCAAAGACACCAGTCTCTTCATTTGCTTTCTCTACTACAAATTTCGCTGTTTTTCCATCTCCCTCTATATTACTTTCAGTTACCCATCCATCAGTACAAACACATTTCCTTGTGGTCAGAGAAGGGAAATAAAAGAATGAGAGAATGTTGACACCCCAACACTAAAAGAGGGAGATGGGTGGCTGGGAAAGTGTGTTGAGGGGAAAGGACAAGAGGGTGGGTATTTCACCGGGAAACAGAGTCCCAGTTAGAGAACCCTTCTGTGACAGCGAGAAAGAGAACGAGGACATGATAGGGAAGAAGCAGTGATGGAGAACGTTGAAAAGGGTAGAGATAAGGGAGGCTGTTAAGTATAAGAACCAAAGAATAAGTGGGGAGAAAAGCAGGAAGAGAAAAAAGACAGAAAACCTCTGTATGTCTGTGTGGTGTACATGCGTGGATTCCACAGGCAGTCAGACTCAAGAGCACCCCAGATTATACCAGCATGCAGAGCTGAACTTTTGTCTCTTTCATTTAATACCAGTGTACCTTGACACATTTTTGTACAGTCTTGCCATGGTCCATATGGGTCCCACGTGAACAGATCACTCTTCTCTTCCATGGGGATATTGAAGGAATAACGTACATCAGGGTTGTAGAGATTACCCACACATAAAACCTCAATAAAAATACAAAGGAGCATACCATTAATTCATAAAAGATATACTCTTAAAAGATATAATTTTTATGTTTAATAATAAATACAAAGCACTTAAGCATCATACTTTACTAACATGATTAAAACTATCTTATTAACAACTACTGAGAATTTACCTGCAAAAGAAGTTCTTCTTCCAACCGATCAGTACTATTAATTCTTTCAATCGAGTTGTTTGAACCACTGTATTCAAAAATAGCTCCTTGTACGTTGATTTCTTTTTTGGACATACTTACAACAAAATTCCCATTCAAAAGAAAATTCCCTTGAGTGTCTGATAATGCTGTAGAAGGAGAGTACTCATGAAATAGCAAAACCAGTCAATGGTACAGAAGCATTTTTAACTTTTACAATTCACATCCTTTTTTTGAAATTAGAGAATATAAATTAATATGGAGGAAATAAACTTTATTTTACTGTAAAGTGGTATCTAAGCCATATGCAGGGAAACTTCAGCACATCAGCCAAAGACATGAAAATAAATTCACCCCATAATTTTTCCTTCCGAGAAGGTCATGTTCCACAAGGTGTGCAGCTCTGGGAGAGACACACAAGAAGTGGGAAAACAGAAAGAAGTCATGCACGGGCCTGCAGACAGATCAGCTAAATCAATCCTGGTCATCCATGGTGAGGAAAGAAAGGGCAGCCAGACCGCTGCAGCATTCCGTTAATGCTTATCTTGGAAAAAATGTACAAAGCTTCAACACTCTAGCGTCAACGTTCTAAAAGGCCATGCCTCTCCACTCCTCCCTCTGTAAACATCTGGATCTTCTTCATGGCAAGGCGTTCATCACTGCTCATGCATACGTGAGTGACTGCTGCTTTTCAGAATCCTCTGACCTCCCTCTCTGTTCTTACCCCTTCTTATTCTCTCTTTTTCCCCAATGACAGGTATTAATATCAGCCTATCAAATATGTATCCGTTTGTCTATCTATATACTAATATTTACATATGTATATAATAGAGTATGTAACAATATGTATTCACGATTTGTTACTTTTTATTTATTTTTTATTTATTTTTTGTTGTTGTTACTTTTTAAACGCAAAAAGTACATGGTGTCCACAGTGATGTGGTAGTAAAAAGACCACAGAATTTGGTATTAGAACAACTGGTTTAAATTCAAGTTGTTCCAATTAATTACTATGTGATCTTGGATAAACTACTTGCTTCCTAATTGCATAACAGGAATAATAAAAATTCTTACCTCACAGGCTTTTAATCGGAATCAAATTTGGAAAGTGTTTGTAAAAGTGTATAAACTGTAAAAAAGCACTGTGCTTTTTTTTAACTTTCAAGAGGATATATGATATTTTAAATTTTGCACTAATAAAAACTCCATATTAATAAAATATATTTTTGCTGCTTTACTTCTCAGTGGAATAACTGTTTTGGAAAACATTTGTTTGGTCTTCCAGGGAACCCCACCCAAAGCATACAAATTACCTATGATTAAACTTACTAAATACTACACACCTCAAAGCAACCATGAAGGGATTACTGCCAAAGACATTTGGTGTTCCTGTGTCTGTATGGAGTATGGTGATTGTCTTTATACATTACACTGAATTCAATGAAGAACAAATAAAGTTCCACATTTATCCTATAAAATGAAAATCTGGACATTATCAGAAGTGGATAGGCCTATTTAAGGGACTACCAGTTACATTAAAACTAAGGGAAATAAAACTTTACTGAGAAAAATTGTATACATTTCATTATTTTTAGTTACCAAAGCAAATTTCATAAATATAAATATTTTACAAGTCCTTTCTAATGACTTCATATGTTTATTTTGCTCACTCCAATTTAGATTTTGATATTTCCATTAGTAGTTCTTTTACAAAGTATAGTGATACTTTATTGGTGAACATTTCCAATTTTTAAACTTGGGCAGAACCCAAATATCTATATTTGGATCCTAAGAGAGACATATGAAATTATCTACAATATGGTAGCATATATCTATGTATATGCAAAAGAAAAAGAATTGCAACTAAATGTAAAACGTTAAAACATTTACATTTGATTTTCTTTGGAAAATTTTTGCATTTTTTATAGAGGTGAAATTGACACAACATAGAATTAACCATTTTCGACTGAAGAATTTGATAGCACTTAGTACATTCACAATGTTGTATAACCACCACCTCTACTTAGTTCTAAAACTTTTTCATCATCCCAAAAGGAAAACCTGCATCTCTTCAGCAGTCGTTCTCTTTACAATTGACTCTATAATGCCAAATATAATTCTTGAGATAAGCTGTTCATTATATATTCAGATTTCAAGTTAGAAGAGTTGATTACTTGGGCCAATACTTCACATTTCATTAATGTGAAGCAGGTACTTTCTCATTATCAGCTTTGCATCACCAGTTTGGTGAATTACGAATTAGTCAATATTAAGGTATTTATCAGACACAAAGAAAAGGTTTGTAAAGCATTCTTTATATCTCTGGGCCTAAGTGAAATTCTTTAAGCCTAAAAGCTAATTTCCAAAAATAAACAACAACTGAAATTTATACTCTAGAATTAGCTAAAGGACAATATACTATAACTATACTCATTAACATCTAAAAATATGAAACCATAGTTCTTTCTGCCTTTCTGTAACATAAGAGCTTTGTAAAAGTTGTATTTAAAGACTTTTGCTACATGGTAAAGACATTTAAGAAAACTCTTTAAAACATTTAACCCCAAAGAGGTCTATAATTAACTTTAGATAAAGACAGAAGGATAGAGGATTTTATTCTAAATACACACACAACTTTAACTGAATATAACCTCTGGTTTTCTAAAACACCCTCATGGGAGAAAAAGTTTAATTTACTTTCCAGAATTTAGTTAAGGATTTTTAAGATAGGATATGGTGTGTAGCTCAAAAAGAAATCACGCATAGGGAGTCAGATGACTTAAGCTCAGTGTGAACTGAAATTGCATGTTTGTTCAAGGGGCTCTTCTTGCCTTCCAAGAATTTACAGCACCCACAGACCTCTGTGAAATTGCACACGAACCACATACTGGCTGCTGTTTAACTAAAAACGTTTACCCAGGTAATTGTCATCTTCTGGTTTTCCAGAATAGCTGTGCTGAAGAATATCAATGTTTGTTGCTCCTGGGGGAATCTTTACAATGACATTATAACCTGCAATAGAAGTTTACACATGTTAACTTTCACAAAAAGCAGAATGGCCAGGAGGCTAGTACCGCTGAAAGAAAAATCTGAATAGCATAGCAGACTTAATTTCATTTTATCTTTGAAAGATGATATCGTGCTTATTCTTTTTGAATCAGTGTCTTATATAAATTACTAAGGATTAAGAAAAAGTGGTTGTTGTCTAGAAATACACAGTCTGGGATTCTTAAAGTACATTTCTTAATTACTCTTACTTCTAAAATTCTGAATATAGAATAAGAATGAAACTAGTATTTTAGCTCCTGAACTATTTAGCACACATACTCATTTTAAAATTTGACCAATACTTTTACATCTTATACTTCCTAATGAGGAAAAAAATTCTAAATGCTATTCACAAGTCCAGGAGATATAAAAATAGTTGGTCATTGCTATATGTGTACACAGACTCAGCGAACAGCAAAATAATGAAAGTTAAAGAGAAACGTTTTTCTTAAGCTTTTAGGTTCTAGTGTAAGCAAGAATCCCTACAGCTACCCCCCAAATTTTACATTATTTTGTAAAGTCTACTAACAAATTGTCAAGAGAAAAGTAAAAAGTTTACTCAAGAGAAATGAAAATGTTTCTGTTTTATGAGACCGAATTCAACAACACTGGCACTTCTCAAAAGATGAGGAAACACTATATCAAATATACATTAAACAAGAAGCAACGTTTCTCCTGCACTAAGACCACTCATGTCACAGTTTTCCGAATACTCTCAGGTTTTAAGTCAACAATTAATTTTGCTCTAGTGATATTATTCTAAGTTTTTCCTTTCCCTTTTTAGGATTTTCCTCTTTTATTTAATACATAAAAGGAGTTAAAATTTTTCGTATGTACTGACTTGATAAATATAGAATGAACTTAAGAAAAGGAAGTTTTCAAAGAGCTTACGTTTGAAACCTTGATAAGAAATTACCTTGCATGTTTTTAGAGCAGCCTCATTTATTTATATCTCTTTAAGATATCACATTTAAACGTAAAGTGATAAATGATCTGATGATTCTGTATACACTATATGCATATTGGGTGTAGGTTATAAGCCTACAAAAATAATTTTGACTCATGATTTTTTCACTATAAAATATCCCTACCAGCTCCACTATTTTATGTCTTTGCTATTTTTTCAAGAAAGCGTTCCTAGGCATTGCAAATGTGACAAAATGAAGGCTACCACCAGGGGGCAGTAATGTGACAAACGCTATTCAGACCCCTGCACATGAGTTTAAGATCTTTTTCCGTTTGCAAACTGATCAAGTCATAGTACAATTTTGTCAAGGTTAAATATATGATCATAATTTGGTGCATGTGGTTTTACACAGAAAAAAAAAAAAGGTTTCTCAGTGAATACAGACCAGACTTTGATAAATGTGTGCCATTGGTTACAAAAGGGGATCAAATATTTACGGCTCCCGTGAAATAATGAATCATAATAACTAGAAAAATAATGTCAAATTATCTAGTAACTCAGATTCATAAGCACGACCAGAGTATGAAATGTACTATGCTTTTCATATAGATAAAAATATAAATTGTGTTTTAAATTATACTGCTTTAACTGAATTCTTACTAACTTAAACAACTATGTTCAAAAATATGTGAATACAATTTAAAGCTGAACAATAAAGCTGTAATAAAAAATACATTTTTATTTTGCAAGGAAAGTTTTAAAAGGCTGCTTTTTATTACCATAAAAAGAAAAAATGTTTTCTCAGAAAATTTAATGGAAAATGTCTGACATATTGTATTCTCATAATTTTGAAGAAAAATGAAACCGTGGCCAAACATCAATTATATCTGTAATCCAGATACTTCCCGAAAAATCAAATGTAACACTAATTCCAGATTAGCACTGAAGTTAATGGTTTCATCCTTCACCTTCAATCAGTTTCAATATATCATCAATATGAAACACAGTAGATAGGCCAGGTCACGCACGAAAAAATGTGGTTCAAATGATTAAAAATAATTGAAAGCGAATTTCCTGGAAAAATTATAAATAAATACAATACAAATTACAGGAAGAGCAGTAAAACATTTCTTTAACTGGGGGACTATTCACACACCATTGTCAAGCTGCACCACATTTACTCTAATAAATGCACCTAACAAATTTTTAAGGATCAGATTTGTCTTAAAGCAGGTTATTCATTAATTAATTAATGTATTCATTAATTCAATGATACATCTGGTATAAGATTTAATTAATCATTATGAACTAAGGTACAGAATAGACAAAACAATAACGAGTCATTACTATTATTCCTTCATTATATACTCCATTATTATACCCAAAGAGAAAATTAGAAAGAACTGCACAACTCACCATAATGGGCACTGTTGAAGGCACCTGCCATTGTCCTGCATGAGGAGTTATCCCCACCACACACTCCACATCTGTCTCTCCTCGCCTTGGAATTTAATACGTGATCACAGCCAGCTTGCTTCAAAATACAATAATTACAATGCACGTCATAAAAAGGACTAATGAAAAGCATGGTGCTTTATAAACAAAGTTCTTTTCAAAAATATTCTTTCAATTAATAGGAGATTCAATACACAGGGTTTTTTCAGAATACTGATCCTGTTTGTACACCAGTATTTTCACACATCTGTTCACATGGTTGAAAAAGCAATGTTTTTTAAAGGGTCATCCACATACTTCCTGCATCAAAATCACATGGCGTGGGATTTAAAAAGACAGATTCCCAGATTTTCTGAATTAAAATCCTTGGAGGTAAAAACCTAGGAATCCAGATTGTAACAAACATTGACAGTGATTCCCACATCCGTCATTTGAAAATCACTCTTTAAAGTCACGTAATTCAAAAGGGACAAAAAGTAACACATTACAATAACTCCAAAAAGATGTCTTTCATGATTCACTTTTTTCACTCATGACCTTAGAACTCTGGGAATTAAATGAGCACTTTTGAAAGAAACAATTTACTTCTTTAAAATTAATACCTAGCATAATAAACAGTGATTATGAAAAAGAATGAATAAATAAATAAAGGTGAAAGTATACATGGTTTGTTCTAGGGCTTTGAAAGAACAAGTGCAGCTCTTCTCCACACAGATGGTGTCCTCTGCATACATTGCAGTAATGTTTAGTTCTTTGGAATATTCCTTTAAATTTAGTGATCAGGAAAGTAAGAAAAATTCATAAGCCTCATGACTTTTTACTCACAAGGCAAATATTTCCAAAATGAAAATTTCATCCAGATATTTTCTGAAAGTAACATGAATCTTTATGTTCAGATACTTGTCATATTTTTTCATGGTATTTGACTTTCTGCTGTTAATTTAAATAAAACAAGTTTTTAAGGCCGCCAAGTACCCTTTTTCTAGTATTTAATCTATTCCCAAAGTGTAATTTAAGTTTCTCTGAACATCTCATTAGCCCTTTGGGTGCAAGGCCTTTCTCACCTAGGTAACTGGTAATAGATGTTTGGTTATAGGGAGAAGAAATTGGTTCTATTAAGTTCCACTTAATGAAAGGAATGAGTTCACAAGATGACATCTGTATTCTTTAGACAGCATTCACTATCCTAGTTCTCAAACTCACCATCCATTTTTAAGATCACCATCTGCAATTTGCATGCTTTGATTCAGGAGCTCATCTGCTCTCACCTAGAATCCTGCTAAATGGCCTACCTAACTCCAATTTCCTGACAACCCAGTACATTCTGAAGATTGTGACATGCAAATCGAATCACATCTCTTGCTTAACTCTAAATCCTTGTATTTCCAAGAACTTCAGGAAAAAATTTCATATAACAACCATCAGCTGGTAGCTACCTCTAACCCCGGCCCCTTACTTCTTCACCTTTCTAAACCTACTTACCCTGATAATTAGCTCCAGACTCACACCCTCCAAGAGCATTCCCCAAATCCTTTACCCACTTCCCCACAGAACAAGACACTCCTCCTACATCGTCCCCATGCCACCTTGCAGATGAGCCCATAGCACTGCATTCTAATTGTGTGTGTGCCTATCTCCCCCACAAATCTGTGTCCACATTGGCGGCAGGTGCTCTGTTCCATTCTTTCATCTTGGTGACTAGAACGGTATGTGACATCTAGCAGGTATTCGGTAAAAGTTTGCTGAACGTCTGTAAGAAGTAAGAGAATGGAGAGAGGGAGGGAGGATATCACTGCTTCTAACACTGAGGGGAAAAATGTCACCACGAAAGGGTCATGTTCGAAGTAGCAAAAGGACTTTCCAACCCTTGGGTCCTAATACATTCTATCTTTTTAGGAAGCTGACCTCATCTTTCATCTTGATTTTAAGTGCCATAGGCAAAACAAAATCAGCAAACTCATCTTACTGCTTCATGAGTCACTCCTAATGCCGGAGAATGGCCTAGGAATAGGCAGCCCGGTAGCAACCAAGGATGCTGCACTGAATTCGCAAGAACGTATCTGAAGTCATAGAAGCAATATTTGGTTAGAGTTACAGAAGGAAAATAGTATTCTGAAAGTCATTGTAAATGTAGTAAGTTTACTTACCCGACACAGACCTTGAACACAGATGTCATTTGTTTCAGTTCCACAAGGAGTACCATCGGCAACCCTGTCCTTCAACTGGTAGAAGTTAGTGGTTCCAGCCACACGACAATACAGTTTACAACGATCTTTCATGGCAACTGTAAGAAAACGTCAAATTCTGGGTGTACGATAACACAGCTATGTGTTCCTATGTCTCAAAAATGTTTACATTAAAAAAAAATTCTAATTACTTACTCCCACTATACTTTGGAAGCCACCTCACATTAGGGGACAGACCATGGATGTTGAAATGTTTACCATCAAAATCAGAGCACTGCTTCTCACGAAAGTCCTGCTTGCCTTTTGGACATGAATCAGTGTTACATGATCGAAATTTCATCCTGCGGCCCACACAGTACTTTCCTCCGTTTCTTGGCCTAGTCAAATTCATTACATTGTAAAGCACATCAGTACAAGATTATTTCTGCCATTTACTTCTAAAACTCTTCCATTCCTTTCCAGGATCTGGAAAACCATGGATGTCCCACTCACACTTTTCGTTTTTAACAGAAGTATGTAACGTGGTTGTGAAGCAATTCTGTGGTTAATGAAACTGTAGAAAATATATTTTAACATGGACACTGTGGCCTGGAGGGCAGAAATGATGTCTTATTCACGACTAGATTAACTAACAAGGAGCTAAGTAATGATGGGGATTTGTTTTAAAACCTCAAAAAAGGGTTTCTTCATTTTGGAGGTGTGGGGACACACAGAGTGAGCCAAAGATGATCAGAAAGGAAGATGATAACATGTTAAATTTTAAAAGAAGTATATATGCCTCTTTGTTGTGTATATCCTACTTATCACTCAGTTCAAAGAGTTTCATGGTATCAATCTATAGCCATCTATCGCTATATCAACTTATGCTGGAACATAAAAACTCTTTTGTCGGTGTTTTTCTTTTAATATGAAGACTTTCAGCATAATTTAGCTTTTCAAAAATTCAAATAAACTAAGTCGGATTTTATTCAAAGTATGTCACATTTCTGCATTAAAAAGTCTTCATATATATATAACATGTAACAACAGAAACATTAGTTTTAAATTTTTATGGAATCCCTAAGTTCTTTTAAATAGTTTGGTGAGCAGGACCTATACTTCAGTTCTTATTCAAACTAAAGACACTGAAGCATCTATAACAGGAAAAGAAGAGAAAGGAAATATGACATGACAGATTATACCAAACAGTAAACATACGGTAACAAAACTACATATTTCATCCAGGAAAGCCAAAACATAGTCGAAAGGGGCCAGGATCTTCCAACAGAAGCACAGTAAAAGTAAAACTGCCATTATATCACCATCATTATTGACAACTATTCCTCAAATTTACACCAGATCAAAAAAGAAAGAAAATGGCTTGGTCATGATTCAAATTCTCAAGACTATTTTAATTTACTTTTTTGTTTAAGGTCTGAATCTACCAAGATATAAAGTAACATGGCTTAAAGTACTCCAGAAGTTTTCTGAATCTCAGAAACTTACAGACTGACCTCCAGTTTTAGAAGTGAATGAAATTGATGTTTACTTTCTGGTGCCTTGAGATAATCTTAATTTACAGTGACATAAAAAGGACATACTCGGGCCGATTACAGAGCCTGGTTGTGCTTTTGATTCCACCTCCACATGTTCTTGAACAAGAACTGTAAGGTCCCCACGGTCCCCAATCGCCATCTACAGGACGTGTGTCCATTTCTTTGTTTACACATAGCCCATGGTGGCAATGCTATAAAAATAAAACAAAAAGAAATGATTCATGCATTATCTCATTGGGACATCGTAGTAATAATAACAATAGCACAGAGATCAGTAGAAAAATAGGTACACAATTTTAAGCAAAATGTTATCAATTCAGAAATGAGATTACACGTGACACCACTCTGTGAATATTTCCTGAGTATCTACTGAGTAACTGTAAAAAGATCGACAGAATGCAAAAATGAATAGGAAATTTACCTTGCCTATGAGATCTATAGTCTCATTGGAGAGGGAAGACCTACACATATGGGGAAAACTTAAATAGTATAATGAAAAATATTTTTGAAAAAGAAGCAAACAAATATTTGTTAACGTGGTATTTGTCCATGCTTCTATTTTTATACAAAGATATCTATCACTCTCCCATGCCTTAAGCTAACTTTCGGCTCTATCTCATTCAAAGTCTCAAAGACCACTTCGTTCCTTGCTTTCATCAAGAAAGCAGAAATGTACAAAAGAATCTGCCCAAAATCTCCCACCATCCCTTCCACCCACCCAAAAGCATCTGTGCCCAGTACTCAACCTTCCTGCCAATTAGTATACATGAAAAATCCAAAGTCGATCCCTCCACTGTGCCCCTCATCTCATCTCTTCTCGCTACTCCAAACACCACTCCAGCAATTCTCCCATCTCTCCTACATCATCACTGCTCCAGGCACTACTACATGAAAGCTAATCAAAACACGGTCCCTGCACGGATGCCAGGCTTTGAACTAGTCACTGTCAGTAGGGAGAAGAGGTATACAGAAGTTGAGAGTAAGCGTTCAGAAACTTTCATAAGATTTTGACAGAGTAATTGCGTTTATTAAAGTTAATCATTTTAAAATTAGCTTATATTAGTTGTATTTTTAACTGTGCTAAAATACACATAACAAAATTTACTCTCAACCATTTTCAAGTGCACAGTTCAGTGGGATAAAGAACATTCACATTGGTGCGCAACCACCACCACCTATAAACAGAACTCTTCTCCAAACTGAAACTCTGGACCCATTAAACAGTAACTCCCCATCCTCCCCTCCTCCCAGACCCTGGCAACCACCATTCTACTCTGTTTCTGTGAATGTGACTGCTCTGTATATCTCACATGATTGAAATCACACAGTATTTGTCTTTCTAGGATGGGCTTATTTCACTTAGCATAATGTCCTCAAGGTTAATCCATGTTGTAGCATGTGTCAGGACTTCCTTCCTTTGAAGACTGAATAATACTGCATTGTACGTATATATCACATTTTCGTTATCCAATCATCCGCTGATGGACACTTGTGTTGCTCCCATCTCTTGGCTATTGTGAATAATGCAACTCTGAATACGGGTGTGTGAATATCTCTCAGAGACCGTGTTTTCAATTCTTTTGGATATATACCCAGAAGTGTCTGTGTTGGGTCATCTATTTCTATTTTTAATCTTTTTGAAGAACCACCATTTTGTTTTCCACAGAAAAAAACTGGCTTACACTTTGAATGTCTTTTTTCATTCATTTTTATCATTTTGTGCAAGAGTATGTTTATAAATGACCAGAACTGTTTAAAAGAGAAGACTGGTCCTTTATGAGAGATAGTTTGAGAAGCACTCCACTCATGCTCTTTAACTTCCAAACATACTCTTGTTTCTCCCACTTTAACAACAACAACAACGAATTTTTCTTAGATCTCGTTTTCTTCACCAGTTATTGATCTGTTTTTCCTTGAAAGAGTTGTCTACGTTTATTGTCTAACTCTCTCTGTCTATTCTCTCTCATCATTCCACCGTCCATGAACCTGCTCATGTGTACATCATCAATGGCCTCCAGGACACTATGATGAATGGCCAGTTCTCAGTCTCTGCCTTCACTGATTTATGTGACACAGTATGTGACACAGCTGATCATTCTTCTTTGATACATTTTTTCTTCTCTTGGTTTCCAGGACTTGGCACACTCTTGGTTTTCTTTTCTCTTTAATGATTTCTCTTTTGCAGTTTCTTTTGCTATTTCTTCTTCTTTTTGACCTCTTAATGTCCCCAGGCTCAGATTGTAGTCCTTTATTCTTCTTTATTGACAGTCATTCTCAGTCCAGATCTCTCTCCTGAACTCCAGACTCCATAGACAGCTGCTTCCTCACCTTCATTTGAATGTCTAGTAGCCACTTTAACTATAGCGCATCAACACTGAACTCTTGCCTTGGCCCCTCAAAATCTGCTGAGTTGACTCATTTGATCAGCTAAAAACCTAGTCATCTTATCTCTTCTTCCTCTGACATTCCATATCTAACACATTAGCAAATGCTCTAGTTCCTTCAAAACCATACACAAAGTTGAGTTCTAATCATCACCTGGTTTCAGCCACCTGCATCTCTCATCTCCATTATTTCAACAGCTCCCTGAGTACATCTCCTCTGTTTCTACTCTTGGCCCTTACAGTTTAGCCTCAACAGTTGTCAGAATGGTCATGATCCTTTTTTAACTTAGTTTAAAAATTAAGTCAAATTAGGTGACTCTGCTCAAATCCTTCAATTATCTCACTCTGAGTTATACAACATTCTCACAATGGCCTGCAAGTTCTTCCAGTAACTTCCCATACATCTCTCTCTCTCTCTTCACTCCACTCCAGCCAAAATGTCTTCCTTGCTCTTCCTTGAATACTCCAGCAGTACTCCAGACTTAGGAGTTTGGCCATTCCCTTTTCCTGGAGCTCACTCCCCTGGGATGTCCTCAAAGCTAACTCCCTCACTTCCTTTAAAACAGCTCATGGGCTTCCCTGGTGCCGCAGTGGTTGAGAGTCCGCCTGCCGATGCAGGGGACATGGGTTCGTGCCCCGGTCCGGGAGGATCCCACATGCTGCGGAGCGGCTGGGCCCGTGAGCCATGGCCACTGGGCCTGCGCGTCCGCAGCCTGTGCTCCACAACGGGAGAGGCCACAACAGTGAGAGGCCCGTGTACCGCAAAAATAATAAATAAATAAAATAAAATGAAGTCCCTTTAAAAGAAAAAAAAACAAAAAAAACAGCTCATTAGGCAACTTCCCATAAGATCGACCTTGACCACCATAGTTTAAAATGCAGTCTGCCCTCTCCTACCACACAACTTCAATCTTTCCTCTGCTGTATTTCTCTCATTCATGGTACTATTATATTGTTCATAATACTCCAGTCTTCACTAGAATACAAGCTCCAGGGGGGACAAGGATCTTTTCTCTTTTGTTCACTGATGTATCCTGAGTGCCTAGAATAGTATCTGACATGTAGTAGGTCCTTGATACATTTTTGTTGAATGAATTAATCCTATAACCAAGACTATTAGCAGAGAAAAATGCTTTGTGCCCTCCATTGGAACAAATCATTCAATATGAGAAAGCCATTATAAAAGTGAACAAAAACAAACTCTCAGAATAGAATATACTATGTGCATATAAATTTTGTGGGCATCCTCCAGAAACATTTAAAGATTCCTTGCATGTTCCTTATTTATTTATGTATTTCTGAGAGATCAAAGCATGAAAAAGAATGTTATACTATTCACCATGTAGTAAAATTAACTCATCATCAGATGGGTTCAGCATGTCTTCATGCAAACAGATTTACTACCAAAAGCATTTAACAGATATCTCACACATAAGATAGTCATAAGATAAAGGAACTAGAGGAGAGTGTTAAGGTCAAATTATAGAATATTTGTTTAAATTTTCCTTTAACAACAGGTCCATTTAATACTGAAAATGGCTAATGCATAGGGGCTCACTGTTTTTAATTGATTTTTTTTAAAAGGGAATTTATACCTATCATGATCCACATTTTATCCCAAATGCCACCTCTACCTTTAATCTACATGGGCTTTATAGTAGGTTTCAGTATCTCATCATATTTACCTGAATTCCAGCAAACCCATGCCCGCCACACCTTATCACCGGGGGAATATTTAAGTGGCTAATAAGCAAATGAAAAGATGCTCAAAATTGATGATAATCAGGATAAGGCAAGTTAAAATTACAATGAAATTCTATTTTGCACCCATCTAGAATGGCTGAAGTTCTGTTAAGGCTAACACTATCAAAAATTGGCAAGGAATGCAAAGCAACTCAAACTTTCATATTTACATTGCTTGGTAGGTCTAAAATGGTTCACATACTTTGGAAAATTGTTTGGTACTTTCTTATGAAGTTAAACACACACCTACCCTATGACCCAGGAATTCTACTCTAGGTATTTACTCAAGAGAAATGCAACATATGTCCACAAGAAGACTTATACAAGGATGCTCACAGCAGCTTTATTCATAAAAGCCAAAAACTGGTAATGATCCAAATATCCATCAACAGGAAAATGGTAAACAAATTACGGTGCAGCTGAATTACACTTCAACATAAAGGAATGAAGTACGGATGCACACAACAATTTGAATGAAACTCCAAAACATTATGTTGAGAAAAAGCAGCTTGACCCACTTGCTCCTTGCCAAGACAGACTATACTGTATAGTTTCATTTACTTAAAATCAAGAACACACAGGAGATGGGGCAAAGATGGTAGACCCTGAGCTCATCTCCTCCCATGGGCACACAAAAATTGCAACTATTTACAGAGCACCTATCAATGAGAATGACCTGAAGACTAGCAGAAAAGATCTGTAACTACAGATATAAAGAAGGAACCACAACGAGATGGGTAGGAGAGAACATAGTATAGTTAAGACCCACACCTCTGGGTAGGCAACCCACAATCGAGAGGATAATTACAATTGCAGAGGTTCTCCCCAAGAACCCAGCGGTCCAAAACCCACATCAGGCTCTCCGGACTGGGAGTCCTACACTGGGCAGACGAGCCCCACACTGTCTGGCTTTGAAGGCCAGCAAGGCTTACTTGCAGGAGAGGCAGAGGGCTGTAGGAAACAGAGACTCCACTCTTAAAAAGGCACACAAAAAAATCTCATATGCTCCAAGACCCAGGGAAGAAGCAGGAATTTGAAAGAAGCCTGGGTCAGACACACTTGCTGATCTTGGAGAGCCTCCCAGAGAGGGAGAAAGCAACTGGGACTCACCCTGGAAACAGAGACTCTGGCAGAAGACATTTTAGGGAGCTCATCCTACCACAAGGACACTGGTACTGGCAAGCACCATTTTTAATCCTCCTGCTAGCTTATTAGCATCAGGACCTGGCCCCACTCACCAGCCTGCTGGCACCAGTCCTGGAACGCCCAGCCCCTAGATCCCCAGAGACTTGCAGCTGGCCATCAGACAAAGCTCCACCCACCAGGGGGCAGGAATCAGCCCTGGTACCCCCTGGGCACTGGCCCCGCCACCTGCTGGCCTACATGGACTCTGGGACGAACAGGGCCCTGCAGCCATGGTCCTGGACCAGATTCGGCACACCAATGGACCAGCACTAGCCCTAGGACTCCCTGGGCCGTGGCCCACCTACCAGCAAACTGAACAGCTCTAGGACCCCCAAGCCCCAAAGTTAGAGACCCCAGAACCCAGCTCCACCCACCATGGGCCACCACTAGCCCTGGGACCAGATTTACCCACTAATGGGCAGGTACGAGTGCCTGGACTCCCTGGACCCCACAGACACCATCCCTGGGAAGCACCATGGCCCCACAGCCAGCTGTCCTGGGATCCAGCCCCACCCACCAGTGAGCTAGCACCAGGACCAAGCCTCTCCTAACCATGCAGCCAGCCACACCAGGACCTAGCCATACCCACAAGTGGCCAGCAGCCTCCGCACAAGGCAGAACCTGGCAACCAACAAGACCAAGATGACTGAAATCATATCAAGCATCTTTTCTGACCACAATCCTATGAGACCTGAAATCAACTACAAGAAAAATATTGTAAAATACACAAATACGTGGAGGCTAAACAACATGCTACTAAACAACCAATGGGTCACTGAAGAAATAAAAAATACCTAGAGACAAATGAAAATAAAAACACAACAATCCAAAATCTATGGAACGTAGCAAATGCAGTTCTAAGGGGAACGTTTGTAACAACACGAGCCTACCTCAGGAAACAAGAAAAATCTCAAGTAAACAACTTAACCTTATACCTAAAGGAACTAGGGTAAAAAGAACAAACAAAATTCAATGTTAGTAGAAGGAAAGAAATCATAAAGGCCAGAGAAGAAATTAATAAAATAGTTACAAAAAAATAATAGAAAAGATCAATGAAACTAAGAGCTGGTTCTTTGAAAAGATAAACAAAATTGATTTATTCAGACCCATCAAGAAAAAAAAGAGAAAGGGCTAAAATCAATAAAATCAGAAATGAAATAGGAGAAGTTACAACTGACACCACAGAAACACAAGGGATCCTAAGAAATTACTATAAATGATTATATGCCAATAAAATGGACAACCTAGAAGAAATGGACAAATTCCTAGAAATATACAATCTCTCAAGACTAAATCCCAGGAAGAAAAAGAAAATATAAAAACACCAGCACATGAAGTTCACTAGTAATGAAATTGAATCAGTAATTTAAAAAACTCCCAACTAATGAAAGTCCAGGGCCAAAGGGCTTCACAAGTGAATTCTACCAAACATTTAGAGAAGAGTTAACACTTATTCTTCTCACACCATTCCAAAAAATTACAGAGGAAGGAATGCTTCCGAATTCATTCTACAAGGCCAGCATCACATTGATACCAAAACCAGACAAAGATGTCACAAAAAAAGAAAATTACAGACCAGTATCACTGATGAACATAGATGCAAAAATCTTCAACAAAATATTAGCAAACTGAATTCCACAATACATTAAAAGGATCATACACCATGATCAAGTGGGATTTATCCCAAGGATTCAATCGTTCAATATCCGCAAATCAATCAATGTAATATACCACATTTCATTATCTTGGTGAACCTATCACTTGACATCATGTTGGCAGATTTAGATAAGTTCATGACTGATGCTAGAATGGCAAAGATGTAGTATGGTAGGCAGTTTGTCTTGCAGTACAATGTATTTTAAACATTAACACCAATAAAGATCTGAAGAAGCCACTTAAAACTTTCAATTATACTTATCTGAATTTTTAGGATAAAACGTATACAATGGTAACATCCTTGAATTTGGGGGATTTGCTGTAATATCTATGGCTAGACTCATTTTTAATAACAAGACTATAATATGCTTAGATAACTAAATATCCATGTTATTATGTAACTATAATATCCATCTGCTAGATCTTGAAAAAAAGAGTAAAATTTTAATTCACTTGACAACATACTACATCAAACAAGTAAGACAAAAACATTAATTCAACTAGCAGAACAAAAGTTGACAGCGAAAAGGAAGAATGCTGAAACGCAGAGCAATCGCCTCCTTGGATAATCTCTTGATATAAGACTCACCCTTCGAGAAAACCTACCATCCCAGGACCACAGTTTGTTCCATCTGCCAGTGGCATGTGTTGAGTGCGACAGCCCTTGTGAACTCCTTCTGCACTCGTGCACCAGAGACGCCTGCATTGTTTCTGCAGAGTAAGAAAAGGCACGCAAGCAAGAGTGAAAATAACACTGTAACCACGGAATCAATTCAGTATCATGCATTGGTTTATAAGCTGATCCTAGGTACTTCCTGGTTTCATGGTCAGAGCGGGAAATAATCAGTAAAAAAATATTTGCTAAGTCAGTCCAAGTCATCGATTTTCCTCTAAACACATAAAATGGCAAGATTTCATTTTTAAAAACTTTTGGATTATCATCAAACACTGAACAATGGAAGAGATGTCTTGGAGTAGAAGTATTCAAAATTATGTGGGACATTTTTCTCTCTTTGCAAGACATTTTTCTAAAGGACTTTTTGTTGTTAAATGTCATTCACAAGGAGTTTCCAAAAGTCCCTTTTGATCCAACAGTGGAATGTATGAATAATGTGCATAGAAATATTGTATAATGTATACTGGTTTCCTATTTTGTGAATATAATGCATACTTTCAACTTTTGAACAAAGCGTTCTGAAGTTTTCACAAGATACGAAAATTCACAGAGGCTCACAGGAGCTATACCCAAGATAATCCCTTTCTGTTTCTAAATTTAAATTCAAAGTTCATTCAGTACCTAAGTCAGGTAGGAAAGAAATGTATCTTTTATAACAAAAAATTAAGGTAAATCTTCCCCCCTCCAAAGTAGATGTTTAAAAGCTTATAAAATTTGTGATTATAAATTTAAGATTTTAGGAATATTATTCACTGTATGGAATATGCTTTGTATGTCCCTGTGCTCACTGTTAAGTAACTTTCATTCATTCATTCATACATTCCTTCACACATTCATTTATTCATTCATTCAACATGCAGTAAGCACTTATTTTCTGGTGCCTATTATGTGGCAGACCCTGAACTGCACCCTGGGGATACTTAAATGAATAAATAAGGCTGGATTCCTGGTCCAATGATCCTCACAGTCGAGTAGTATAGTAAGCAATTTGGCGAAGTTTTATACAGGAATGAAGAAAATGGAATGAGTATTCTGCTTGGAAAAGAAAGGCATGGATTCACCAAAGTAGTGACGTTTATTCAAACTAAATCTTAAATTTAATTTACCCTCAAGATAAGGTAAAAACTTGGTTATAGATTCAGTAAAAATGTTAACTCAGCTATTTCGGTGGAAATTTAAAGCATCTAACCTGTGAAAAATCCTCAAAATAAATTATAGAGTAATGGTTTAATGAAAACTAAACAACAAGAGCCAAATTTCATTCCTTTGGATTCAAATCTGTATAAATTAAAATGTAGTCTCTGAGACTCCTGGGGCCTTTAATACAATTCATTATCAAAACACTTATATTTTCTTCTCCCACCCACAAAACAACATCATTTGAAAATAACTATTTAAATGCTTTTAATTTTCAGCAACCTCTCTGTGACTCTTGTTTTCTGACTGGGGATACTTTTTTAAACCTTTTCCTGACAAACACTAAGTTTTTCTAATCCTTAAAAATTTTTAATATATATTCAGTATACTGTCTGTCCAAGAGAATAAATGTACATTTCAAAATGTAGTCAAACTACTACTTTATGGTAGTTTTCAAACAAAAGGACATAATTTTTCTTACCAAATAGGGACACACTTGTGATCCAGGACCAAACATAAGTTCACATTGCTTGTTCACGTCATACACTGATCCAGGAAGTTGTGAAGACAGATCGTATATTCTTCCATTTGGTTTGTCAAGGAGGCATTCCCCATGACCAGTACTGTAACAATGACAGAAAACAAAGTACTGTGAATACATATGGATGCATTTCAGTATAAGATTCTTTATCACATTTTCTATAGCTCTGCACTTTCAAAGAAACTATCAATATTTTTTCATAATTTAAAAACCAACTCACATGAAAGTCAGTATGAAAACCTCAGTTTATAAAGGACATTTTATGTGTTTGTTCTCATTTGATCCCCACAACTGCCTTAAAGGTAAACATTTTTAAAAAAGAATAACAAATAAACAAAAATTCATCACAATATCATGTTTGAAACATACATTCCTATTTTGATCACACTACACTTTTGGTCTGCTTTGCTATCCGATAGCAATGCCCTACCTATATCTAATGTCCAAATTGTCAAAATGTAAAAAGTAAAGTTTTCAGATCATCTGAGAAAGTACATTGATAGCTCTAAGTGACAACAAAACAAAGGAATTTCCAAAAGTGTTATGTGGTCTCCATCTCAAAGAGTTTTTTTAGGAAAAGAATATAAAGCAGAGTCAATAATGTCAGCTTTGGGAGTTTGCATTTGGGTCTCATCACTTCCCAGAATGCATGGTGTGAACAAGTTATTTAGTCTGCCTGAGCCTAAGTCTCCTCATCTGTAAATTGAGAGTGGTAGTGTTTACCTTGCAAATTGCTATTAAAGTGTATGATATATTATCTTGAAGGAGTTAGAAAAGTGGTAAATAGTGGTGAAAATGTGTATGTGCTATTCCTAGTGTGTCACACGATAGATAGTCTGCAGAAAACTTTGTGAAAATGTTCAGCCATTCTAATTGGGTTAAAAGCAGCAATTTATTCAATGGAAATAATTAGAAGAAATATCTTGGGGGGGGATTTTTTACAGCTAGAGGGCAAATTAAATTTTGTCCCAAAAATGAACATGGAATTTTTAAAATACCCATTGGCTAGAATCATATTACCCCCTTCCAAAAATAAGCACACCCACTGGTATTTTTAATCAATACCTCAGTCAGCAATTGAACAAAGCTATATGCAATCATGTATAGATCAGCAACTGTGTATTGTACTTTCAAATCAAGTTCCCATACAAGGATAAATAATCACTGCTGATTATAATTAAGGGATATATTTATACACATATATTCCAAAACACGGTTTCATTTATTCCTGTAGTTCTCGTATAGATAGGTAACTAAAACTGCATAAATTGGTGATTAGAATATGTAGTAGAAAAAAATCAAACAGTATTTTGTTTATAAGAGCTTGGCCTTGCCTTTTGAACAAGTTTCAGTAAGTAGGATAGAAATACCATTTGGATAAGAAGTTGGGAAGCAGAGAAACCTGGTAGGAGTCGAAGAGGCAAGGCAAGAACAATCTGGACCTGCCTCCTGTCTTCAGAGCTGGGAAGAGCCTCCAAAGAACAGGTAAACCTAGAGATTCCATATCCCTTCAGAGAACTATTTGTAATATTCATAGTTTGACTTTAGCTATTCTTTGCCCTTCAAGGGCACCTCAAACTTGAACTAAACTCCTCTTAAACTATTACCTAGTAGCTTCTGAAAAAATTCAAACACACACAAGGAAGCTTTGATTCCCATTAAGTCTCCCCCTAAAATAAGTTTTTCCCATAACAGAGAGCCCAAATAAAAAAAAACATGATAGCTAGATCTGAACTGCCCCCCCCGCACACCAAAAATATTAGTTAAGAATGAAATAAAATTCTTTTCTTGTTTTTAAACATCCATTTGTACAGTGAAAGTAAGCTTAAACAATAAAAAACTCAACAGAGATTGAACCACTCTAAAAGAACATACAAGTTTCAAATTTCATAATCTAATAAATGTTCAATTATTTAATTAAAGTAACACAAAATCACTTACTCTAGGAATTCAGTGATGTATTTCTGACTACATTTTGACCAGGTCCAAGGACTTGTGTGGTAATTTAAAGTTGGAGCCATTACATGATACTGATGTTTAATTCCACTTTCCTTACATTTAAAACTATCATCGTGTGGAACATTAAATCTAAAAATAAAAATAAACACTTAAAAAAGAATACTAAAATATGTATACAACATTAGAAACAGATCTCTTATATTTAAAGTATAATCTAAAATGCAGATAAATCTGATTACATCAGGATTTGTACTCTTGATCTCTCCATAAGTATTGTAATGCTAGGGTTACCTTCATGTTTAGAAGCGCATGATGCCTAAGAAACAGTAGATTATAACTTTGATCAGTAGCACAGTCTGTTGATTTGGTATTTGAATTTAAACAATCAAAATATTTGGATTCTGGCTCACTTCATCACAATATGGACTTAGCATTAACATAAAAAAAGTAACTGTAGTTTCCAACACACATACCCTAGGAGATGCATGTGGAAAGATTAGGTGAAGGCTCTACCACACTAAATTCCAGACCATTGACTATCGCTACAGTATCAAAAAAAACCACAAAAAGCACTTCTTTAATTTTGTATCACTCTATATTTTCCATCTATTTCATATGAAAGAGCCGAAGTGCTCTTTCTGGTTTATAATCAATAAGTGATGATTTGATTGAACTGGAATAATAAAAATATTCCTAAAGGGCAACCAAATCTTCACAATAAGAGCAATGCTATTAAATGATTAGCTGGTCAGCAACAAATCCTACACATTCTTTTGAGGACCCCAGTAAAAACTCACATTTAGAAGAAACCACTTCATTCAGATCCTTGCCTGTCAAAATGTGTACATAAATCAGTATTGTAATTAAACTACTTACCTATATTCTAAAGACACCTAAAGAGTTTCTCAGGAAGAAAATAAATGTCTAAGATGGTACCCTCTGCAAGAACACTCTTCTCCTAGTTAGCACCAGTAGTAACCAGAAATCAGTGCTTTCCAGATGTTGCAACGCATGATGTACCTCAGGCAGGTTCCTGATCTGCCCCGACTTCAACAAACAATATAAAAATCTGAGTGTGCATCTTGTGGATGGTCATGAGATATAACCATGCTAAAGGGAACTGAAGAGGCACTAGTCTAATAAAAACAATCTCCACGTGAAATTATTCCAGCTGAATACTCTAATGACGTTAAGCCATGACCAGGAAAAGAAAATGTAGTCAAGAGAGGCAACTCTAGCCTCAATTCCTTATTAGCAGATAACCAAGAAATCAAAGGAGTACTGGGGGTACATTTGGGATCATTTTTCAGGGGATGAGTTTCAGAGGGGTTTCTGATTTTCTCTGGGAGACCCAAGGGTATCATGGGAAATCACAGCCTCCACATTCTTAGAGCATAAAACCCCAGTAGAATTTTTAATAATGCAGGAACAGATAGGAGAATCTCAAATTAAAAAACAAAAAAACAAACAAACAAACAAGAAAACTATGGAACTGGGAGGAAATTTTTTAAAAAATCTTTTAGTAATTAAGAAATTCCCACAGGCCACATCTTCTGCTGGGGCTCTGAGCTATAAAAGCAGGAAATGAATTGGTACTACAAATATTTTGGGGAGTTCCCCAGAACCAGGGGCCCCTGCAGGCCCTCCCATAAGATGGTAGAGCACAGTACCTGGTCATGTATAGGATAACAAGGGATAGAGGCCAGAAGTGCTTGTCATGTAATCCAATACAGTAAATGAAATAAAAGAATTCCCAAGCTCTAGTTCTTTGCTTAGTCTGTTGATCTGTGCAGCCTGTCTGACCTAACATAGATCACAAAAGAGCCAGAGTTAGAATTTCAGGGGTGAAAATTATGCTACTAATACTTTATAAAGATATAAAGGTGCTAATTACTCAATTGAAGATGGAATTTTAGACATTTGTGCAATGGTATATAGAAGGCACGTTACTGAGGTGACAGAAGGTACTTACACATGCCCAAGCTCGTGGGCTATGGTAAAGGCAGCACTGAGTCCATTTTCTTCACTAATAGAGCAGCTCCGTAAAGGATCACACAGGGTACCTAATTCTGCTAAACCTGAAAAATTTCATGTTTGTATTTCAACAAAATGGGAAATACCAGAATCATAAAGAAAGCACTAAAGCATTTATCGTTGGCATTACTACTTAGAAATGCATGCAGTTGACTGTTAATATTGCATGAACGTTTTGAAAGGTAAAGAAAAAAGAACAGAATGTTTTGTCTGTAGTTGAAATCTTTTCAGCAAATTCTTGGATTCTTTCACTGAAGAAAATAATCCAAAATATGGGACAGGCAAACAGTTTTTTAAAAAACAGAAAAATAAATTTAAAAATTTATTACAGGAAGAATGAAGTTTTAGGCCATGTTAGTGTGCGTAATAGGAAAGGTAATAAATGTTTAAATTGATAATAGCACTAATAAAGAAAATAGCACAGAACAATATAAATTATAAATTTTCTTTTATTTTTTAAAGTTTTGAAGCAGCATACAATTATTCAGTTACCATATGATAATTAAATGAGTAAAAATATGTTAAATGCTTAGAATAGTGCCTGAATTTAATATGTGTTAAATAAAACATGATAATAATATAATCACTGGAAGCACTTGATTTTGTAACCACTTCAGCAATGGGAAATGTATCACATGTCAAGATCTAGTCACTCATTTAAATAACAACGTGCAACTGTGCAACTTGAATTGCTGCTGAAAGAAGAAGACACCATGAACTGGTTGGACACCAAAGACAGCAATAGTTACAATTGATATAGTCTTTTAGTCTAGAAAAAGAAATTCAAAATAAATGTTCATTATAATAATCCTACTCCATCATCAACCAAGGTAGCATTTCATTTTACTTTTCAACATAATACAATGGTTTTTGCTATTGCTAGCCTTCAATATTTGCCTGCAAATTTATCTGCTCTCCTACAATGATTCCTTCCATTAAAAAAAGATTATCATATGTAAAATAACCAGTTTCTTACTGTAAAGTTTTACATTTAGAAATTTCTTAATATAAAATAAATACTTATATTAGCTACTGTGTTTTAGCTCCCTCTTCCTATGTATTCTTTTAGTCATAAATGTCAGAATAAACTGAACACATTTCTTTCATGAATATGCTGGCGTTCCCTTGCCTTCATTAGTATTTTCAATTTGCCTAGTGGCTCAATTCCAGTGTATTCATTTTCAGGGCTGTGTATTTGGAACACAATATTGACTCCATTACCACCTAAACTTTATGTTACATGCTTAAAGATAGATATATTCTAAACTGAACATTTTAGTCACATGACATATCTGTAAAAATATGCATTGCATATGATTAGAGACCATGATCAAATATCTCCATAGGCAAGACCAACAAAAATCAAAGTGAATGTATAGCCTTATGGTACCAAGCAGCCGGCTGAGGGTTTGTGCCTAGATTCACTCATGTTGATCAAGGGTTCTCTAAAACTGGGCAGAGATAGAATAAAGCAGCACAGGCCCAAATCTGACACAGATTCCCCATGTTTGGAAGTGTAAGAAGCTACACAGAGTCACCAATCCATCATGTTAAAGAATAAAAACCATTTTTTAACATACTTTGTAAAACATGCTCAGAGACTAAGGCAACAGTACCTGCAAAAGGATAAATGAGCAGGAAACCTAGTAATTATTACCAACATCTTGTATTTGTCATTAAAAACTATCCTTAGGGTGTGTTCAATTGAGGAGGTAAGAATAAAGGAGCAGCAGCTACTCAGGGGAGGATTTTGGGGGGCAATGGGAGAAGTATAAGAAAGCAAATCCAACTCCAAGAAAATATTGAATTCTCTCCTATGCCATGTTCTGCAAGTTCCCAAATAAAGGCACTTTTTGGACTCAGAACCCATTGCCTAAAATCCTGGCTGAGTCCCTGGGTGGAGAAAGACCCTGTAAAACATCCGTGTGGCTGATAGGGACTTGGTGCTCCAGCCTGGGGTCAGGGCTGAGCCCCTGATGTGGGAGAGCCGAGTTCAGGACATTGGACCACCAGAGACCTCCTGGCCCCATGTAATAACAATCAGTAAGAGCTGTCCCAGAGATCTCTGTCTCAATGCTAAGACCCAGCTCCACCCAACAGCCAGCAAGCTCCAGTGATGGAGGCCCCATGCCAATCAACTAGCAAGACAGGAACACAACCCCACCCATTAGCAAAGAGGCTGCCTAAAATCATACTAAGTTCACAGACACTCCAAAACACACCACCAGATGTGGGCCTGCCCACCAGAAAGAAAACATCCAGCCCCACCCACCAGAACACAGGCACCAGTCCTCTCCACCAAGCCTACACAAGCCACTGAACCAATCTCACCCACTGGGGGCAGATACAAAAAACAATAGGAACTACAAACCTGTAGCCTGGAAAAAGGAGACCCCAAACACAGTATGTTAAACAAAATGAGAAGACAGAGAAATATGCAGCAGATGAAGGAGCAAGGAAAAAACCCACTAGACCAAACAAATGAAGAGGAAATAAGCTGTCTACCTGAAAAAGAATTCAGAGTAATGATAGTAAAGATAATCCAAATACTTGGAAATAGAATGGAGAAAATACAAGAAACATTTAACAAGGACCTAGATGAACTAAAGAGCAAACAAACAATAATGAACAACACAATAAATGAAATTAAAAATTCTCTAGAAGGAATCAATAGCAGAATAACTGAGGCAGAAGAACGGATAAGTGACCTGGAAGATAAAATAGTGGAAATAACTACCACAGAGCAGAATAAAGAAAAAAGAATGAAAAGAATCGAGGACAGTCTCAGAGACCTCTGGGACAATAGTAAATGCACCAACATTCGAATTACAGGGGTCCCAGAAGAAGAAGAGAAAAAGAAAGGGTCTGAGAATATATTTGAAGAGCTTAGAGTTGAAAACTTCCCTAACATGGGAAAGGAAATAGTCAATCAAGTCCTGGAAGCACAGGGAGTCCCATACAGGATAAATCCAAGGAGAAACATGCCAAGACACATATTAATCAAACTATCAAAAATTAAATACAAAGAAAAAATATTAAAAGCAGCAAGGGAAAAGCAACTAATAACATACAAGGGAATCCCCATAAGGTTAAGAGCTGATCTTTCAGCAGAAACTCTGCAAACCAGAAGGGAGTGGCAGGACATATTTAAAGTGATGAAAGGGAAAAACCTACAACCAAGATTACTCTACCCAGAAAGGATCTTATTCAGATTCGATGGAGAAATTAAAACCTTTAGAGACAAGCAAAAGTGAAGAGAATTCAGCACCATGAAATCAGCTTTACAACAAATGCTAAAGGAACTTCTCTAGGCAGGAAACACAAAAGAAGGAAAATATCTACAAAAACAAACCCAAAACATTTAAGAAAATGGTAATATGAAAGTACATATTAATAATTACCTTAAATGTAAATGGATTAAATGCTCCAAACAAAGACACAGACTGGCTGAATGGATACAAAAAAAAGACCCATATACATGCTGTCTACAAGAGACCCACTTCAGACCTAGGGACACATATAGACTGAAAGTGAGGGGATGGAAAAATATATTCCATGTAAATTGAAATCAAAAGATAGCTGGAGTAGCAATTCTTATATCAGACAAAGTAGACTTAAAAGTAAAGACTATAGCAAGAGACAAAGAAGGACACTACATAATGATAAAGGGATCAATCCAAGAGAAGACATAACAATTGTAAATATTTATGCACCCAACATAGGAGCACCTCAATACATAAGGCAAATGCTAACAGCCATAAAAGGGGAAATTGACAGTAACACAATAATAGTAGGGGACTTTAACATCCCACTTTCACCAAAGGACAGATCATCCAAAAGGAAAATAAATAAGGAAACACAAGCTTTAAATGACACATTAAACAAGATGGACTTAATTGATATTTATAGGACATTCCATCCAAAAACAACAGAATACACTTTCTAGTCAAATGCTGATGGAACATTCTCCAGGATAGATCATATCTTGGGTCTAATAAACCCTTGATAAATTTAGAAAAACTGAAATCGTACGAACTACCTTTTCCAACCACAATGCTATGAGACTAGATATCAATTACAGGAAAAAAACTGTAAAAAATACAAACACATGGAGGCTAAATGATATGCTATTAAACAATCAACAGATCACTGAAGAAATCAAAGAGGAAATCAAAAAATACCTAGAAACAAATGACAATGAAAACACGATGACCCAAAACCTATAGGATGCAGCAAAAGCAGTTCTAAGAGGGAAGTTTATAGAAATACAATCCTACCTTAAGAAACAGGAAACTATGAGACACTGATGAAAGAAATTAAACATGATACAAACAGATGGAAAGATATACCATGTTCTTGGATTGGAAGAATCAACATTGTGAAAATGACTACAATACCCATAGCAATATACAGATTCCACGCAATCCCTATCAAACTACCAATGGCATTTTTCACAGGGCTAGAACAAAAAATTTCACAATTTGTATGGAAACACAAAAGACTGCGAATAGCCAAAGCAATCTTGAGACAGAAAAACAGAGCGGGAGGAATCTGGCTCCCTGACTTCAGACTATACTACAAAGCGACAGTAATCAAGACAGTATGGTACCAGCACAAAAACAGAAATATAGATCAATGGAACAGGACAGAAAGCCCAGAGAAAACCCACACACATATGGTCACCTTATCTTTGATAAAGGAGGCAAGAATATACAGTGGAGAAAAGACAGCCTCTTCAATAAGTGGTGCTGGGAAAAATGGACAGCTACATGTAAAAGAATGAAATTAGAAGACTCCCTAATGCCATATACAAAAATAAACTCAAAATGGATTAAAGACCTAAATGTAAGGCCAGACACCATCAAACTCTTAGAGGAAACATAGGCAGAATAATCTATGACACAAATCATAGCAAGATCCTTTTTGACCCACCTCCTAGAGAAATGGAAATAAAAACAAAAATAAACAAATGAGACCTAATGAAACTTAAAAGTTTTGCATAGCAAAGGAAACCATAAAAAAGACCAAAAGACAAATCTCAGAATGGGAGAAAATATTTGGAAATGAAGCAACTGACAAAGGAGTAATCTCTAAAATATACAAGCAGCTCATGCAGCTCAAAATCAAAAAAGCTAACAGCCCAATCCAATATGGGCAGAAGACCTAAATATATGTTTCTCCAGAGAAGATATACAGATTGCCAACAAACACATGAAAAGATGCTCCACATCACTAATCATTAGGGAAATGCAAATCAAAACTACAATGAGGTATCACCTCACTCCGGTCAGAATGGCCATTATCAAAATCTCTACAAACAATAAATACTGGAGAGGGTGTAGAGAAAAGGCAACCCTCTTGTACTGTTGGTGGGAATGTAAATTGATACAGCCACTAATGGAGAACACTATGGAGGTTCCTTACAAAACTGAAAATAGAATTACCATATGACCCACCAATCCCACTACTGGGCATATACCCTGAGGAGACCATAATTCAAAAAGAGACATGTATCCCAAAGTTCACTGCAGCAGTATCTACAATAGCCAGGACATGGAAGCAACCTGAGTGTCCATCAACAGATGAATTGATAAAGAAGATGTGGCACATATACACAATAGAATATTACTCAGCCATAAAAGAAATGAAATGGATGGCCACAGAGTCTGTCATACAGAGTGAAGTAAGTCAGAAAGAGAAAAACAAATACCATATGCTAACACATATATATGGAATCTAAAAAAAAAAAAAAATGGTTCTGATGTACCTAGAGGCAGGACAGGAATAAAGATGCAGACAGACATAGAGAATGGACTTGAGGACACAGGGATGGGGAAGGGTAAGCTGGGATGAAGTGAGAGAGTAGTATTGACATATATACACTACTAAATGTAAAATAGATAGCTAGTGGGAAGCAGCTGCATTGCACAGGGAGATCAGCTTGATGTTTTGTGACCACCTGGTGGGGTGGGATAGGGAGGGTGGGAGGGAGATGCAAGAGGGAGGGGAAATGAGGATACATGTATACATATAGCTGATTCACTTTGTTATACAGCAGAAAGTAACACAACACTGTGAAGAAATTATATTACAATAAAGATGTTAAAAAAAACTATTCTTAGCTTGTTATTTTTTTCCACATATTTTAGATGGGAAAAAAATACTAAATCTTGTATTAATACACACTATGTAGCCTTGGGCAAATTATCCTCATTTATAAAATTGAAATTATAGGTCTTACTTCATAGGTTTGTTGTGAAGACTAAATAAGTCCAATCATGTTAACCTTAATATAGTGTATGATACATAGTAGGCACTCAAATATATCAGCTATCATTATCATCACCATTACTCTTGACTTAAAGGATAATAGGAATACTTTTATTTTCACATTCTATGTTTCTAGATATCACTATGATTTATGTGCACAGGAGTGGCTGAAAACTGCAAAAAAAAGAATGGGGACCACACCACCCACTTCTACATGAACAGCCCAGAATGTCTAACATTAAATCATTAAAAAATAGTAAGATATGGCTGACATATTCATACTTAACTTTTAGTATAAAGATGTGACAACTAGGCATAGATAATATAAGAAATATAACATATTCAATGGATTCTTCTTAGATGATTGACTCATAAAATATGTCTACAAAGTCAGAGAATAGTTTGCAAGGAGAAGAGAATGGGGTCTGTTGTAAAAATTAGAGTAGCAGGTGTCTGTTTCCACATTTGTGGAAGATTAGAGTTTCTAGACAGTCCTCCTACCACAAAGAAACAAGTCCAGTATTAAAAAGTACTTTTTTAATGAATACTGACCTCACAGTGTACAAGAACTATCAAATCCCCACACCTCCAAAACCTAACATATATTCTCTCCCTGCCCATCTCATACCTATGCACGCATGCATACATACATATAAACATTTATACCATGGGCTAAATTCTAATTGGTAAGCAATGAATAGTAGGGATAGGAATTACTCTGAGGGATAATACTGATAAAAGCAATATGATCCAGAGCTTGCTATAGGAAGTTTCAAGGTACAGGATCTGGTTCTGAATTCTCTGCCTTAAGTCAGGGACCTTGGTTAGTAACACCCTTTGGATTACAGCAAAAACAACTGAAAATGCTCTCTAGAGGAAAGCACACACTTTTTAAGTGGTCCACCACTAACCTTATGGATTAATATTAAGTAAATATGAGCTTATGATCAGAGATCACCAAACATACAAAACAACAAGTCAGCATAAGAGAAAGTTAGCAGAAACCACATATTTGGCTATCAAATGTTTAGGATATGGGAATTGTCAAAGATGGTATATAAAATTACTCCAAATAAATGTGTCAGTAAACATGAAAGGCAATTACAAATATAAGCAAATATAAAAAGAATGTAAACAAAATGAACACACAGATTTTGAATAAGAACTAACTAGGATATTTTAAATTGAAAAACTTATGTTGAACTGGAAAATTCAGAGCACAGGTGAAATATCAGATTAGATGCAGCCAAAGAGAAAAATAATAAAATGCATGTTAGAGATGTTTGAATAAAGCATGAAGACAAAAAGAAATAAAAGCATGGAAAATAATTATAATAAATGTACATGGACTAACGTTGGTAGTTAAACAGACATTATTATGGATGTTATTTTTTAAATCCAATTATATGTTGTTTCCAATAAAAACACCTGAAGTAACAGGACATTGGAAAATTGAAGGAAAAGATATCTAGCAAATACTAAACAAGAAAAAGTTGGGTGCATAAATATTTACAATTGTTATATCTTCTTCTTGGATTGATCCCTTGATCATTATGTAGTGTCCTTCTTTGTCTCTTGTACTAGACTTTATTTTAAAGTCTATTTTGTCTGATATGAGAATTGCTACTCCAGCTTTCTTTTGATTTCCATTTGCATGGAATATCTTTTTCCATTCCCTCACTTTCAGTCTGTATGTGTCCATAAGTATGAAGTGGGTCTCTTGTAGACAGCATATATATGGGTCTTGTTTTTATATCCATTCAGCCAGTCTATGCCTTTTGGTTGAAGCATTTAATCCATTTACATTTAAGGTAATTATTGATATGCATGTTCCTATTCCCATATTCTTAATTGTTTTGGGTTTGTTATTGTAGGACTTTTCCTTCTCTTGTGTTTCTTGCCTAGAGAAGTTCCTTTATCATTTGTTGTAAAGCTGGTTTGGTGGTGCTGAACTCTCTCAGCTTTTGCTTGTCTGTAAAGGTTTTAATTTCTCCATCAAATCAGGAGCACCTCAATACATAAGGCAAATACTAACAGCCATAAGAGGGAAAATCGACAGTAACACATTCATAGTAGGGGACTTTAACACTCCACTTTCACCAAAGGACAGATCATCCAAAATGAAAATCAATAAGGAAACACAAGCTTTAACGATACATTACACAAGATGGACTTAATTGATATTTATAGGACATTCCATCCAAAAACAACAGAAGACACATTTTTCTCAAGTGCTCATGGAACATTCTCCAGGATAGATCACATCTTGGGTCACAAACCAAGCCTTGGTAAATTTAAGAAAACTGAAATTGTATCAAGTATCTTTTCTGACCACGCTATGAGACTAGATAGCAATTACAGGAAAAGATCTGTAAAAAATACAAACACATCGAGGCAAAACAATACACTACTTAATAACGAAGTGATCACTGAAGAAATCAAAGAGGAAATTAAAAAATACCTAGAAACAAATGACAATGGAGACACGACGACCCAAAACCTATGGGATGCAGCAAAAGCAGTTCTAAGAGGGAAGTTTATAGCAATACAACCCTACATTAAGAAACAGGAAACATCTCGAAAAAACAACCTAAACTTCCACCTAAAGCATTAGAGAAAGAAGAACAAGAAAACCCCAAAGTTAGCAGAAGGAAAGAAATCATAAATATCAGAACAGAAATAAATGAAAAAGAAATGAAGGAAACAATAGCAAAGATCAATAAAACTAAAAGCTGGTTCTTTGAGAAGATAAACAAAATTGATAAACATTAGCCAGAATCATCAAGAAAAAAAGGGAGAAGACTCAAATCAATAGAATTAGAAATGAAAAAGGAGAAGTAAAACTGACATTGCAGAAATACAAAAGATCATGAGAGATCACTGCAAGCAACTCTATGTCAATAACATGGACAACCTGGAAGAAAGGGACAAATTCTTAGAAAAGCACAACCTTCTGAGACTGAACCAGGAAGAAATATAAAATATGAACAGGCCAATCACAAGCACTGAAATTGAAATTGTGATTAAAAATATTCCAACAAACAAAAGCCCAGGACCAGATGACTTCACAGGTGAATTCTATCAAACATTTAGAGAAGAGCTAACACCTATCCTTCTCAAACTCTTCCAAAACATAGCAGAGGGAGGAACACTCCCAAACTCATTCTATGAGGCCACCATCACTCTGATACCAAAACCAGACAAGGATGTCACAAAGAAAGAAAATTACAGGCCAATATCACTGATGAACATAGATGCAAAAATGCTCAACAAAATACTAGCAAACAGAATCCAACAGCACATTAAAAGGATCATACACCATGATCAAGTGGGGTTTATTCCAGGAATGCAAGGATTCTTCAATATACACAAATCAATCACTGTGATACACCATATTAACAAATTGAAGGAGAAAAACCATATGATCATCTCAATAGATGCAGAAAAAGCTTTTGACAAAATTCAACACCCATTTATGATAAAAACCCTGCAGAAAATAGGTATAGAGGGAACTTCCCTCAACATAATAAAGGCCATAAATGACAAACCCACAGCCAACATCATCCTCAATGGTGAAAAACTGAAAGCATTTCCACTAAGATAGGAACAAGACAAGGTTGCCCACTCTCACCACTCTTATTCAACATAGTTTTGGAAGTTTTAGCCACAGCAATCAGAGAAGAAAAGGAAATAAAAGGAATCCAAATTGGAAAAGAAGAAGTAAAGCTGTCACTGTTTGCAGATGACATGATACTATACATAGAGAATCCTAAAGATGCTACCAGAAAACTACTAGAGCTAATCAATGAATTTGGTAAAGTAGCAGGATACAAAATTAATGCACAGAAATCTCTTGCATTCCTATACACTAATGATGAGAAATCTGAAAGTGAAATTAAGAAAACACTCCCATTTACCACTGCAACAAAAAGAATAAAATATCTAGGAATAAACCTACCTAAGTAGACAAAAGACCTGTATGCAAAAAATTATAAGACACTGATGAAAGAAATTAAAGATGATACAAATAGATGGAGAGATATATCATGTTCTTGCATTGGAAGAATCAATATTGTGAAAATGACTATACTACCGAAAGCAATCTACAGATTCAGTGCAATCCCTATCAAATTACCAATGGCAATTTTTATAGAACTAGAACAAAAAATCTTAAAATTTGTATGGAGACACAAAAGACCCCGAATAGCCAAAGCAGTCTTGAGGGAAAAAAACAGAGTTGGCGGAATCAGACTACCTGACTTCAGACTATACTACAAAGCTATAGTAATCAAGACAATATGGTACTGGCAAAAAACAGAAAGATAGATCAATGGAATTGGACAGAAAGCCCAGAGATAAACCCACGCACCTATGGTCACCTTATCTTTGATAAAGGAGGCAGGAATATACAGTGGAGAAAGGACAGCCTCTTCAATAAGTGGTGCTGGGAAAACTGGACAGGTACATGTAGAAGTATGAGATTAGAACACTCCATAACACCATACACAAAAATAAGCTCAAAATGGATTAAAGACCTAAATGTAAGGCCAGAAACTGTCAAACTCTTAGAGGAAAACATAGGCAGAACACTCTATGACATAAATCACAGCAAGATCCGTTTTGACCCACCTCCTAGAGTAATGGCAATAAAAACAAAAATAAACAAATGGGACCTAACGAAACTTCAGAGCTTTTGCACAGCAAAGGAAACCATAAACAAGACCAAAAGACAACCCTCAGAATGGGAGAAAATATTTGCAAATGAAACAACTGACACAAAGGATTAATCTCCAAAACATACAAGCAGCTCATGCAGCTCAATAACAAAAAAAAAAACCCAATCCAAAAATGGGCAGAAGACCTAAACAGACATTTCTCCAGAGAAGATATACAGATTGCCAACAAACACATGAAAGAATGCTCAACATCATTAATCATTAGAGAAATGCAAATCAAAACTACAATGAGATATCATCTCACACCGGTCAGAATGGCCATCATCAAAAAATCTAGAAACAATAATTGCTGGAGAGGGTGTGCACTGTTGGTGGGAATGTGAATTGGTACAGCCACTATGGAGAACAGTATGCAGGTTCCTTAAAAAACTACAAATAGAACTACCATATGACCCAGCAATCCCACTACTGGGCATATACCCTGAGAAAAGCATAATTCAAAAAGAGTCATGTACCAAAATGTTCATTGCAGCTCTATTTACAATAGCCAGGAGATGGAAGCGACCTAAGTGTCCATCATTGGATGTATGGATAAAGAAGATGTGGCACATATATACAATGGAATATTACTCAGCCATAAAAGAAATGAAATTAAGTTATCTGTAGTGAGGTGGATCGACCTAGAGTCTGTCATACAGAGTGAAGTAAGTCAGAAAGAGAAGAGAAAGACAAATACCGTATGCTAACACATATATATGGAATCTAAGAAAAAAAAATGTCATGAAGAACCTAGGGGTAAGATGGGAATAAAGACACAGTCCTACTAGAGAATGGACTTGAGGATATGGGGAGGGAGAAAGGTAAGCTGTGACAAAGTGAGAGAGTGGCATGGACATATATACATTACCAAACGTAAAATAGATAGCTAGTGGGAAGCAGCCGCATAGCACAGGGAGATCAGCTCGGTGCTATGTGACCACCTAGAGTGGTGGGATAGGGAGGGTGGGAGGAAGATGTAAGAGGGAGGACATATGGGAACATATGTATATGTATAACTGATTCACTTTGTTATAAAGCAGAAACTAACACACCATTGTAAAGCAATAATACTCCAATAAAGATGTGAAAAAAAAAAAAAAAAAAGACTTCAGAGACCTAAAAAAAAAGAAAAAGTTTGGCTACTATAGTATTGCCAGACACAGCACTTTAAACATAAAGCTATACTGACTTTATTTTCTTTCAAAAGCATTATTAGAGATAAAAAAAAGTCACTGCACAATTGTAAAAGCTTCAATTCAAACTTACATATGCCTAATAAGTTAGTCTGAAAATAGATGAAACAAAAAATTTGAATACTGTAATTGTAAAAATTATAATGTAAAATTGAAAAGGGATAGAGTGACAGAGATACATTCATGTTTCAAGTAAGTGACCTAGTAAGCAAAAAATTAGTAAATATACAGTTGATTTGAATAAGATAATCGGCAAGTTTGATTTAACAGGCATATAGAAACCTGTATACCATAGTTAAAGAATGTACATTCTGTTTAAACATACCTGAAACATTTTTTTTAACTGACCACATAATAGACCATACAGGTAATACCAAAAGATTTCAAAGAATGGGTATCGTATAGATCATGTTCTCCAACTACAGTGAAATTAAATTAGAATTTAATAAACAAAAAACAGTAAGTTTGAATATATTCATAAAATTTTAAATGCATTTCTAAATTATAAGTCAAAAAAGAAATCATGATGGATTTATACATACTTAGAATTTAGAATTTTAAATGACATGATAAATACCTATCAAAATTTGTGAGACACAATAAAATGATACCTTGAAGTAAGTCAATAGTCTTAAACAATAAAATTAGAAAAGAAAAAATCCTGGATGTTATTGAGCTAACAGTCAGTTTACATTATAAATAGAACAGCATGAGTAAATTGGAAAGAAAAGGAGAGAGAGAGCAGAAATTAATGAAATAAAAATGAGATTGAAAGCAAAGAGTTGATCCTTTAAAAAGACAAATGCAATAGACAATATTCCAGTGAAATTGGGCCATTATAAAGAAGTGTAAATAGATAATATCAGAAATAAAACAAGGCAGAAGTATAGCTATTGACAGAACTTAAAAGAAAGTGCTATGAGAATAATTTAAGCTAATTAATTTTACTACTACTAAAAGAAATGGTCAGATATCTAGAAAAACACACTTTTTAAAATACCTTCAAAAAGATTTTTTTAAAAGTCTGATTACCGTTGGAAAAATCAAATAGTTAAATATCTTTCCACAAAGGAAAGATGAAACCCAGATGGTTTTCTAGGTGGGATCTCCCATGCTTTCAAGATATAGATCATTCCAACATTATATAAAATCTTCCAGAGAATGGGAAAAGAAATAATACACTTCCAACAAATTCTGTATGGTGAATAAAACCTTGGTATCAAAATTAGACAAATATAATCAAAGGAAGATCATTTCACTCCTGAAAATATATGCATGGAATGGAATCTAGTAGTGTGTTTAAAAAAAAAAGGAAAAACCTTGATCAAGTTTGGTTTAGTGTTACAAAACTCATAAAAGGAATTCACAGGATTAAATTAATTGTATGATTTCAATATCTGCAAAATTTTTTAATAAAAAAGCATACATTTTTTAAGTCTCAGAAAACTATGATGATAAGTTTATCTGCCAAGAACCTATGTCAAATATTATTCCTTTCAAAATCCAGGATAAAAGGCTACCATCATCATTTCTATTCAACATTCGACAAGGTTTTTGTCTTGCTTTAAGACAAAAGAAAGAAAAAGAGAAAAACGAGAGAAAGTTATAAGGATTGAAGAAGAGGGGGAATAATAGCCATAATTCACAAGTGATATAAATATCCACAGGTAAATTATAAGGATTAGTTAGAGTAATGAATCAGGTGGCTAGATTTAAAATCAATAATCCAAATAATCTAATGCATTTCTCTCAATCAACATCATAGACCATACACTAATAAAAGAGGTAAATGAAAGTTGTGCATGACCAGCTTTGAAAGAAAATATTATATACTACTGAAAGAAATTTCTAAAAGACCTTCATAAATAGACAGATAATTGTTTTATAATTACTTGACATGCTTGTCTAAAATTTTTATGGAAGAGTAAAGGTCCAAGAATAGCCAAAATACTCTTGAAGAAAATTAGATGGAGTTATATATCCTATGAATTATGATGATTTATTATATAGCTATAAAATTTGAACTAATGTGAAATTGGCACATGGACTAAATAAAAAGTATTGATTAATGAAACAGCGGGATGATTTGCACATACCAGTGCAAACAGAAACTTTATATACGGCATTGCAGATTCTAATCAAAGGAGGTAAACTAGTCAATGCGTGATCTGAGGAAACTGGACATTCACAGAGAAAAGGAACTTACAAAACTAGATCCCTATGTGATACCACATCAAAAAAATTATGCCAAATGGTTTAGAGATTTAAATGTGAAAAGACAAATTTTTAAATATTTACAAGGAAACAGGATAATACACTCAGACTTTTGAGCTACAGAAGGCTCAGAAGGCTATAATTTCTTTAATAAGATACAAAATTGCTAAACCTAAAGTTATAAATTCAGCTACAGCATACATTTTCACACACACAAAACAATTAACACTAAGGAACAAATTATTAACAGATATTTATAATACATATAAACCAAAAAGGGTTTGGTATCAAGAAGTTATAAAGAACATTAAAAGGCAGTAAGAAAATGAAAAATACCACAGCAGAAAAATAAGGCAATGTTTTCTTCATTTCTTTCATTCCTCTCCAAAAAGGAAATATAAATGACCAGTAAATGTATAAAAAGGGGAAGGCGGAAGATGGCGGAAGAGTAAGACGCGGAGATCACCTTCCTCCCCACAGATACACCAGAAATACATCTACACGTGGAACAACTCCTACAGAACACCTACTGAAGGCTGGCAGAAGACCTCAGACCTCCCAAAAGGCAAGAAACTCCCCATGTACCTGGGTAGGGCAAAAGAAAAAACAGAGACAAAAGAATAGGGACGGCACCTGCACCAGTGGGAGGGAGCTGTGAAGGAGGAAAAGTTTCCACACTCTAGGAAGCCCCTTCGCGGGCGGAGACTGCGGGAGGCGGAGGGGGGAGCTTCGAAGCTGCGGAGGAGTGCACAGCAACGGGTGCGGAGGGCAAAGCGGGGAGATTCCCGCACAGAGGATCGGTGCCGACCGGCACTCACCAGCTCGAGAGGCTTGTCTGCTCACCCGCCGCGGCGGGCGGGGCTGCGAGCTGAGGCCGGAGCGCAGGGAGAGGACTGGGGTTGGCGGCTTGAACACAGCCTGAAGGGGTTAGTGCACCACAGCTAGCCGGGAGGGATTCCGGGGAAAACCCTGCACCTGCAGAAGAGGCAGGAGACTTTTCCTTCCCTCTTTGTTTCCTGGGGCGTGAGGAGAGGGGTTTAAGAACGCTGCTTAAAGGAACTCCAGAGACGGGCGCGAGCCGCGGCTGAAAGCGCGGAATCCAGAGACGGGCGCGAGCCGCGGCTGAAAGCGCGGAATCCAGAGGCGGGCGCAAGCCGCGGCTGAAAGCGCGGACCCCAGAGGCGGGCGGGAGAAGTTAGGGCTGCTGCTGCCGCCACCGAGGGGCCTGTGTGCGAGCACGGGTCACTCTCCACACCCCTCTTCCGCGGAGCCTGTGCAGCCCGCCACTGCCGGGTTCCCGGGATCCAGGGACAACTTCCCCGGGAGAGCGCACAGCGCGCCTCAGGCTGGTGCAAAGTCACGCCGGCCTTTGCCACCGCAGGCCCGCCCCGCACTCTGTGCCCCTCCGTCCCCGCCGGCCTGAGTGCGCCAGAGCCCCCAATCAGCGGCTCTTTTAACCCCATCCTGTCTGAGCAAAAGACAGACGCCCTCCAGCGATCTACACGCAGAGGCAGGGCCAAATCCAAAGCTTAGCCCTGGGAGCTGTGAGAACAAAGAAGAGAAAGGGAAATCTCTCCCAGCAGCCTCAGAAGCAGCGGATTAAAGCTCCACAATCAACTTGATGTACCCTGCATCTGTGGAATACCTGAATAGACAACCAATCATCCCAAATTAAGGAAGTGGACTTTAGGAGCAAGATCTATGATTTTTTCCCCTTTCCTCTTTTTGTGAATGTGTATGTGTATGCTTCTGTGTGAGATCTTGTCTGTATAGTCTTGCTTCCACCATTTGTCCTAGGGTTCTATCCGTCCATGTTTTTTTTTTTTTTTTAATTTTTTTTTTCTTAATAATTAATTTTAAAAACCTTATTATACTTTACCTTCGTTCTTTCTTTCTTTCTTTCTGTCCTTCCTTCCCTCCTTTAGACAACGAATCATCCCAAATTGAGGAGGTGGTCTCTGACAGCAAGATTTAGGATTTTTCCCCATTTACCTCTTTTAGTGAGGGTGTATGTGTATGCTTCTGTGTAAGATTTTGTCGGTATAGCTTTGCTTCCAACATTTGTCCTAAGGTTCTTTCCGTCCCTTTTTTTTTTTTTTTTCTTCTAAATAAGAATTTTTTAATTCAATAACTTTATTATACTTTATTTTATTTTTACTGTATCTTCTTTCTTTCTGTCTTTTTTCCTTCTTTCCCTCCTTCCTTCCTTCCTCCCTCCCTCCCTCCTTTCTTTCCTTCTTGCCTTCTTTCCTTCTTTGCTTCTTTCTTTCTTTCTTCCTTCCTTCCGACCCTCCTTTCCTTCTTTCTTTCCTCATACTTCTACTAATTCCCTCTACTTTTTTTCCCTTTTATCCTGAGCCTGTGGATGAAAAGCTTTTGGTGCTCCAGCCAGGAGGCAGGGCTCTGCCTCTGAGGTAGGACAGCCAACTTCAGGACACTGATCAACAAGAGACCTCCCAGCTCCACATAATATCAAACGGCGAAAATCTCCCAGAGACCTCCATCTTAACACCAGCACCCAGCTTCACTCAACGACCAGCAAGCCACAGTGCTGGAAAACCTATGGCAAACAACTAGCAAAACAGGAACACAACCCCACCCATTAGCAGAGAGGCTGCCTGAAATCATAATAAGGCCACAGACACCCCCAAACACACCACCAGACGTGAACCTGCCCACTAGAGAGACAAGATCCAGCCTCATCCACCACAACACAGGCACTAGCCCCCTCCACCAGGAAGCCTACACAACCCACTGAACCAACCTTAGCCACTGGAGACAGACATCAAAAACAGGAGGAACTACAAACCTGCAGCCTGCAAAAGGAGACCCCAAACACAGTAAGATAAGCAAAATGAGAAGACAGAAAAACACACAGCAGATAAAGGAGCAAGATAAAAATGCACCAGACCTAACAAATGAAGAGGAAATAGGCAGTCTACCTGAAAGAGAATTCAGAATAATGATAGTAAGGTTGATCCGAAATCTTGGAGATAGAATGGACAATAGATTGGACAAAATGCAAGAATCAGTTAACAAGGACCTAGAAGAACTAAAGATGAAACAAGCAACGATGAACAACACAATAAATGAAATTAAAAGTACTCTAGATGGGATCAATAGCAGAATAACCGAGGCAGAAGAACGGATAAGTGACCTGGAAGATAAAATAGTGGAAATAACTACTGCAGAGCAGAATAAAGAAAAAAGAATGAAAAGAACTGAGGACAGTCTCAGAGACCTCTGGGACAACATTAAATGCACCAACATTCGAATTATAGGGGTTCCAGAAGAAGAAGAGAAAAAGAAAGGGACTGAGAAAATATTTGAAGAGATTATAGTTGAAAACTTCCCTAATATGGGAAAGGAAATAGTTAATCAAGTCCAGGAAGCACAGAGAGTCCCATACAAGATAAATACAAGGAGAAATACGCCAAGACACATATTAATCAAACTGTCAAAAATTAAATACAAAGAAAGCATATTAAAAGCAGCAAGGGAAAAACAACAAATAACACATAAGGGAATCCCCATAAGGTTAACAGCTGATCTCTCAGCAGAAACCCTACAAGCCAGAAGGGAGTGGCAGGACATACTGAAAGTGATGAAGGAGAAAAACATGCAGCCAAGACTACTCTACCCAGCAAGGATCTCATTCAGATTTGATGGAGAAATTAAAACCTTTACAGACAAGCAAAAGCTGAGAGAGTTCAGCACCACCAAACCAGCTTTACAACAAATGCTAAAGGATCTTCTCTAGGCAAGAAACACAAGAGAAGGAAAAGACCTATAATAACGAACCCAAAACAATTTAGAAAATGGGAATAGGAACATACATATCTATAATTACCTTAAATGTAAATGGACTAAATGCTCCCACCAAAAGACACAGATTAGCTGAATGGATACAAAAACAAGACCCTTATATATGCTGTCTACAAGAGACCCACTTCAGACCTAGAGACACATACAGACTGAAAGTAAGGGGATGGAAAAAGATATTCCATGCAAATGGAAGCCAAAAGAAAGCTGGAGTAGCAATTCTCATATCAGACAAAATAGACTTTAAAATAAGGACTATTAAAAGAGACAAAGAAGGACACTACATAATGATCAAGGGATCGATCCAAGAAGAAGATATAACAATTGTAAATATTTATGCACCCAACATAGGAGCACCTCAATACATAAGGCAAATACTAACAGCCATAAAAGGGGAAATCGACAGTAACACATTCATAGTAGGGGACTTAAACACCCCACTTTCACCCATGGACAGATCATCCAAAATGAAAATAAATAAGGAAACACAAGCTTTAAATGATACATTAAACAAGATGGACTTAATTGATATTTATAGGACACTCCATCCAAAAACAACAGAATACACATTTTTCTCAAGTGCTCATGGAACATTCTCCAGGATAGATCATATCTTAGGTCACAAATCAAGCCTTGGTAAATTTAAGAAAATTGAAATTGTATCAAGTATCTTTTCTGACCACAACGCCATGAGACTAGATATCAATTACAGGAAAAGATCTGTAAAAAATACAAACACATGGAGGCTAAACAATACACTACTTAATAATGAAGAGATCACTGAAGAAATCAAAGAGGAAATCAAAAAATACCTAGAAACAAATGACAATGGAGACACAACGACCCAAAACCTATGGGATGCAGCAAAAGCAGTTCTAAGGGGGAAGTTTATAGCAATACAAGCCCACCTTAAGAAGCAGGAAACATCTCGAATAAACAACCTAACCTTGCACCTCAAGCAATTAGAGAAAGAAGAACAAAAAAACCCCAAAGCTAGCAGAAGGAAAGAAATCATAAAAATCAGATCAGAAATAAATGAAAAAGAAATGAAGGAAACAATAGCAAAGATCAATAAAACTAAAAGCTGGTTCTTTGAGAAGATAAACAAAATAGATAAACCACTAGCCAGACTCATCAAGAAAAAAAGGGAGAAGACTCAAATCAATAGAATTAGAAATGAAAAAGGAGAGGTAACAACTGACACTGCAGAGATAAAAGAGATCATGAGAGATTACTACAAGCACCTCTATGCCAATAAAATGGACAATCTGGAAGAAATGGACAAATTCTTAGAAATGCACAACCTGCCAAGACTGAATCAGGAAGAGATAGAAAATATGAACAGACCAATCACAAGCACTGAAATTGAAACTGTGATTAAAAATCTTCCAACAAAGAAAAGCCCAGGACCAGATGGCTTCACAGGCGAATTCTATCAAACATTTAGAGAAGAGCTAACACCTATCCTTCTCAAACTCTTCCAAAATATAGCAGAGGGAGGACCACTCCCTAACTCCTTCTACGAGGCCACCATCACCTTGATACCAAAACCAGACAAGGATGTCACAAAGAAAGAAAACTACAGGCCAATATCACTGATGAACATAGATGCAAAAATCCTCAACAAAATACTAGCAAACAGAATCCAACAGCACATTAAAAGGATCATACAACATGATCAAGTGGGGTTTATTCCAGGAATGCAAGGATTCTTCAATATACGCAAATCTATCAATGTGATAAACCATATTAACAAATTGAAGGAGAAAAACCATATGATCATCTCAATAGATGCAGAGAAAGCTTTTGACAAAATTCAACACCCATTTATGATAAAAACCCTGCAGAAAGTAGGCATAGAGGGAACTTTCCTCAACATAATAAAGGCCATATATGACAAGCCCACAGCAAACATCATCCTCAATGGTGAAAAACTGAAAGCATTTCCACTAAGATCAGGAACAAGACAAGGTTGCCCACTCTCACCACTATTATTCAACATTGTTTTGGAAGTTTTAGCCACAGCAATCAGAGAAGAAAAGGAAATAAAAGGAATCCAAATTGGAAAAGAAGAAGTAAAGCTGTCACTGTTTGCAGATGACATGATCCTATACATAGAGAACCCTAAAGGTGCTACCAGAAAACTACTAGAGCTAATCAATGAATTTGGTAAAGTGGCAGGATACAAAATTAATGCACAGAAATCTCTGGCATTCCTATATACTAATGATGAAAAATCTGAAAGTGAAATCAAGAAAACACTCCCATTTACCATTGCAACAAAAAGAATAAAATATCTAGGAATAAACCTACCTAAGGAGACAAAAGACCTGTATGCAGAAAATTTTAAGACACTGATGAAAGAAATTAAAGATGATATAAATAGATGGAGAGATATACCATGTTCTTGGATTGGAAGAATCAACATTGTGAAAATGACTCTACTACCCAAAGCAATCTATAGATTCAATGCAATCCCTATCAAACTACCACTGGCATTTTTCACAGAACTAGAACAAAAAATTTCACAATTTGTATGGAAACACAAAAGACCCCGAATAGCCAAAGCAATCTTGAGAACGAAAGAAGGAACTGGAGGAATCAGGCTCCCTGACTTCAGACTATACTACAAAGCTACAGTCATCAAGACGGTATGGTACTGGCACAAAAACAGAAAGATAGATCAATGGAACAGGATAGAAAGCCCAGAGATAAACCCATGCACATATGGACACCTTATCTTTGATAAAGGTGGCAGTAATGTACAATGGAGAAAGGACAGCCTCTTCAATAAGTGGTGCTGGGAAAACTGGACAGGTACATGTAAAAGTATGAGATTAGATCACTCCCTAACACCATACACAAAAATAAGCTCAAAATGGATTAAAGACCTAAATGTAAGGCCAGAAACTATCAAACTCTTAGAGGAAAACATAGGCAGAACACTCTATGACATAAATCAAAGCAAGATCCTTTCTGACCCACCTCCTAGAGTAATGGAAATAAAAACAAAAATAAACAAATGGGACCTAATGAAACTTCAAAGCTTTTGCACAGCAAAGGAAACCATAAACAAGACCAAAAGACAACCCTCAGAATGGGAGAAAATATTTGCAAATGAAGCAACCGACAAAGGATTAATCTCCAAAATTTACAAGCAGCTCATGCAGCTCAATAACAAGAAAACAAACAACCCAATCCAAAAATGGGCAGAAGACCTAAATAGACATTTCTCCAAAGAAGATATACAGACTGCCAACAAACACATGAAAGAATGCTCAACATCATTAATCATTAGAGAAATGCAAATCAAAACTACAATGAGATATCACCTCACACCAGTCAGAATGGCCATCATCAAAAAATCTAGAAACAATAAATGCTGGAGAGGGTGTGGAGAAAAGGGAACCCTCTTGCACTGCTGGTGGGAATGTGAATTGGTTCAGCCACTATGGAGAACAGTATGGAGGTTCCTTAAAAAACTACAAATAGAACTACCATATGACCCAGCAATCCCACTACTGGGCATATACCCTGAGGAAACCAAAATTCAAAAAGAGTCATGTACCAAAATGTTCATTGCAGCTCTATTTACAATAGCCCGGAGATGGAAACAACCTAAGTGCCCATCATCGGATGAGTGGATAAAGAAGATGTGGCACATATATACAATGGAATATTACTCAGCCATAAAAAGAAACGAAATTGAGCTATTTGTAATGAGGTGGATATACCTAGAGTCTGTCATACAGAGTGAAGTAAGTCAGAAAGAAAAAGACAAATACCGTATGCTAACACATATATATGGAATTTAAGAAAAAAATGTCATGAAGAACCTAGGGGTAAAGCAGGAATAAAGACGCAGACCTCTTAGAGAACGGACTTGAGGTTATGGGGAGGGGGAAGGGTGAGCTGTGACAGGGCGAGAGAGAGTCATGGGCATATACACACTAACAAACGCAGTAAGGTAGATAGCTAGTGGGAAGTAGCCGCATGGCACAGGGATATTGGCTCGGTGCTTTGTGACAGCCTGGAGGGGTGGGATGGGGAGGGTGGGAGGGAGGGAGACGCAACAGGGAAGACATATGGGAACATATGTTTATGTATGACTGATTCACTTTGTTATAAAGCAGAAACTAACACACCATTGTAAAGCAATTATACCCCAATAAAGATGTTAAAAAAAAAAAAAAAAAATGTATAAAAAGACGTCCAAACTCATTAGTGACCAGGGAACTGAAAATTATTGCTATAATGAAATATATTAAATTTAGATTGGCAAAAATGAGAAATTTGAAGATCCTGGTATTAATAGTGACATAATCAAAACGAATGCTTATACACTATTGATTAAAGGTATAAATTGGTACCACTTTAGAAAATAATTTGGTATTTCTTATAAAGTTAAACATAAGCACATTTAGTGGCATGCAATTCTAACCATAGGAATATACCTTAGCTCTTATAATAAAGTTCATAATAGAAAACAGCTGGAATCAGCCCAAATATTCACTGACAGGATATAGATATGTGAACTGTGGATGAAATATTGTACAGCAGTGAAAATGCACGAACTAAAGCTCAAAAATAAGCATAATCAAGCAATTTCTTTTAGGAATATATACATATACAATAAAACTATTTTTCAAAAGATGGAAGGAACTGCCACATACAAAATTCATGCTATTGGTTACCTCTTGGGGAAGTGCAAGGGAGAGAATAAGGACTTAGCACAGGCCATAGAACAGTATCGATAAATTTCTAATTCTTAAATCTGGTGGTGGATTCATGACTACTCTTTTTTTTTTTTTTGCTTTAAATTTGCACATAAGTTTTTATGTACTATTTTGTATGGATCAAATATTACACAATAAAACACTTTAAAATGCCAAGCTCTGCATAGCACTTGATATTTAGAAATTAATTGGTACATAAATATTAGCTCTTATTATTCTTTAAAACTTAGAGCAGAATCAAATAATAGTGACACTAACCATTATTAATAATCAAAATGATTGTGTAAATTAAAAGGAAGATAATCGAAACATCATTTTAAATAATTCAGTAAACAATTATACAAGCTATATTTTATTTACCAAATAACTTACCTAATGTGTCACATTTCTCTCTAGCTCCACAAATGTCTTCCCTTAAAACAAAAGATTTTGAAGCATTTTCAGAAAATATTTTTGCAACATGTCAAAACAAAGATAAAGAAGCTTTAACTATGACATGACTATTACCCTAAACCTAGAGTAATACACCATTTTTGCATATCAATAAGCAATAGGTGCTATATAAAAGTGATTGCTGTGAACAGCTGAAGTTTAACCAAGTTCAATGAAAAGCTTTCTAAGTGTATTTTTCTCCTCTCTGCCTTTATTTATGCAGTAGTATATGTAATATACTCTTGATGTTTCAATGCCTTTATGAACTTCGGCTATTATTCTCAGCTGCAAAATAATGATGTTCTCAGATGTTACCAAGTTGCTTAAATTTTTTCCTTCTTAAATTATTTAGTCCTTAAACATTCATTATGACAGTTCTCTAGTCTCCTTCCTCAAGGTCTCCTCTTACAGCCCTTTTCCTCCCTCCCATCATTAATCTGTTATCTTCAGTCTTGGCCTCTAACTATAACCCAGGGCAGTACCATGGATTGGTAATAGAATACTCTGTATAAATTTGAGTCAATTCTGTTTTAGTTTAGAAAAGAAATAAAGCACATGGACAATCCGTCAGCTGTTTTACATGGACTAAAGGTTTTCATTTCAGGGTTCTAGAAAGCCAAAATTTCTCTGAGTCTGACCCTCAAGTAAAAGATTTTTCCCCCTTGGCCAAGCAACCAACCGAAACAAACAACAAACTCAGGATCTAAATATTCTGGTAGCATGACCGTTGCTGAAACAAAGATGTGAATTAACAATGTATAGTGGTACATGTAAAATGGATACTCATTTTATAATAGCAGCAGCTGCATATAAATAAATAGGTTTGAGAAAAACCCTAGCAAAAGCAGCCCGGTAATTAAGTCATGCGTTGAGCATCAAAACAAGGAGCAGATAGATATTTTTAAGTATAGGGCGTCCAAAACAAATTCAAAGGCTTTCTTTTACAAGCGATTTAAAGGTCAAGTTAGGGAAGAAACAAAACATGTTCTCAGTTCCATAACTATATTAATTTCCAAGTAATTTTCCTAATTCTTACTCTGTCACTAATATAATAAGGAAATTATCTTGTTTATGTCAAACCATTACTTAGCAACCTAACGTTGCTAATTTCCTAAGGAATCAGGCCAGTGTTCTGGTCTGAAAAAAACAGAATGCTTTCATTCAATGGTATCTTTTGTAATACAAGTTCTCATAGAACGTTTCCATGTATTATCGATAAAGAATTAACGTAAGAAGAAGTACTGGTGATCACGCAGGAGATAAGGGGTAAACAATTTCATTGCAAGCGTTATTTCTAGAACTGTACCTAGTGATAAGAACAGCAGTATCATGGTGGGATGGGTGGGCATCATCTAGAACATTCTGAGTTTGCTGCCATAAACAGAAGTTGCGTAACGTGGTAGCCGCATTAAAACTGATGACTGGTCCTTCCTACACACAAAAAATCAGCAATTTAACATTACGTCAAAACATTCATGGCCTTTTTCCTTCCAAGCCTGTCAATGTTTATGCAATTCATTAAATAGCATTTTCACAGGCAAAGGAAGAAGTGGTATCATCTCTCCCTCATATCTAAAACATATTTCAGCAATACTTAAAACACTGTGATCAAAACACAAAAATTAGACCTTCCAAAATTTGGGATTGAAAAGCTAACTTCTGAAAATTACTATATTTTAAATCTTTCAACAGTAGGATTATAAAAGTGAATACCTCAATGTTTTCAACCTTAAATTTTTAAATTGTTTATTAATTTTTGTTACTTCCTCTGTTGTCATTCCATTTTGTTTCCATCACGACAGAAAAAGTTAACCCCACTCCTTTTCAAATCAAGTTTTGTAATATACATTTTTAAAATATCTCATTTCTAATAAGGGTTTTAATGATCTCTCTATATATTCCCGCTAAGAGCCTACTACAGCTAGGATTACTACTTTTAGAACTGTTTCTTACCTGTTCATCATGAATTATAACTAATTTTACAATTACTATATTTATAAGATTTCCAATACTTGAGTCCTTGTAGATCGCTGCAACCTGCAAGGAAAAAAATATAAGATTAGATGCCTAAAATGAACACCTTTTCTCAAAAAGTAAATTGAAACCAGTCTGAGCCAGAGCATCAATTCTCCAATTTAGCTGCACACTGGAATCTCCTAGGGAGCTTTTCACAAATCCCTAAGCTCACGCCACATCCCTTATCAATTAAATCAGAATCTTAAGGGTTGCGACCCAGGCATCAGCATCTTTTAAAATTCCCTGGCTTTTTAATGATTCCAATGTGAAGCCAAGTTTGAGAAACAGTATCTTAAATCTTGCTACTGAGATTCACTCATTGATCAGCAGCATTTGTATCACCTAGAGCTGATTAGAAATAAGGAATCTCAGGCCCCACCCTGGACAGGTGAGTCAGAATCTATATTTTAACAAGATCCTCAAGTGATCTGAACACGCATTAGAGCTTGGAAAATACTGTTCTAGATGATTCAGCAAAAAATTCACTGCATTCTGTGTCACAATCGACAATCTATGTGTCCACGATACACCATAAAAATAAATATAGGGGGCTTCCCTGGTGGCGCAGTGGTTGAGAGTCCGCCTGCCGATGCAGGGGACACGGGTTCGTGCCCCGGTCTGGGAAGATCCCACATGCCGTGGAGCGGCTGGGCCCTTGAGGCATGGCCGCTGAGCCTGCGCGTCCGGAGCCTGTGCTCCACAACGGGAGAGGCCGCAACGGTGAGAGGCCCGCGTACCGCAAAAAAAAAATAAAATAAAAACAAGGTCACCTTGCTCATTTAATTGTATGCACCTCCTATTGTTTTATGTACTGACCTTTATAATCGATGTGCTCACACTCTATACATACATACCTTTTATAATATTTGGATATTTAGAGGTGCTTTTATTGAATAACTATTCAATTAAGCTGAATTGTGAATCAGGCAGATGAATGACCAGAAGGCCCACGTGTTACTTCAGAGGCTTTCCCAATTAGCACGCACAACATGCTTCTCTTATTCCTAAAACTACCACCCCATGTTAGGTCACCATAATGGTAGGGTATCCATGTTTGCTACTTCCTCATAAACACATAACTAGAAATAATATTTATTGAATGTTTACTATGTTTGTGATGTGATCTAAGTTTAAATGTATTAATTCATTTAGTAATTCTCACAACAAATCCTATGAGCTAGAAACTATTGTATCCATTTTACGGATGAGAAAACTAAGGTACAGAGACGTTAAGTAACGCACTCAAGGTTAGGTGGCTGGTAAGCAACAGAACAATCTCCATCCAAGGCAGTCTAGCTTCAGCTCTGACTACTTTATCTGATCTTATGGAGCTTCAGCATTCTACCCTAAGTATTTCCTAATTAGCTCTTGGTACAAAAGTTATTTCAGAACCCTGATGTGGTTCGTGCCCTAGCCCCTGACGCTGTCCTGCTATAGCATGGCCTCAGAAGTCCTACATAGTCAGGAGACCTGGGTTTTAGTTCTAGCTCTTATCAGTTACAAGCCCATTGTCTAACTCTAGAAATGGATGTATCTACTTTTTGGCTCAATACCACAACTACACTGAGGCACTGAGCACCCTCCGTCACAGTGCCCTGGTGTGCCGGATTAGTATTTACCAGATGCTGTTGGGGAAGGGGTGTGAGAACATTGGTTTTAAAGAACAAAATCATTCCACAGTTTGAAAAAAGTTGAGTAAAAAAATTAAACAGATGCCTTCATGGAGTCTTGAATAGGCTAACATATATGCATAAATATTAAATCTACAAGAGAGGTATTACATGCAGCATCTCACACAACTACTTGGCCAAGTTCTCTCTTCCCTTTCATGGAACATGCCGAAGGACGAGTATCGCATCCCAGACTACACTGTAGGAACTGCTAGATTAGATTTGTAAGGTAGCTTTTGTTTTATAAAATCATGGAATATTGTTAAATTTTACTGTAATCACTCCACTTTAGAGTGCTGTATATTAGAACTTTTATTGATCCAGTTAAAATGTATTCAATCTTTTTTTTTATTTTTAAAAATTTTTATTTCATTTATTTTTTTATACAGCAGGTTCTTATTAGGTATCCATTTTATACATATTAGTGTATATCTGTCAATCCCAACCTCCCAATTTATCCCACCACCACCCCCACCACCACTGTTCCCCCTTAATGTCCATAAGTTTGTTCTCTACATCTGTGTCTCTATTTCTGTCCTGCAAACTGGTTCATCTATACCATTTTTCTAGGTTCCACATATATGAGTTAATGTACGATATTTGTTTTTCTCTTTCTGACTTACTTCACTCTGTATGATAGTCTCTAGATCCATCCACATCTCTACAAATGACCCAGTTTCATTCCTTTTCACGTATGAGTAATATTCCATTGTATACATGTACCACATCTTCTTTATCCATTCATCTGTGAATGGACACTTAGGTTCCTTCCATGCCCTGGCTATTGTCAATAGTGCTGCAATGAACATTGGGGTGCATGTGTCTTTTTGAATTATGTTTTTTTCTGGGTATATGCCCAGTAGTGGGATTGCTGGGTCATATGATAATTCTATTTTTAGTTTTTTAAGGAACCTCCATACTGTTCTCCATAGTGGCTGTATCAATTTACATTCTCACCAACAGTGCAAGAGGGTTCCCTTTTCTCCACACCCTCTCCAGCATTTGTTGTTTGTAGATTTTCTGATGATGCCCATTCTAACTGGTGTGAGGTGATAACTCCCCGTAGCTTTGATTTGCATTTCTCTAACAATTAGTGATGTTGAGAGGGTTTCATGTGCTTCTTGACCATCTGTATGTCTTCTTTGGAGAAATGTCTATTTAGGTATTCTGCCCATTTTTTTGTTTGTTTTATACTTTTTTTTGTTTTTTGTGGTACGCGGGCCTCTCACTGTTGCGGCCTCTCCCGCTGTGGAGCACAGGCTCCGGACGCGCAGGCCCAGCGACCATGGCTCATGGGCCCAGCTGCTCCGCGGCATGTGGGATCCTCCCGGACCGGGGCACAAACCTGTGTCCCCTGCATCGGCAGGCGGCCTCTCAACCACTGCGCCACCAGGGAAGCCCTGTAAAAGCTTTTAAGTATCATTAGATCCCATTTGGTTATTTTTGCTTTTATTTCCATTACTCTAGTTGGTGGATCAAAAAGAGATCTTGCTGTGATTTATGTCAAAGAGTGTCCTTCCTATGTTTTCCTCTAAGAGTTTTATACTGTCCACTCTTACATTTAGTTCTCTAATCCATTTTGAGTTTATTTTTGTGTATGGTGTTAGGGAGTGATCTAATTTCATTCTTTTACATGTAGCTGTCTGGTTTTCCCAGCACCACTTATTGAAGAGACTGTCATTTCTCCATCCTTGCCTGCTTTGTCATAGATTAGTTGACCACAGGTGCGTGGGTTTATCTCTGGGCTTTCTATCCTGTTCCATTAACCTATACTTCTGTTTTTGTGCCATTACCATATTGTCTTGATTACTGTAGCTTTGTAGTATAGTCTGAAGTCAGGGAGTCTGATTCCGCCAGCTCCGGTTTTTTCCCTCAAGACTTCTTTGGTTATTTGGGGTCTTTTGTGTCTCCATACAAATTTTAAGATTTTTTGTTCTAGTTCTGTAAAAATTGCCACTGGTAATTTGATAGAGATTGCATTGAATCTGCAGATTGCTTTGGGTAGTATAGTCATTTTCACAATATTGATTCTTCCAATCCAAGAACACGGTATTTCTCTCCATCAATTTGTATCATCTTTAATTTCTTTCAGCAGTGTCTTATAGTTTTCTGCATACAGGCCTTTTGTCTCCTTAGGTAGGTTTATTCCTAGGTATTTTGTTCTGTTTGTTGCAATGGTAAATGGGAGTGTTTCCTTAATTTCTCTTTCAGATTTTTCACCATTTGTGTATAGGAATGCAAGAGATTTCTGTGCATTAATTCTGTATCCTGCAACTTTACCAGATTCATTGATTAGCTCTAGGAGTTTTCTGGTGGCATCTTTAGGATTCTCTATGTATAGTATCATGTCATCTGCAAACAGTGTCAGTTTTACTTCTTTTCCAATTTGTATTCCTTTTATTTCTTTTTCTTCTCTGATTGCCGTGGTAAAACTTCCAAAACTATGTTGAATAAAAGTGGTGAGAGTGGGCACCTTTGTCTTGTTACTGATCTTCGAGGAAATACTTTCAGTTTTTCACCATTGAGAATGATATTTGCTGTGGGTTTGTCATTTATGGCCTTTATTATGTTGAGGTAGGTTCCCTCTATGACCACTTTCTGGAGAGTTTTTATCATAAATGGGTGTTGAATTTTGTCAAAACCTTTTTCTGCATCTATTGAGATGATCATATGGTTTTATTCTTCAATTTGTTAATATGGTGTATCACAGTGATTGATTTGTGTATACTGAAGAATCCTTGCATCCCTCGGATAAATCCCACTTGATCACGGTGTATGATCCTTTTAATGTGTTGCTGGATTCTGTCTCCTAGGATTTTGTTGAGGATTTTTGCATCTATATTCATCAGTGATATTGGTCTGTAATTTTCTTTTTTTGTAGTATCCTTCTCTGGTTTTGGTATCAGGGTGATGGTGGCCTCACGGAATGAGTTGGGAGTGTTCCTTCCTCTTCAATTTTTTGCAAGAGTTTGAGAAGCATGGGTATTTGCTCTTCTCTAAATGTCTGATAGAAGTCACCTGTGAAGTCAACTGGTCCTTGACTTTTGTTTGTTGGAAGATTTGTAATCACAGTTTCAATTTCATTACTGGTGATTGGTCTGTTCATATTTTCTATTTCTTCCTGGTTCAGTCTTGGAAGGTTATACCGCTGTAAGAATTTGTCCATTTCTTCCAGGTTGTCCATTTTATTGGCATAGAGTTGCTTGTAGTAGTCTCAGGATGGTGTGTATTACTGCAGTTTCTGTTATAACTTCTCCTTTTTCATTTCTAATTTTACTGATTTGAGTCCTCTCCCTCTTTTTCTTGATGAGTCTGGCTAATGGTTTATCAGTTTTGTTTATCTTCTCCAAGAACAAGCTTTTAGTTTTATTGATCTATTGTTTTCTTTGTTTCTATTTCATTTATTTCTGCTCTGATCTTTATGATTTCTTTCCTTCAGCTAACTTTGGGTTTTGTTTGTTCTTCTTTCTCTAGTTCCTTTAGGTGTAAGGTTAGATTGTTTGAGATTTTTCTTGTTTCTTAAGGTAGGCTTGTATTGCTATAAACTTCTCTGTTAGAACTGTTTTTGCTGCATCCACAGATTTTGGATCATCATGTTTCCATTGTAATTTGTCTCCAGGTATTTTCTGATTTCCTCTTTGATTTCTTCAGTGAGCTTGGGTATTTAGTAACGTATTGTTTAGCCTCCATGTCTTTATGGTTTTTTACGTTTTTTCCCTGTAATTCATTTCTAATCTCATAGTGTTGTGGTCAGAAAAGATGCTTGATATGATTTCAATTTTCTTAATTTACTAAGGTTTTATTTGTGATCCAAGATGTGATCTATCCTGGAGAATGTTCCATGTGCACTTGAAAAAAAAGTGTAATCTGCTGTTTTTGGATGGAATGTCCTATAAATATCAATTACATCTAGCTGATCTATTGTGTCATTTAAAGCTTGTGTTTCCTTATTAATTCTCTGTTTGGATGATCTGCCCATTGGTGTAAGTGAGGTGTTAAAGTCCCCCACTATTGTTGTGTTACTGTTGATTTCCTCTTTTATAGCTGTTAGCAGTTGCCTTATGTATTGAAGTGCTCCTATGTTGGGTGCATATATAATTGTTATATCTTCTTCTTGGATTGATCCCTTGATCATTATGTAGTGTCCTTCCTTGTCTCTTGTAACATTCTTTATTTTAAACTCGATTTTATCTGATATGAGTATTCCTACTCCAGCTTTCTTTTGATTTCCATTTGCACAGAATGTGTTTTTCCATCCCCTCACTTTCAGTCTGTACGCGTCCCTAGGTCTATAGTGGGTCTCTTGTAGACAGCATACATATGGGTCTTGTTTTTGTATCCATTCAGCGAGACTGTGTCTTTTGGTTGGAGCATTTAATCCATTCATGTTTAAGGTAATTATCGACATGTATGTTCCTATGACCATTTTCTTAATTGTTATGGGTTTGTTTTTGCACGTCCTTTTCATCTCTTGTGTTTCCCACTTAGAGAAGTTCCTTTAGCATTTGTTGTAGAGCTGGTTTGGTGGTGCTGAATTCTCTTAGGTTTTGCTTGTCTGTAAAGCTTTTTATTTCTCTGTCGAATCTGAATGAGGTCCTTGCCGGGTAGAGTAACCTTGGTTGTAGGTTCTTCCCTTTCATCATTTTAAATATATCATGCCACTCCCTTCTGGCTTGTAGAGTTTCTGCTGAGAAATCAGCTGTTAATTTTATAGGGGTTCCCTTGTATGTTATTTGTCATTTTTCCCTTGTTGCTTTGAATAATTTTTCTTTGTCTTTAATTTTTGTCAATTTGATTACTATGTGTCTCCATGTGTTTCTCCTTGGGTTTATCCTGCCTGGGACTCTCTGCACTTCCTGGACTTTGGTGGCTATTTCCTTTCCCATGTTAGGGAAGTTTTCGACTATAATCTCTTCAAATATTTTCTCTGGTCCTTTCTCTCTCTCTTCTCCTTCTGGGACCCCTATAATGCGAATGTTGTTGCGTTTAATGTTGTCCCAAAGGTCTCTTAGGCTGTCTTCATTTCTTTTCATTCTTTTTTCTTTATTCTGTTCTGCGGCAGTGAATTCCACCATTTTGCCTTTCAGGTCACTTCTCCATTCTTCTGCCTCAGTTATTCTGCTATTGATTCCCTCTAGTGTAGTTTTCATTTCAGTTATTGTATTGTTCATCTCTGTTTGTTTGTTCTTTAATTCTTCTAGGTGTTTGTTCTTTAATTCTTCTGGGTTTTTGTTAAACATTTCTTGCATCTTCTCAATCTTTGCCTCCATTCTTTTTCCAAGGTCCTGGATCATCTTCACTATCATTATTCTGAATTCTTTTTCTGCAAGGTTGCCACTTCATTTAGTTGTTCTTCTGGAGTTTTATCTTGTTCCTTTGTCTGGTACATAGTCCTCTGCCTTTCCATGTTGTCTATCTTTTTGTGAATGTGTTTTTTTGTTCCAGAGGCTGCAGGATTGTAGTTCTTCTTGCTTCTGCTGTCTGCCCTCTGGTGGATGAGGCTATCTAAGAGGCTTGTGCAAGCTTCCTGATGGGAGGGACTGGTGGTGGGTGGAGCTGGCTGTTTCTCTGGTGGGCAGAGCTCAGTAAAAGTTTAATCTGCTTGTCTGCTGATGGGTGGGGCTGGGTTCCCTCCCTGTTGGTTTGGCCTGAGGAAACCCAACACTGGAGCCTACCCAGCTCTTTGGTGGGGCTAATGGTGGACTCTGGGAGGGTTCATGCCAAGAAGTACTTCCCAGAACTTCTGCTGCCAGTGTCCTTGTTCTCACGGTGAGCCACAGCCAGCCCCATGCCTCTGCAGGAGACCCTCCAACAAGAGCAGGTAGGTCTTGTTCAGTCTATTATGGGGTCACTGCTCCTTCCCCTGGGTCCCGATGCTCACACTACTTTGTGTGTGCCCTCCATGAGTGGAGCCTCTGTTTCCCCCAGTCCTGTCGAAGTCCTGCAGTCAAATCCTGCTAGCCTTCGAAGTCTGATTCTCTAGGAATTCTTCTCCCATTTCCAGACCCCCAGGTTGGGAAGCCTGACATGGGGCTCAGAGCCTTCACTCCAGTTGGTGGACTTCTGTGGTATTAAGTGTTCTCCAGTTTGTCAGTCACCCACCCAGCAGTTTTATTTTGATTGCGCCCCTCTTACCAGCTCACTGTGGCTTCTCCTTTGTCTTTGGATGTGGGGTATCTCTTTTGGTGAGTTCCAGTATCTTCCTGTCGATGATTGTTCAGCAGTTAGTTGTGATTCTGGTGCTCCCGCAAGAGGGAGTGAGTGCATGTCCTTCTACTCTTCCATCTTGAACCAATCCCCCAATCTTTTATTCTTTAAGTATTTGTTTCCCTGGCATATAGAATTCATATTGCTTTATAGTAAGTCTCATAAAATAGTAAACATTAATTCATAATTAGCAAAAGGAAAAGAAATGGTATGAATTGTTTAAATAGTTTAAGAAAATCCTAGGCAAAATAAAGTTCATGCAAAGCATGAAACAAATTATGTCACTAGTAACTGACCAACTATTTTGAAATAATTTCCAAATAGTGCTTCAGCAAATGTTCATACATGGCATGTTTAGAGACCACCTTCTTTATTATTTTAGCCATTTTTTAAAATTAAGATAATTGACATATATCATTGTATTAGTTTTAGGTGTACAATGATTTGATATATGTACATATTGCAAAATAACCACTACAATAAGTTTGGTTAACATCTATCACCATGCATAGTTGCAATTTTTTTTGTTATGATAAGAACTTTTCAGATCTACTCTCTTAGCAACTTTCAAATATACAATACAGCATTGTTCACTGTAGTCACCATGCTGTACATTACATCCCCAGGATTAATTTATCTTATAACTGTATATTTGTACCCTCTGACCACCTTCACCTTCAAAGTCATCTGTAAAGAACTGATTTTAACAAAGTGAACACATTTTGCTTACAGAGACCATTACTCTTATCAGAAAGATGTTTTCGTTTTTAAGTTAGAAAATGACATTCTGCATTATGCACAAAGTAAATATGTGCAAAGAATTAAGAACAGGTAGACACTGAGTTGAAGGGAAAGGTAACATAAATGGTTGAACATAAAGTACGAAAATATATCATTAGTTTTTATTTTAGTGTGTTTGAAAATTTTCCCCATCCTAAATAACATCAGTAAAAGCAACTCAAAGAATTGAAAGCAATGATATTAAGTCAGTGTAATGTAGGTTAGGCTTTCTAGTTGATAAGTGTCTCTAATAGCAATTGTGTTTTAATAAATAGGGCTAATTCCTGAGAATCAAATGATGCTCTTGAAATTTACATTATTAAATCTGTAGCAAGGTGAATAGCATCAAGTCAAACCTTTGTAAACACAAAGGAATGTGGAGTTTTCTGACACAGTAAGTATTTCCAAGATTAATTAAACAGTAAGTCATTGCATATCAAAATAAATCTGTTGAAAAAATAATAATGCATGTAAAATTACATTTTAACCTGATCATGTCACCCAAATATTCTAAGGATAAAATTTTTGGAATAGCAAATAATTGAACATCTTTGCTCATTTAACACACACTTTTTTCATTAGATATACTATACACCACATATGTGCTCTTCCCAGCTAATTTTAATGTTATTTCCAGAAACTCTTTGAATAGAGATCACTAAGTTATTTTTGCAACATGAGTAAAGCACTCTAAAAGGTGAATTAAATCACACATACTATTTCTTTATCACTGCACTCAGATATTTTTAAACTGTTGAAAGCAAAGGAAAAGTTTGAGAAGAGAGCATAATTGTTTACTTTGTACAGGATGAGTAAGTGTAGATAATCCTCTTTCTAAATTATGTATATAATCGATCTGCTCAATGCTGAAAGCATTCAGCAGTTTCCCCCACTATATCTGGAGCTCAATACAGAAACTCTTTCATCACTTTGAACTTTTCTTTAAATGGCTCTCAATCATATTCCAAGTCCAAATCACATATTCATGTCCTTTTCCTAAATTACTATGACCAAAAAACATTACCAATATCTCGAGTGTGTGCTTGAAATGCAGTTAATGCCTTTTTAAAAATTAGGACAAAGGACTTCCCTGGTGGCGCAGTAGTTGAGAGTCCGCCTGCCAATGCAGGGGACACAGGTTTGTGCCCCAGTCTGGGAAGATCCCACATGCCGCGGAGCGGCTGGGCCCGTGAGCCATGGCCGCTGAGCCTGCATGTCCAGAGCCTGTGCTCCGCAACGGGAGAGGCCACAACAGTGAGAGGCCCGCATACCGAAAAAAAAAAAAAAAAAAAATTAGGACAAAATATGCAAAACTTGAATGCCTTCTTCTTCAACTGGAAACATCTGGGGACATTTATGTGGAGAAAGTATTCCTCTTACTTCTTTAGAGCAATTTTGGAAATGGACTTCACAAGTGGAGATAAAACAAACTGGATTAGATTTGACTATCTCTGTGTAGTGTGACCAACTGTCCCAGTTTGCTCAGGACTAAAGGATTTCCAAAGACATGAGACTTTTAATACTAAAACTAAGAAAGTCCCAGGCAAAACAAGAGTCTGTCAACTCTTTCTCCAAGTTTCCATTCACTTTTAACATGGTTTACATCTACAAATATAGCTATGACCTCTTTTTTTCACTAATAAAATAACAATAACTGTCCAGAACCTGACAGAAAGTCTGCTGACTTTCCTGCATCCTTATCTAAACATTCAACAGAAGAGAAAAAGAATAAAGAGAGCAAAAACCCCAGGTAATTTGAAGTCATCTGAAATTCGGCCTCTGAGGAGGAAAGAAAGTCTATATAAAACCAAGACTATCTCAAAAGAGAGATTTACCCTCCTGAAATTTTCCTCCTGCCCCATCTGTATTTGGCATGTTCCCCTATTCCTCAACCTGTGGCAGTATCTCCCTGTGAATGAAAGCTTAACACAAACCAACTGACTACATCTACAAACATCTCGTCTACACTGAATTTGGCTCTCCTAGTGGGACTAAAAATCTAGGAAATGGTATGTGCATGCACTGGTCTTCTGTTTCAAGCAATCTCAGAAGCAGATTTACTTTCCATGAAGTCAGAATGTCGGCTTTGTCCTTGATGAACTCTGGCTTTAAAACTCCCATGGACACAAGGTACATCACAATATCTTCTAAACAGTGATTACATTGATTTTTATGTAAAATACAGATGACAAAACTTTTCAGAGGATGGCATCATCACCAAAACTGTATTTGAGAGCTATTTGAAAATTACTCTTGTGTTCCTTGACTTCTTCATTACTTCCAAAGCACTGATATGGGAGTTGTCACTTTACATGCTACAAAACCTGTTGCATTTATAAAATCTAATATTTTCCTTCAGTATCTCTATCCCCTCCCCAGTTTTCTTAATGAGTATCTGCTTTAACCATTTAAAATTGCCAAGCTTATCCCACACTGTTCCATATAATTGATATAATTTTCTACATATCAATCAACATCCTCCATGTCAATGTTCTCATTAGAATCCCTTCATAATGAGCATGCCACACCCATATCTAGATAATTATACATCTAGATAACTACTTCAGATTCAGGAGTTAAAAAGTCATCAGAATAAATCTGTATGTATAGCTCTGTTGTCATTTTAAAAATTCAACTCAAGTAAACAAAAAACATCTATACTGTACAAATTTAGGAAAATCATTTTGGATCATCTCTGGTTTTTGTCTGTTACAATGTCATTTATTTTGAAAAAAGTATCACTTTAATCACTTATTTACTCATTCTTTAACTAACTAATGAGTGCCCATTTCATACCAGATACTGTGTTTAGGCAGCAGAGATCATGTATTCTTAGCACTTATAAGAATTTAAGATAAAATGTTATACGTAAGGAAAATAACAAAGTCTTAGGAACGTTAAGTCACAATGAACTTAACTGGCGAGTTCTTGTTAAAGGAAATTTATAATAGCCTATATATGTGTCCTGGTCAAGTTTTATCCACCAAGTAGGCCTGAATTCCCTACCTGTGAATAGAGATACTTCTAGCCATGAGATATGTTCCAATATCCTGGATGTGTATAAAAAGGGGACTATATAATTCATCAACTAAACCAAGATACTCCTGAGAATGAAAGAGGTACTTTTAGTAATTACTTCAAAACAGCAGGACTTAATCCAGCAATGTCCCAGACAGTAGATATATGTGTGTATATATGTATATGGGTGCCTATATACGTGCATGTATATAGGACATAGAGTGCTACCACTAACACAGAACCGGTGTTCTTTACTGGCACTAGAATTCTGTTCTAACGATACTGGCACCACCATTGCTCAAAGAGATATTAACATCAGCTCAAAAGCTCTTATAACTACTGTGATCTTACACCCCAAATTTGCTAAAGCAGCTCTATTAGTAACAGGTTATCCTTTTATTGCCATAATACTTTTATAACTTAAAATATCATGTGTCCCAATTTGATTTGGTGAATGCAGTAGTAGTAAAATTAGTATCCCCTCCTTCTGTGCAGAAATAAGATAAGGTTTAAAAATTCAGATTCAAAGGGCAAAAGATCAGTTCTACTAAGATCTTCCCTGTCACTAGGGGGCAGAAGCCATTCATGTGATGAAGTAAAGATTCAAGCAATTTCTGTAAGTGGCTTGTTTCAAAGATTTTAGATTTTTTAGAAAACTGTCCAAGTAACAGAATGGGACACTTGCTATATACATCTATTTAAACTAAATTTCAAGGAAATATTTTTGGCTTAAATATAGACAATTTGCTTACATCTAAAGTTCGGGAAAACATTTTAATTAAATGTGAAAAAATATTATGTTAAACATTTTAGGAAATACAAAGGACCCGTTAAGTTTACTTACAATTGACATTAGAGTTAGTACGTAGTGCTGCAAATTCTGTCCATGATGATGAACCATTTTAGCATCAGCTGTAACCATAACTTCCACATATCTTGGATACGATAAAAAACGTTTTTTCCTGGAATGTAATTGACTTCTTTCATCTTTCAATGATATATTTTTTGAAGAGTCTCCTAAAACCGTTTCCTCCTTTATATTAAGATCTTCATTCATGTCGCTGTAGTTATGAAAGGGTAAAGTGGTTTTCTTTACTTGACTTTCTGGTGGGGGAAGAATACAACAATGTGGAGTCATTAAGTTGGAGGTGACTCAAAATACTGCACAGAATAGAATAACCAAAAATATTGAATACTTACACACCTGCTTCCATATGAAATAAAAGGACAAAAAGAAATTACTTTAAAGTGTTATACCATATTATCATAAGCATTACTACTCACAGTAATATAATGTTCACATTTTCATAGATTGCACTAACAAAACTGTATGTAAGTCTTATTTTAACAGCTATGACTATTCAAAATATATATTAACCACTGGGCAGAAAATAAAAACAAATCAAGGAGAACTTATGTTTTTTTCAGTAGGTAAATTAGGTCCTCAAGCCACTGATTGCATCTAATCTCATTACAGAGAAGTATTTTGTAGGATGAAACTTCATAAAATACAGAAAAGAAACATATTTTTTGTTATACAGCATGTGAAGAGCACCAACAGAAAATGAACCCATATAACAACAGACGGCTTTTCAAACCCAGAAAGTCAAAGGTTGATATAAATTGTATAATACTTGATTATATGAAATACCTGATTATTTTTATTACATTTCTTTATATATAAACACAGTGTTAAAACTGCTGAAACCTTAGGGATTATTATGGCAACTACTTGAAGTCCTATGCATTTATAAAAGTCACTTCTAAATTCTTATTTGTGCTAATGGAAAAAAATTCACAGGCAGCATGAGTGTTTGTCCTCTTTCCTTCTCTTTAAATTTATTCCTCTACTCTCTTTCTTATTTTTCTCTTATAATTGTTTAGTGAAACTATTTAGAACAGAAAAGTGGACCAAAGACATCAGGTAAGAAGAAATAAAAGGTCCTGAATAGCTCGTAAGGCAAATCATCAATACCACAACAATCAAGATTTAGTGGTACTATAAGGATTAGACAAAATATAAAACTATATTACAGAAATAATTCATTTCATTTAAAATTAGCAGCAATCCTATGGTTGTAAAAAAAGAAACAAAAGTCCTTGAACAATGTTTCCACAGATGAACTACTTTTTCTAATTCTTAAAACCATCCTGCCTTTTAATGTTACTATGCTCTTAAGTTTTAAAATTTATCTCAGTGGGTGATTGTGGGAATCTGGCAAACTGAATATACATTCCTAAAACTTTGTCCTGCCATATTTTTCCTAGGGTGATTCAACCACCAAAATATCCATGACGAATTATTAGACCCTGGAGAAGATCCCAGATATATCTGATGAATACAAATCTCAAATATATCAGAAAGAAGCTAAATATTCATGTTTTGTTTTATTTTTTCATCCACTTCATTCATTCAAAATAAACTTTCATTGAGTACCTACTCTATGTCACCAAACATTTAGAAACTGAGGAGCAAACAGCATCTAATAAGGCTTACACTCTCGTGGGAAGAGAAAAAATAAATGAACACATATTGAAGCACTTAAAAGTTACCTCAAATTTGTTCTTAAATAACAATTCAACCAAAAGACAAAAAAAGTGACTCAACCTTACCAAAATGGCTAAAACTTAAAAGACTGATAATACCAAGTGTTGGTACAGCCACTTTGGAAAACTATCTGGCAATTTCTAAGTTAAGTTACACATGTACCCAACGGCCCTGCAATTACACTCCTAGATACATACCTAAGAGAGGGAAAATATATGTCCACAAAACACTTGTATAAGAATGTCCATAGCATGACCAATGGAACAGAATAAAGAACCAAGAAATAAACCCTCACATATATGGTCAAATGATCTTTGACAAGGGTGCCAAGGACACTCCATGGGGAAAGAACAGGCTCCTCAACGAATGGTGTTGGAAAACTAGATATCGCCATACAGAAGAATGAAACTGGACCTTATCTTACAACATATATAAAAATTAACTCAAGGGCTTCCCTGGTGGCGCAGTGGTTGAGAGGCCGCCTGCCGATGCAGGGGACACGGGTTCGTGCCCCGGTCCGGGAAGATCCCACATGCCACAGGGTGGCTGGGCCTGTGAGCCATGGCCGCTGAGCCTGCGCGTCCAGAGCCTGTGCTCTGCAACGGGAGAGGCCACAACAGTGAGAGGCTGCATATCACAAAAAAAAAAAAAAAAATTAACTCAAATTGGATTAAGATCTAAAAGAAAGACGTAAAACTTTGAAACTCCTAAAAGAAAACAGAGGAAAAGCTTCATGACAGCTGGTTTGGCAATGATGATTTGGATGTGACACCAAAGCACAGGCAATAAATGCAAAAAATAGACAAATACGACTACAAACTTTAAAATGTATGTGCATTAAAGAACACAATCCACAGAGTGAAAATGCAACCTATTGAATGGGAGAAGATATTTGCAAATCATATCTGATAAGGAGTTAAAGCAGGTAATATACAGAAAAAAAAAAAATATATATATATATATAAACTCTTACAACTCAATAAAAATAACCTGATTTCTTAAATGGTAAAAGGACTTGAATAGACATTTTACCAAAGAGAATATAAAAATGGACAACAAGCATATAAAAAAAGATGCTCAACATCACTTATCATTAGAGAAATGCAAATCAAAACTACAAACAGATATAATTTCACACCCATTAGGATGGCAACTATTTAAAAAAAAAAAACAGAAAATAAGTGTCAATGAGGATATGGAGAAATTGGAACCTTTGTGAACTGTTGGTAAGATTATAAAATGGTGCAACCGCTATGGATAACAGTATAAAAGTACTTAAAAATTTACATATAGAACTACCATATGATCCAGCAATTCTACATCTCAGTATATATCCAAACAAATTAAAAACAGGGTCTTGAAGTAATAGTTGCACATCCATGTTCATTGCAGCATTATTCACAACAGCCAAAGGGTGGAAGCAACCCAAATATCTATTGATAGATAAATGTATAAATGAAATGTGGTATATGTATAAAATGGATTATTCATTCTTAAAAAAGGAAATTATTTCATGCTCTGACATGGACGAACCTTGAGGATAGTATGCTAACTAAAAATAAGCCAGCCACAAAAATATAAATCCTGTATGATTCCACTTACAAGGTATCTAAAATAGTCAAAATCATAGAAACAAAGTTGAATGGTTAGTTACCAGGGCCTGTCAATATCTCACTACCTGAGATAGCTCCCAAAGTCTGTCCAGCCTGAGTGCTAAGAAATCAAACATCTCACTGGCTAGTAGTAAGTTAAACAACACATTTGATGAAGCACTATGTCTTGAAGGAGTCAGACTGATAGTAAGTTAGAATAGGTGGTTCTTTGCAGGCTGAAATAATGAAAGAAACAAATAGAATTCCAAACTGGAATGAAAACACTGGATATAGTAATATAGCACAGAAAAAAGAAAGTCTCTAAAACAAAAGAATATATAAATTTTAAATTCAATTCTGGAGTAATCAATTGAAAAAGGAAAAAATAGCAAATATCAGGATCCTGTAAACATTAAGAAGACATTAGAAACAGCTTGATGCAAAAAAATTCAGAAATGTTTTCTAGAACATTTCTGAAAAAAATACATCAAAACTGACCCATAAAGAATTAGAAAGCCTAATAGCCACATAACTTTAAAAAAATTGAACTCTAATCAAAATCCAGTCTCAAAGGGCTTCACCAGTAAATATGATTAAACATTTAAAGAAGAAATAGCTCTACTTTCTCAAATACTTTTCTAAGAATTAAAAAAAAAAAAAGAGGGAGAAAGATCCCAAACATGTTTTATGAGGATTTTAAATGACGATATATCAGAATATATTCAAGATCTGGTTTTTATTTTTAAAACAGGACTCTTTAGGACACAAAAAATACTAACCATAAAGACTATTCATTTGAGTAAGTTAAGACTTTGAATTTGTGTTTACCACTATGGGAGTAGGAGAAGGTATCTGCAATAAATATAAAAGGGCTTGAGGAGTCAAGATGGCAGTGTGGAAAGACGCAGAGTTCACATCTCCCCACAATTAGGGTGCCTGCCGGATGCTGGTAGGAGACCCCGACACCCAAAGAGACAGGAAGAACCCCCAAGCAAACCGGTAGGACGTGGGGGCACTGAGCAGGGAGGAGAAGTGGAGGCCAGACAGAACTGGTGCCCCTGAGGGATGACTGAGAGGGGGGAGGGGTTCCCATGCCTGGAGGGACCCTCAGGGGCTCGGACTGGGGGGAACAGACCCAGCATCTCCCTTGCCCAATCAGCTGGGGAAGTCTGCCCGGCTCTCAGGCCTGGTTCTATGCCCTCAGAGGTCCCCTCTGGCCTGGGTTGGTCTTGGGGGCATAGAAGGGAGGACAGGAGAGAACAGGAGAGGCAGGCAGGAGGGTCCCTCCAGGACCAGAGGAGCAGGAAAGGAGTGGAGGGTGTTTGCCCCACCAAATTGGGCATGGGGAGCCTGTTGAGTTCCCAGGCCAGTCCCCCACCCTCCAAAGCCCCCTCCAGGCCACATGGGTCCTGAGAGCATAGGAGGGCAGCCAGGGAGATCAGGAGAGGCAGATGGGAGGGATCCTCCAGGACAGGAGGAGCAGGAGAGGAGCTGAGGGCATTTTCCCCACCCACTTGAGCCCAGGAAGCCTACTGGCCTCCCTGGTGGGGTCCCCCACCCTCTGAGACCAGGGGTGGGGGGCACACCTGGGCCTCTTCTGTTCCGTTGAGCCTAAGCCCCAACCCCCACACCCCAACCCACCCCGTTGAGCCTAAGCCCCAACCCCCACACCCCAACCCACCCCGCCATTTCCAGCCCTGTGGGTACTAAGCATATGCCCAAACCTCACCCCTGCTTAGGCCCTGCCCTCCACAGCCAAGGCCTTTTCAACTTTTTCATTTTCCTCCTCTTCCTTTTTACTATTGCGGTTCTGTTTTACCTTCCAGTTGTTGTTTCATCTATATTTTTATTTTTATATTTTTTCTAACATAGCTGGATAATTTTGCACCCCCGCATGGCTTGCGGGATCTTGATTTATGAGCTGGGGGTCGGGCAGAAGCTCCTGTAGTGGGAGCTCCAAGTCCAAACCACTGGACTACCAGAGAACCTCAGACCCCAGGGAATATTCATTGGAGTGAGGTCTCCCAGAGGTTCTCATCACAGCACGAAGGCCCAGCTCTACTCAACAGCCTACACACTCCAGGGTTCGAAGCCTCAGGCCAAACAACCATTAAGACAGGAACACAATCCCACTCATAAAAAAAAGGAAAAAATAAAATTAGACAGCAAAATATATGTCACAGATGAAGGAGCAAGGTAAAAACCTGTAAGACAAAATAAATGAAGAAGAAATAGGCGATCTGCTGAAAAAGAATTCAGAGTAATGATAGTAAAGATGATCCAGAATCTCGGAAAAAGAATGGAGGCACAGATTGAGAAAATACAAGAAATGTTTAACAAAGATCTAGAAGAACTAAAGAACAAGCAAACAGAGATGGACAACACAATAACTGAAATGAAAAATACACTAGAAGGAATCAATAACAGAATAACTGAGGCAGAAGAACGAATAAGTGAGTGGGAAGACAAAATGGTGGAAATATCGGGCGAGGAGCAGAACAAAGAAAAAAAAGAGAAAGAATTGAAAACAATCTAAGAGACCTCTGGGACACACTAAATGCACCAACATTCGAATTATGGGGTCCCAGAAGAAGAAAAGAAGAAGAAAGGGTCTCAGAAAATATTTGAAGAGATTATAGTAGAAAACTTCCCTAACATGGGAAAGGAAATAGTCACCCAAGTGCAGGAAACACAGAGAGTCCCATACAGGATAAACCCTAGGAGAAACACACCAAAACACATATTAATCAAACTAACAAAAATTAAATTGAAAGAAAAAATATTAAAAGCAGCAAGGGAAAAACAAAAAATAACATACAAAAGAATCCCCATAAGGTATCAGCTGATTTTTCAGCAGAAACTCTGCAGACCAGAAGGGAATGGCAGGATATACTTAAAGTGATGAAAGGGAAAAAATCTACAACCAAGATTACTCTACCCATCAAGGATCTCACTCAGACTTGATGGAGAAATCAAAAGATTTTCAGACAAGCAAGACCATCAAACCAGCTTTACAACAAATGCAAAAGAAACTTCTCTAGGAGGGAAACACAAGAGAAGAAAAAGACTCACAAAAACAAACCCAAAACAATCAAGAAAATGGAAACAGGAACATACATATTGATAATAACCTTGAACGTAAACGGATTAAATGACCCAACCAAAAGACACAGACTGGCTGAATAGATACAAAAACAAGACCCACATATATGCTGTCTACAAGAGACCCACTTCAAAGTGAAAGGATGGAAAAAGATATTCCATGCAAATGGAAATCAAAAGAAAGCTGCAGAAGCAATACTCATATCAGATAAAATAGACTTTACAATGAAGACTGTTACAAGAGATAAGAAAGGAAACTAATAATGATCAAGGGATCAATCCAAGAAGAAGATATAACAGTTATAAGTGTTTATGCACCCAACATAGGAGCACCTCAATACATAAGGCAAATGCTAACAACCATGAAAGAGAAATCGACAGTAACACAATAATAGTAGGGGACTTTAACACCCCACTTTCACCAATGGGCAGATCATCCAAACATAAAATTAATAAGGAAACACAAGCTTTAAGTGACACATTAGACCAGCTGAACTTAATTGCTATCTATAGGACATTCCATCCAAAAACAACAGAATACACTGTCTTCTCAAGTGCTCATGGAACATTCTCCAGGATAGATCATATCTTAGGCCACAAATCAAGCCCTGGAAAATTTAAGAAAATTAAAATCGTATCAAGCATCTTTTCTGACCACACGCTATGAGATTGGAAATTAATTAGAGGAAACACACTGTAAAAACCACAAATACACAGAGGCTAAACAGTGCGCTACTAAAAAACCAAGAGATCACTGAAGAAATCAAAGAAGAAATAAAAAAATACGTAGAAACAAATGAAACAAAACCACAACGACCCAAAACCTATGGGACACAGAAAAAGCCGTTCTAAGAGGGAAGTTCATAGCAATTCAATCTCATAACAAGAAACAAGAAGAATCTCAAATAAACAATCTAAACTTACACTTAAAGCAACTAGAGAAAGAAGAACAAACAAAACACAAAGTCAGTAGAAGGAAATAAATCATAAAGATCAGAGCAGAAATAAATGAAATAGAAACGAAGAAAACAATAGCAAATATCAATAAAACTAAAAGCTGGTCCTTTGAGAAGATAAAAAAAATTGATAAACCATTAGCCAGACACATCAAGAAAAAAAGAGAGAGCAAATCAATAAAATTAGAAATGAAAAAGGAGAAATCACAACTGACACCGCAGAAATACAAAGGATTATAAGAGACTACTACAAACAACGATATGCCAATAAAACGGACAACCACGAAGAAATGGACAAATTCTTGGAAAGGTACAATTTTCCAAGACTGAACCAGGAAGAATTAGAAAATATAAACAGACCTATCAAAAGTAATGAAATTGAAACTGTAATTAAAAATATTCCAACAAACAAAAGCTCAGGACCAGATGGCTTCACAGATGAATTCTATCAAACATTTAGAGAAGAGCTAACACTGATCCCTCTCAAACTCTTCCAAAAATTGCAGAGGGATGAACACTCCCAAATTCATTCTATGAAGCCACCATCACGCTGATACCAAAACCAGAAAAAGATATCACAAAAAAAGAAAATTGTAGACCAATATCACTGATGAACATAGACGCAAAAATCCTGAACAAAATACTAGCAAACAGAATCCAACAACATATTAAAAGGATCACACACCATGGTCAAGTGGGGTTTATCCCAGGAATGCAAGGATTCTTCAATATACGCAAATCAATCAATGTGATACACCATATCAACAAATCAAGGGAAAAAAATATGATCATCTCAATAGATGCAGACAAAGCTTTTGACAAAATTCAACACCCATTTACGATAAAAACTCTCTAGAAAAAGGGCACAGAGGGAACCTACCTCAACATAATAAAGGCCATATATGACAAACCCACAGCAAACATCATACTCAATGGTGAAAATCTGAAAGCATTTCCACTAAGATCAGGAACAAGACAAGGAGGTCCACTCTCCCCACTCTTATTCAACATAGTTTTGGAAGTCCTAGCCATGGCAATCAGAGAAGAAAAAGAAATAAAAGGAATACAGATTGGAAAAGAAGAAGTAAAACTGTCACTGTTCGCAGATGACATGATACTATACATGGATAATCCTAAAAATGCCACCAGAAAAATACTAGAACTAATCAATGAATTTGATAACGTTTCAGGATACAAAATTAATGCACAGAAATCTCTGGCATTCCTATAGACGAATGATGAAAAATCAGAAAAAGAAATTAAGGAATCAATCTCATTTAACACTGCAACAAAAAGAATAAAATACCTAGGAATAAACCTACCTAAGGAAGCAAAAGACTTGTACCCAGAAAACTCTAAAACACTGATAAAAGAAGACACCAGATGATATAAACAGATGGAAAAATATACCATGTTCTTGGATTGGAAGAATCAACATTGTGAAAATGCCGATACTACCCAAAGCAATCTACAGATTCAATGCAATCCCTATCAAACTGCCAACTGCATTTTTCACAGGACTAGAACAAAAAATTTTACAATTCGTAAGGAAACAAAAAAGACCCCGAATAGCCAAAGCAATTTTGATAAAGAAAAATGGAGCTGGAGGAATCAAGCCCCCCAACCTCAAACTATACTACAAAGCTATAGTAATCAAGACAATATGGTACTGGCACAAAAACAGAAATATAGATCAATCATACAGGATAGAAAGCCCAGAGATAAACCCATGCATATATGACAAAGGAGGCAAGAACATACAAAGGAGAAGAGACAGCCTCTTCAATAATTGGTGCTGGGAAAACTGGACAGCTACATGTAAAAGAATGAAATTAGAACACTACCTAACACCATACACAAAAATAAACTCCAAATGGATTACAGACCTAAATGTAAGACCAGACACTATAAACCTCAGAGAAAAACATAGGAAAAACACTCTTTGACATAAACCACAGCAAGATCTTTTTTGACCCACCTTCTAGAGTAATGGAAATAAAAACAAAAATAAACAAATGGGACCTAATTAAGCTTAAAAGCTTTTGCACAGCAAAGGAAACCATAAACAAGATTAAAAGACAACCCTCAGAATGGGAGAAAATATTTGCAAATGAAACAACGGACAAAGGATTAATCTCCAAAACATACAAACAGCTCCTTGAAACAACAAAGGATTAATCTCCAAAATATACAAACAGCTCATGAAGCTCAATATCAAAAAAACAAACAATTCAATTAAAAAATGGGTGGATGATCTAAATAGACATTTCACCAAAGAAGACATACAGATGGCCAAGAGGCACATGAAAAGATGCTCAACATCACTAATTATCAGAGAAATGCAAATCAAAACTACAATGAGGTATCACCTCACACCGGTCAGAATGGCCATTATGAAAAAATCTAGAAAAAATAAATGCTGGAAAAGGTATGGTGAAAAAAGGAACCCTCCTGCACTGTTAGTAGGAATGTAAATTGATACAACCACTATGGAGAACAGTATGGAGGTTCCTTAAAAAATTAAAAATAGAACTACCATATGACCCAGCAATCCCACTACCGGGCATATACCCTGAGAAAACCGTAATTCAAAAAGAGACATGTACCACAATGTTCACTGCAGCACTATTTACAATAGCCAGAACATGGAAGCAACCTAAATGTCCATCTACAGATGAATGGATAAAGAAGATGTGGCACATACATACAATGGAATATTACTCAGCCATAGAAAGAAACAAAATTGAGTTATTTGTAGTGCAGTGGATGTACTTAGATTCTGTCATACAGAGTGAAGTAAGTCAGAAAGAGAAAAACGAATACCATAGGCTAATACATATATATGGAATCTAAAAAAAATGGTTCTGAAGAACCTAGGGGCAGGACAGGAATATAGACATAGAGAATGGACTGAGGACACAAGGGAAGAGAGGGAAGCTGGGGCAAAATGAGAGTAGCATCGACATATATACACTACTGAATGTAAAATAGTCAGCTAGTGGGAAGCAGCAGCATAGCACAGAGAAATCAGCTTGGTGCTTTGCGATGACCTAGAGGGGTGGGACAGGGAGGGTGGGAGGGACGCTCAAGAGGGAGGGGATATGGGGATATTATGTATACATATAGCTGATTCACTTTGTTGTACAACAGAAACTAACACAGTATTGCTAAGCAATTATATTCTAATAAAGATCTATTTAAAAAATAAATAAATAAAGGGCTTATATGCAGATTATATAATTAACCACTGCAAATAAGAAATAAGACAAAAATAGGAGAGTTGAATACCTCAAAAAAGACAAAAGTCAAAGGCAATAAATATATGAAAACAGTGCCAAAAATTTATCGATAATCAGGGAAATGCACATTAAAGCACAATGAAACTTGACTATTTACCCTCCCAAATGGCTAAAATGAAAAATATTGAAAATAACAAGGCATGGTAATATAATGTTATTACCATGAACCTCTCGTATACTGCTGGAGATGGTGAAAAGTGGCATATTCACTTTGGAAAATTTCAGTGGGGCAAGAAGGAACTGGGATAGGTCACATAGCTTCGTGCAAAAAAGGATATAATTATTATTTACTTTTAATATCAGCAAGTATCAGGTGTGTGTATATACAAGTGTTATAATAACCACATCACCAAAGGAAAAAGATACTCAGTAGAACTTCTAATTTCAAAAGGGTGGGGGATGACTTAAGAAAAGAAAACTCAGCAAAAGTAAGGAAATGGAGAAAAAAGAAATCAGAATATCATTAATATGAAATACAAATAACACAATATATTGCTTATTATAAGCCGAGTACAGACGAGCCTTGAACAACATGGGTATGAGCTGTGTGGGTCCACTTATACGTGGATGTTTTTCAATAAATAGGTACTATAGTACTATGACCTGCAGTTGGTTGAATCCACGGGTGCAGAACCACAGATATGGAGAGCCAACTATAAAGATATATGCGGATTTTCCACTGAGCGGGGGTCAGCACCCCAAACCCCCGCCTTGTTCAAGGATCAGCTGTACATTTCTGACAAATTTATTTGTATTAACTAATTTAATAGTGGCATACAAAATAAGTACTATTGTTAATCCCATTTTATAAATGAGGAATCTACAATATAAACAGATTACAGAACTCACATAAACAGTTAATCATTGATAAAGCTGAACATGAAAACAGATAAAACTAACTAAATAGTTCATATCATAATAAAGGCAGTTTAAATTTGCCTATCAAAAAGCAAAAGCTTTATAGAATTGGGTTGGTAAAATCCAGCCCTATGTAACTAATAAGTAGCACATCTAAGATTTAAATCCTGGGGACCTGGCTCCAGAGTCAGTGGTTTTAACCCCTAAAACATACTGCTTGACAATGAAGGTTAAAGGAAAAAAGAAAGAAAACCATAATTTAACAACAAATACAGTGTTATCAGTACAGATCTCAAGAGTTTAATCTCTATAGCAAATGAAATAATGATAAGAATATTCTAGAGGACTCTGTCAAAATCATTGAATAATTTAGAAGAAATCTAATTTCATAGTTCAACACACAACAGTATGACTCTATTTTGTCACTATAAGTGACAAAAGTGGAAAAAATTAAATACAACGTATTTTTATATAGCTTAAAAGCTAAAAGATATATACTTTAAGAAATATCTATGGATGTAATAACACTACATTAAAAGCAAAGCAATGACAAACATGACATTCAGAGTGATGCCTCAAGTGAGGGGAGGTAGGTGGATGAATGAGAGGGTGGGTGACAGCAGAACTGTGTGGCCATGTATAAGTTGTTGTCCAAGTCCTATATTTCATATTGGTTCATATCTTCATGACTTGCATTATATTATTAACAAGTTCTTAACCAACAGTAATTTACAAAACTAACTGCTGTTAAAATAATAGGACAGCTCTCATCACTATCATACAGTGTTGTTTTGGTAATGCTAAAGCAGTAAGACAATAAAATGAAATATACAGAACGAATATTAGGGAGAAAGTTTTCTTCACTATTGTTTTGATTTGATTTTGCAAATATAATTTTGCAAAGACAAATGGCTGGTAACTAAAAAAAAACAAAAGACGCAATTTAAAACTTTTAAAACCAAGAATCCTCAGCACAGGAATAATTCAACAACAGAATGTTATGCAGCTGTGGTAAAAAAAAGAATGAGGTCTATGTGTTTTCATAAGGAAGGATGTTCATGATGCATTTTTAAGTAAAATGTGTAAGTGGCAGAACAATATGAATAGTATGTTCTCATTTTTGTGAAAACAAACTTTCACAAAATATTGATATATACTCATAAAATTTTATAAAATGAGCCAAAAAGATATAGAAATATATACCTCAAACTTTTAGCACTGGTCATATGGATAGGTGTGACTGAACAACTATTAAATTCTTTCATTAAATCTCAGTGCCCTTTAAATCATTACAATGAATTTGTTTACTGTTTATTTTAATTACAATATTATTTTTTAAAACAGTATCTATAACTATTTTATAGGATAAATGTTTTATCTCATTATCTTTTTTCTGATATTTATACTTAAGCAGTATAACAAATAATGATAATGTAACCTTTCCAAATACCCTAAATAAATGGGCATTATTCAAAGCTCATTTGCCAATTCAATTACATCATTTCTATGCAATGCTTGTCTTTCTATGTTCCATTGACTCAAATGTTTAAACAACGTCTTGTCCTTTATTAATAACAAGTGTATTGTGACCCAAAACTAATTTAGACCAAACCACCACATCTCAAACATCATGCAACAATGACAATCTACTTACTAGAACATAAAATACTTAAAATTACATCAGTGAATATAACCCTTAAAACAGCATAGTGTATTCTAGAATGCAAGAAGATTAAGTTATAATCTATAAGAGTATAAACTACTAAAAAATTTCTCAAATAATGAAATTAGAAGCCCATAATTTGACTTGAATGTCTTACTGGTATCTCATACTCAAAATATATAAAAATGAGGGAATTTTCTTTTCCCATTCCCAGTTTCCCCATTTGTATTAATGTGAGCAATAACTTCCAAATACTATACTGACACTAAACTGTACACCACCATTGCGTTCTTCCTATCCTTCCTTTACCCTTTGCATCTGGTCACCAAGTTTTGCCACTTCTCCTTCAAAATGCTCCCTGTATTGCTCCTGTTGGCAACAATATTGTTGCCTCTAACTTCATTCAGGTCTTTCTCACTTTAGAGCAACACTGCTGCAATCATAAATGCAAAATAAGAATCCAAGAGTCTCCAAACGGTCCCACCATCTTCAATCTCTTCTCCCTCCCATTCTTCCTTCATTGGTATCCAAAAAGATTAATTTTTAGAAACATCTCTTTTATCTCACCCTTATTCAAGAAATTACAATGGATCCTTATTGCCCGTAAGATGAAGTCCAAGCCCCTCCCCATCAGCCTACCACTAAACACAGTCATCCCCACTACCATCAAGCTATACCCTCCCTAAAGCCTGGGAACACTACTGGGTAATGTGTTCTGCCCTTTGTATGTGCTCAACAAATGTTCATGGAAAGAAGGGAAAAGGATTAAGAGAAAGAAAATGAGGATGATAGAAAGTTGGAGGTGAGATGGAGAAAAGGAAGACAGATGGAGAGAAACAGAAGAAAGGAATACACTGAGGAACAAGACAAAAGAGTTATCAGACCAGAACATCAGAGAAGGGGTAATACTAATCACGAAGTGCAGCAGCAATTCAAAGACAAGAGAGATTGCCTTTGACTCTCCTAATATCAAGCACAACATTTACTCCAGTCTCTGGGCTGAGGCTGGAATTGATACTCATGCTCTGTATTTGACCAGATGAGTAAACAAATTTTATACTTCTCCAATAGCACCTAACCGTCCATTTTAAAAATGATGGCATGAAATCAAATGAAGCTTATTTTAGACCATCAACATTTCAAACTACCTGTTAAATACCCAGTAGCACTCCCAGCTCAAAGAACTGGGTGTGCCTTGAAATAAAGGATGATCATAGCAGGTATACTGTGAAATCTAAATTATATTTTCTCATGGTTTAAACTGTTTTCTGGATCTATTAAATGTCCTATGTTGCAACCCTATTGAGTTTTCTTATTAATACTACTAGCAGCAATAATGGCAAACATAATACTCAGTGACTGCTTACAATGTACCAGGTACTTGTACATTTCACATAAATTATCTCTTATTATTAACAATAACTTTATAAGGTAGGTATTGTGATTATCTTCACTTTATATATGAAGAAAGTGAGGAACAGTCAAGTAAACTGCCCATGCTAACATAGCTTATAAATATAATTCCAGAACATATTTTTTAATAGTAATATTCCATAACATAAAAACTTATACAAATCTATAGCTCTCTGATTTGTCAATATTAGAAATCTCAACCACTATTATAGAATTATGGCACTTAGATTATGAAATATTTTATAGTGCTTTATTTAAAAGCAGTTCACAAGTTAATAATTAGAACTCCACCTACTAATAATAAATATGCAGAAGATTATGGACTTGCCTGGGGCCAGCTGAAACCTGAAATATAAAAGAATCATTACGTCATTAGTCCTCATTGCATCCCTGAATCAGCTACTATTACAGTACACTTTTTAAAACAGAGATGTGACACGGGTTACATAAAATTTCAACAGCCACCAACTAAATAAGTGGCATAACAAAGAGATGAATTCATATTTCCTCAATATCAATTATTACACCTGAATTCCACATCACATGACTCTTCTAAAAGTCATATGTGGGTAATATATGCAGAATGTTAAGAATTTAGTAACCAAGGTCATAATGGAAAATCCTGCCTCCTACAAAATTAAAAGAAGAACTAGCTAGTCATAATGAAAATACGGGGTCTAGTCTTCTTTGTATTACAGAATCATAGAGTTGAGCCAAGATTTGGATATAAAGGGATTTAGCTCGAACTTGCATAGACTTAAGACAGACCTGGTACTGTCATTTTACTCTACTGGCCCTCAGAGAGAAGAAAAGAGGGCACTGGAAACCCCCAAATTACTCACATTAATCCTATATCCAGCAAGAAATTCTAGTTCCTTCTGCTATGTGTGCTGACAGGGCAAAGGGCACACTGGTCAAATATTACAGAGTAAATACCCTTTCTTCTTCCATATTCTCAAGAAGTCAACCCTAGGGGCTTACTCTAAAGGTGTAGAAGACAATTTCCCTAACAAGCTGATCAAGGATTCTTGCATAGATCAAGAGCTGAGGGACTTCCCTGGTGGTCCAGTGGCTAAGACTCGACGCTCCCAATGCAGGGGGCTCAGGCTCAATCCCTGGTCAGGGAATTAGATCCCACATGCTGCAACTAAGAGTTCGCATGCCACAGCTAAAGATCCTGCGCATGCTGCAACTAAAGATCCCATATGCTGCAACTAAAGATCCCACATGCTGCAACTAAGACCTGGTGCAGTCAAATAAATTAATTAATTAAAAAAAAAAAAAAAAAGAGTTGAGGGCTTCCCTGGTGGCACAGTGGTTGAGAGTCCGCCTGCCGATGCAGGGGACACGGGATCGTGCCCTGGTCCGGGAAGATCCCACATGCTGCGGAGCGGCTAGGCCCGTGAGCCATGGCCACTGAGCCTGCACGTCCGGAGCCTGTGCTCCGCAACGGGAGAGGCCACAACAGTGAGAGGCCCACATACCACAAAAAATAAAACAAAATTTTAAAAAGAGTTGAAAACAGGCACATATTCATTCATAAATTCAAAACCTTTAAGGATTTTTTTTAATGGAAAGGAATACACACCAGTTGTCTCTTTTCAGCTTTTGGCATCCCAACCTCTACACTTGATGGTTATAAAAGAGGAACACTTGTATTGCCCTTTGCATTTTGTGCCTTTTCGCATCTTCAAATCCTATCCCTTATCAGAAATTCTAAGCAAAGTGAGACTAAGACAAACTAACCAACCAACACAAATATCAGAAGAATTCAGGTTTACAATTATATATATAACAATGTGATATTCCAAACTCCTACTCCATTACTGCTTGAAAAGGTGTTTGAAAATCTTATCAATGAGTTAAATTTATACCCTAGGAACTGAACACGTAAATGAAATGTATCATTTCATTCTTTAAAGAAAAATTAGTTATTCAGAATTCATGCTGAACACTACATATCACACTGATATGTAGTGAGTTTATTTTGCAAGGGTTCATGGCTGCTAAAATTAGAATATAGCATAACACTATTAAAATGGACACCAGTACGGAATTCTACCTTATCAATCTTATCTTCTTGTTTTCAGATGAGCCTTCATGGCAAGCCACTCCTAAACCATATCCACTTACTATTATTTAACAGCAGATAACATAACTCCCTCTGTTTTTCAAACTTTGCATGAGTTGCTCCTAGAGCTCAGTTTTCCCATATTATCTGACAATCTGATTCATGCGGAATCATTCCAGAACTTCCTTGAGGTAATTTTAAGTACTAACTAAGCATCCTAAACACCTCCCAAAGTGCAAACTTAGTTCAAAGTAGGCACTTATATAAGCATTACACCCTATTTGCTCTATCAATTCAAGTATTGATATAATACTATTTTCTACACTATTACTAAGTAACTCATTAAAATCCTAGATAAGCACTTCCTTTTGTGTTATTAACTATAATTTATGTCTTGGATATTTTTGGAAAACAAAGTTATAACTCATAAAAATCTAAAATGTAATCTAAGGTTATACTTAAACTCATTCTTTATTCCAATGCTACTCTGGTCATTACAATTTATTTCTTAAACTATGTATCTACTTCTCCTGACTCTAAAATTCCTGAAACAGCTTTGACTGAAAATAGAATTCTTATATGAAATATTCTTTGAAACTTTAATATTTGCTTGAAAGATTTTTTAAAACAAGGAATATTAAAGGTGTTTTCCAAAGTAAATATAACACTGAAAAACTCAGAGATATAATTAAAAGATAGTCATTAAATGAATATAAAATGTTAAAAATTAAAATTTTATGTGATATCTTAATAGATATTATGGAATCAGTTTTTACTCACATTGCTTTTGTAAAAGCTTCTATTAAGTCCGTATTTTTAGTTTTTGACAAAAGTGGGAAAAAATCCAACTTTGAAATTAGATAGATTGAACTCATATTTTCAAGCAGGTATTTTATTTTATGCTACACCTCAGAATTTAACAAATCACCACTTTCTGAAAGAATGTTTCCATCAATCTTACACAAGGAAGTGACTGTAACATCCAGGTACATTTGTATTTATGCAAAAGAAGTTGCAAACTGCAGCCTGACAGATCAGAGTGGGAAGGGAGTTTTTCTCTTCAGTTTTCTGACTCTCTTCCAAGGAAGAAAAGCCCAAGAAAGAAGCCTTCTTGGGGTAGATCCAGAGATCTGGATGTTCTCCACATGAAACAGTGTATCTGTCACTGACCTGGCCATTGGCCCAACTTTCATTCTGGAAGTAATGATCTTCACAAATAGTGGAACACAGGCTGAGACCAGCCAAGAACATGGCCCATCCTTGTGCAGTTTTCCCCTACATTTGTACTCATTGTGAGAGCAGCCCAGTCTCATGTCTCAATGTCTTTAAGCAGAGCTGCTTTTGAATGCTGCAATTCTGAATTGGATTTTAATTGCAAATAATTAGAATCTTGCACCCTCTTCATGAGGAAAGCATAATGTGACTCAACAGTAGCAAGCCAAAGATAAAAATTTACTTCACTAAGCATCTGCAGTTAAGTCATGTGTTTGGTAGATCAAAATAAAACTGTAAAATGAGCTATCTGGCTGATTAGTAATCTAATACTTCAGATAGAAAATTTTACATTTATTGCTCTCCACAAACCTATTGATTTATTGACTTCTCTCCTTTACCTGCTGAGTAAATCTAAAAGAATATCAAGTGTATAAAACAAAAAAGATTATACAGCTCATATTCCATGGTCCATCATTTTAACCATTCTTTTCAATAGGCCCTCATATTTCTTGCTCTTTTCCATGGAAAAATTACAAACCATATTCATTCATGAACATAGATGAAGAAAGTCTAAAGAAAATATTAGCAAACCTAGTCTGATAAGAACCCAAGCCAGACTTGCCATTTGAGAATCAAATAACTGAACAAAGGGGGAAAATATGATCACCTTGGTACATGCAGCATAAAATGTTTTGATAAAATTCAATATCCATTCATAATAAAAGTTCTTAATAAAGCAGGTGTTCAGGGGGACTTTCTTAATCAGATAAAAATTGATTTTTCTTCCTAAGAAAAACATACATTTTGTTTTAAACATTGTACACATCAGAACAGGTCAAAAGCTTTCATTCCAATATTGGTGATGAGGCAAGGATTTTCATCATTGCCATTTCCAGTCAACATTGTTCTAGAAATCCTAGCCAGTGCATTAAGGCAAGAAAAGAAATAAAATGTTGAAATAATCTTTCAAAGGAAGAAATAAAACTGTCTTATATGATTGTTCATGTACAAAACCCAAAAGTATGAACAGATAAACTATTAGAATATATGAGCACAGTTGCTAAATATAAGATCAATATAGGGACTTCCCCGGTGGTGCAGTGGTTAAGAATCCACCTGCCAATGCAGGGGACATGGGTCTGAGCCCTGGTCCAGGAAGATCCCTCATGCCGCGGAGCAACTAAGCCTGTGCGCCACAACTACTGAGCCTGTGCTCCAGAGCCTATGAGCCACAACTACTGAGCCCATGTGCCACAACTACTGAAGCCTGTGTGCCTAGAGCCCATGCTCTGCAACAAGAGAAGCCACCACAATGAGAAGCCCACACACTGCAATGAAGAGCAGCCCCTGCTTGCCACAACTAGAGAAACCCCACACGCAGCAACAAAGACCCAATGCAGCCAAAAATAAAATAAATTTTAAAAATAAAAAAATAAAGATCAACATAAAGTTTGCCTGCATTTTTATGTACAATAATTAGAAGATGAAATTTTAAAAATTATACCATTTACAATAGTGTCAAAACTGACAAAATACCCAGGAAGAAAACAAAGACACAAGGCCTCTACAAATAAATCTATAAAATATTAAATGGGAAATTAAGCAAGAATATAGGGATATGCCATACTGATGGATTAGAAGACAATATTAGAAAGATGTCACTGCTCCAAATTGATCTATTGATGCAATTAAATCCAATCAAAATCCCTTTTTTTCCTTTTGTGGAAACCAACAAGTTGATTCTAAAATACATATATGGAAATGTAAAGGGTAATTTACATATATCAAGGACTTGTCCTACCACATTTCAAGACTTATAATAGAGCTATACTATTTTTAGGACTATTTTTAGCAACATTATTTTTGGTGTTGGCACAACAGATATAAGAACCAATGGAAGAAAAAATACTATGCAAAACAGATGGGCATATAAGGACACTTTTCAGAATAAATGTTATGCTAAATGTTTTCAATTTCTATGAAACATCTCAATTAACTTTTACACAAAATAAACTTATTTACGCTGCTTTTGGTAGTTTTATTAAGTCCACTATTTCTGGATTTTGACAAAAGGAATAAATCAAAGTTTGAAATTGATATACTGAGCTCTTAATTTCAAAGATTTATTTTATTTCATCTTTTATTTTATGCTACATTCCAAAGTTTAATATATCATCTTTTCTATGAAGGTTTTCACCATTGACAGGATTAGTCCTCAACAAGGAAAGCCTAAAGATAGTTCATCTAAGTCTCCTTAATAATACCTTAATTTTATGAGTTTTATTCCTGAAAATATTCTGGAACCCATTCCAGTCAGCACAACAGTTAGGGTCACCAATCATCTCTACTTTGCAAAATCCAATAATCAGTTCTAAATCTTCATGTTCTTTGAATTCTCAGCATCATTTAGCTAATTAATCAGTCCTACCTTTTGAAAATTTTTTTCACTTGGCTTTGGGGCACACATTCCTCAGGGCTCTCTTTAATTATCACCCTGGCCTCTACTTTTCAGTCTTCCTAGTTTTCTCCTCATCTCCCCAACTTCTAAAAATCGACATGCCCCATACAGTACAGTCCTCGGACGTTTTCTCTTCTCTTTCTAATCCATTCCCTATGCAATTTCACACAAACTTATCTTTCAATATAATTTATAGTATGACTCCCAAATTATTATCCCAAGCTCAGATTCCCCTACTGAGCTCCCAACTCATATTTTCTCTTGCCTACCTGACTATTCCCCCTTTGGATACCTAATTGGCACCTTAAATTCAAAATATCTAAAACCTAATTCCTGTTATTCCCTCCTAACCTGTGGTTCCCTCAGACTTCCCCATCTTAGCAAGTGACAACTCCATCCTTCCATCTGTTCAGGCAAAACAAACAGACAAACACAGAATTATCTGTGACAATTTTTACTGTCAACCCTCACACTCAACCCACCTATCAGCTTGACAAAACATACAGAGTGAGACCTTCAACATGGCGGACGAGTAAGACATGGAGCTCACCTTCCTCCCCACAAATACATCAGAAATACATCTACACGTGGAACAACTCCTACAGAACACCTACTGAACGCTAGCAGAAGACCTCAGACATCCCAAAAGGCAAGAAACTCCCAACATACATGGGTAGGACAAAAGAAAAAACACAGACAAAAGAATGGGGACAGGACCTGCACCTGTGGAAGGGAGCTGTTAAGGAGGAAAGGTTTCCGCACACTGGAAGCCCCTTCGCGGGCGGAGACTGCGGGTGGCAGAGGGGGGGAGCTTCGGAGCCGCGGAGGAGAGCACAGCCGCAGGGGTGCGGAGGGCAAAGTGGAGAGATTCCCGCACAGAGGATCGGTGCTGACCAGCACTCACCAGCCCAAGAGGCTTGTCTGCTCCCCTGCCACGGCTCGGGTTTCGGTTGGAGCGCAGGGAGAGTACTGGGGTTGGCGGCATGAACACAGCCTGAAGGGGGCTAGTGCGCCAGAGCTAGCCGGGAGGGAGTCTGGGAAAAAGTCTGGACCTGCCGAAGAGGCAAGAGACTTTTCCTTCCCTCTTTGTTTCCTGGTGCGTGAGAAGAGGGGATTCAGAGCACCACCTAAACAAGCTCCAGACACGGGCGCGAGCCACAGCTAACAGCGCGGACCCCAGAGACGGGCATGAGATGCTAAGGCTGCTGCTGCCGCCACCAAGAAGCCTGTGTGCGAGCACAGGTCACTATCCACACCTCCCTTCCAGGGAACCTGTGCAGCCCACCACTGCCAGGGTCCCATGATCCAGGGACAAGTTCCCCGGGAGAACTCAACGGCGCGCCACAGGCTGGTGCAACATCATACTAGCCTCTGCCGCCGCAGGCTCACCCTGCATCCATACCCCTCCCTCCCCCCGGCCTGAGTGAGCCAGAGCCCCCAAATCAGCTGCTCCTTTAACCCCATCCTGTCTGAGAGGGGGAACAGATGCCCTCAGGCGACCTACATGCAGAGGCAGGTCCAAATCCAAAGCGGAACCCAGGAGCTGTGCCAACAAAGAAGAGAAAGGGAAATTTCTCCCAGCAGCCTCAGGAGCAGCGGATTAAATCTCCACAACCAACCTGATGTAGTCTTTATCTGTGGAATACCTGAATAGACAACAAATCATCCCAAATTAAGGCGGTGGAATTTGGGAGCAATGATATTTTTTTTTTTTTTCCTTTTTCTCTTTTTGTGAGTGTGTATGTATATGCTTCCTTGTGTGATTTTGCCTGTATAGCTTTGCTTTTACCATGTGTCCTAGGGTTCTGTATGTCCGTTTTATTTATTTATTTTTTAGTATAGTTTTTAGTGCTTGTTATCATTGCTGGGTTTGTTTTTTGGTTTGTTTGGTCTCTTCCTTCTTTTTTTTTTTCTTTACTTTTTAATATTTTTATTTTTAATATTTATTTTTATAACTTTATTTATTTTTCTTTTTTTCTCCCTTATATTCTGAGCCATGTGGATGACAGGGTCTTGGTGCTACGGCCAGGTGTCAGGCCTGTGCCTCTGAGGTGGGAAAGCCGAGTTCAGGACATTGGTCCACCAGAGATCTCCCGGCTCTACGTAATATCAAATGGCTAAAATCTCCCTGAGATCTCCATCTCAACACCAACACCCAGCTCCAATCAACGACCAGCAAGCTACAATGCAGGACACTAGCAAGCATTGACACACAACTAGCAAGAAAGGAACGCAACCCAACCCATTAGCAAAAAGGCTGCCTAAAATCATAAGGTCACAGACACCACAAAACACAACACCAGACACAGACCTGCCCACCACAAAGACAAGATCCAGCCTCATCCACTGGAACACGTGCACTAGTCCCCTCCACCAATAAGCCTACACAACCCAATGAAGCAACCTTAGCCACTGAGGGCAGACACCAAAAACAACGGGAACTATGAACCTGCAGCCTGTGAAAAGGAGACCCCAAACACAGTATGTTAAGCAAAATGAGAAGACAGAGAAACACACAGCAGATGAAGGAGCAAGGTAAAAACCCACCAGACCAAACAAATGAAGAGGAAATAGGCAGTCTACCTGAAAAAGAATTCAGAGTAATGATAGTAAAGATGATCAAAAATCTTGGAAACAGAATGGAGAACATACAAGAAACGTTTAACAAGGAACTAGATGAACTAAAGAGCAAACAAACAATGATGAACAACACAATAAATGAAATTAAAAACTCTCTAGAAAGAATCAATAGCAGAATAACTGAGGTAGAAAAACAGGTAAGTAATCTGGAAGAAAAAATAGTGGGAATAACTACTGCAGAGCAAAATAAAGAAAAAAGAATGAAAAGAATTGAGAACAGTCTCAGAGAATTCTGGGACAATATTAAACACACCAACATTCGAATCATAGGGGTCCCAGAAGAGAAAAAGAAAGAGACTAAGAAAATATTTGAAGAAATTAGAGTTGAAAACTTCCCCAATATGGGAAAGGAAATAGTTAATCAAGTCCAGGAAGTGCTGAGAGCCCCATACAGGATAAATACAAGGAGAAAAACACCAAGACACATATTAATCTAACCATCAAAAATTAAATAGAAAAAATATTAAAAGCAGCAAGGGAAAAACAACAAATAACATACAAGGGAATCCCCATAAGGTTAACAGCTGATCTTTCAGCAGAAACTCTGCAAGCCAGAAGGGAGTAGCAGGACATATTTAAAGGGATGAAAGGGAAACACCTACAATGAAGATTACTCTACCCAGCAAGGAACTCATTCAGATTAGACGGAGAAATTAAAACCTTTGCAGACAAGCAAAAGCTAAGAGAATTCAGCACCACCAAACCAGCTTTACAACAAACGCTAAAGGAACTTCTCTAGGCAAGAAACACAAGAGAAGGAAAACACACACAATAACAAACCCAAAACAATGAAGAAAATGGTAATAAGAACATACATATCAATAATAACCTTAAATGTAAATGGATTAAATGCTCCAACCAAAAGACATAGACTGGCTGAATGGATACAAACGCAATACCCATATATATGCTGTCTACAAGAGACCCACTCAGATACAGAGACACATACAGACTGAAAGTGAGGGGATGGAAAAAGATATTCCATGCAAATGGAAACTAAAAGAAAGCTGGAGTAGAAGTTCTCATATCTGACAAAATAGACTTTAAAACAAAGACTATCACAAGAGAAAAAGAAGGACACTACATAATGATCAAGGGATCAATCCAAGAAGAAGATATAACAATTGTAAATATTTATGCACCCAACATAGGAGCACCTCAATACATAAGGCAAATGCTAACAGCCATAAAAGGGGAAATTGACAGTAACACAATCATAGTAGAGGACTTTTAACACTCCACTTTCACCAATGGACAGATCATCCAAAATGAAAATAAATAAGGAAACACAAACCTTAAATGATACATTTAACAAGATGGACTTAATTGATATTTATAGGACACTCCATCCAAAAACAATAGAATACACTTTCTTCTCAAGTGCTCATGGAACATTCTCCGGGATAGATCATATCTTGGGTCACAAATCAAGCCTTCGTAAATTTAAGAAAATTGAAATTGTATCAAGTAACTTTTCTGACCACAACGCTATGAGACTGAATATCAACTTCAGGAAAAAATCCATAAAAAATACAAACATGTGGAGGCTAAACAATACACTACTTCATAACCAAGAGATCACTGAAGAAATCAAAGAAGAAATCAAAAAACACCTAGAAACAAATGACAATGAAAACATGACGACCCAAAACCTATGGGATGCAGCAAAAGCAGTTCTAAGAGGGAAGTTTATAGCAACACAATCCTACCTTAAGAAACAAGAAACATCTCAAATAAACAACCTAAACTTACACCTAAAGCAATTAGGGAAAGAAGAACAAAAAAACCCCAAGTTAGCAGAAGGAGAGAAATTGTAAAGATTAGATCAGAAATAAATTAAAAAGAAATGAAGGAAACAATAACAAAGATAAATAAAACTAAAAGCTGGTTCTTTGAGAAGATAAACAAAATTGATTAGCCAGACTCATCAAGAAAAAAAGAAGACTCAAATCAATAGAATTAGAAATGAAAAAGGGGAAGTAACAACTGACATGGCAGAAACACAAAGGATCATGAGAGATTACCACAAGCAACTCTATGCCAATAAAATGGACAACCTGGAAAAAATGGACAAATTCTTAGAAAAGCACAACCTTCTGAGACTGAACCAGGAATAGAAAATATAAACAGACCAATCACAAGCACTGAAATTGAAACTGTGATTAAAAATCTTCCAACAAACAAAAGCCCAGGAACAGATGGTTTCACAGGCAAATTCTAACAAACATTTAGAGAAGAGCTAACACCTATCTTTCTCAAACGCTTCCAAAATACAGCACAGGGAGGAACACTCCCAAACTCATTCTACGAGCCCACCCTGATACCAAAACCAGACAAAGATGTCACAAAGAAAGAAAACTACAGGCCAACATCACGGATGAACATAGATGCAAAAATCCTCAACAAAATACTAGCAAACAGAATACAACAGCACATTAAAAGGATCACATACCATGATCAAGTGGGGTTTATCCCAGGAATGCAAGGATTCTTCAATATACGCAAATCAATCATTGTGATACACAATCTTAACAAACTGAAGAATAAAAACCATATGATCATCTCAATAGATGCAGAAAAAGCTTTCGACAAAATTCAACACCTATTTATGATAAAAACCCTCGAGAAAGTAGTCATAGAGGGAAGTTACCTCAACATAATAAAGGCCATATATGACAAACCCACAGCCAACATTGTTCTCAATGGTGAGAAACTGAAACCATTTACACTAAGATCAGGAACAGGACAAGGCTGCCCACTGTCACCACTTTTATTCAACATAGTTTCGAAGTTTTAGCCACAGCAGTCACAGAAGAAAAAGAAATAAAAGGAATCCAAATCAAAAAAGAAGTAAAACTGTCACACTTTGCAGATGACATGATACTATACATAGAGAATCCTAAAGATGCTACCAGAAAACCACTAGAGTTAATCAATGAATTTGGTAAAGTAGCAGGACACAAAATTAATGCACAGAAATCTCTTGCATTCCTATACACTAATGATGACAAATCTGAAGTTGAAATTAAGGAAACACTCCCATTTACCACTGCAACAAAAAGAATAAAATACCTAGGAATAAACCTACCTAAGGAGACAAAAGGCCTGTATGCAGAAAACTATAACACACTGATGAAAGAAATTAAAGATGATACAAATGGAGAGATATACCATGTTCTTGGACTGGAAGAATCAACATTGCGAAAATGGCTATACTACCCAAAGCAATCTACAGATTCAATGCAATCCCTATCAAACTACCACTGGCATTTTTCACAGAACTAGAACAAAAAATTTCACAATTTGTATGGAAACACAAAAGACCCCAAATAGCCAAAGAAATCTTGAGAAAGAAAAACGGAGCTGGAGGAATCAGGCTCCCTGACTTCAGAGTATACTACAAAACTACAGTAATCTAGACAGTATGGTACTGGCACAAAAACAGAAAGATAGATCAATGGAACAGGATAGAAAGCCCAGAGATAAACCCACGCACATATGGTCACCTTATCTTTGATAAAGGAGACAAGAATATACAATGAAGAAAAGACAACCTCTTCAATAAGTGGTGCTGGGAAAACTGGACAGCTTCATATAAAAGAATGAAATTAGAACACTCCCTAGCACCATACACAAAAATAAACTCAAAATGGATTAAAGACCTAAATGTATGGCCAGACACTGTCAAACTCTTAGAGGAAAACATAGGCAGAACACTCTATGACATAAATCATAGCAAAATCCTTTTGACCCACCTCCTAGAGAAATGGCAATAAAAACAAAAATAAACAAATGGGACCTAATTAAACTTAAAAGCTTTTGTACGACAAAGGAAACCATAAACAAGATGAAAAGACAACCCTCTGAATGGGAGAAAATATTTGCAAATGAAGCAACTGACAAAGGATTAATCTCCAAAATTTACAAGCAGCTCATGCAGCTCAATATCAAAAAAACAAACAACCCAATCCAAAAATGGGCAGAAGACGTAAACAGACATTTCTCCAAAGAAGATATACAGATTGCCAACAAACACATGAAAGAATGTTCAACATCATTAATCATTAGAGAAATGCAAATCAAAACTCAATGAGATATCATCTCACACCAGTCAGAATGGCTATCATCAAAGAATCTACAAACAATAAATGCTGGAGAGGGTGTGGAGAAAAGGGAATCCTCCTGCACTGTTGGTGGGAATGTAAATTGATACAGCCACTATGGAGAACAGTATGGAGGTTCCTTAAAAAATTAAAAATAGAACTACCGTACGACCTAGCAATCCCAGTACTGGGCATATACCCTGAGAAAACCATAATTCAAAAAGAGTCATGTACCACAGTGTTCACTGCAGCTCTATTTACAATAGCCAGGACATGGAAGCAACCTAAGTGTCCATCCACAGATGAATGAATAAAGAAGATGTGGCACATGTATACAATGGAATATTACTCAGCCATAAAAATAAACAAAAGTGAGTTATCTGTAGTGAGGTGGATAGACCTAAAGTCTGTCATACAGAATGAAGTTAAGTCAGAAAGAGAAAAACAAATACCGTATGCTAACACATATATATGGAATCTAAAAAAAAAAAAAATGGTCATGAAGAACCTAGGGGCAGGATGGGAATAAAGATGCAGACCTACTAGAGAATGGACTTGAGGACACGGGGAGGGGGAAGGGTAAGCTGGGAGAAACTGAGAGTGGCATGGACATATACACTACCAAACGTAAAATCGATAGCTAGTGGGGAGCAGCCGCATAACACAGAGAGATTAGCTCGATGCTTTGTGACTGCCTAGAGGGGTGGGATAGGGAGGGTGGGAGGGAGGGAGATGCAAGAGGGAGGGGATATGGGGAATATATGTATATGTATAGCTGATTCACTTTGTTATAAAGCAGAAACTAACACACCATTGTAAAGCAATTATACTCCAATAAAGATGTTTAATAAATAAATTAATTAATTAAATAAAATGTACAGAGTATGTGGCCACTTCTCACTAACTTCATGGCTATCACCCTAATTCAAGACATCATTTAGCAACATGATTACTGCAATAGCCTCTAACCCTCTTTGCTTCTGCCCTTCTGCTAGCCTTACAGCATTCCTTACAACAATCTGAGTGATCCCTTTAGAACGTAGGCTGATCAGGTCACTCCTACGTTCAAACTCCTACAGTGGTTTCCACTGTTAAAGTTAAAGCCAAAGCCATTACTGTGACTTACAATGTCCTACAGGTTGAGGTGGGTTCACCATGAACCTAAAACAGGTTAACTTCTGACCTCTCACTTATGAAGTCCCTTTCAAAGACCTTGAAGGAACCCTAGAAATTTTGCATTCATAATTTCTCTATTATTTTTCTTAAAGAAGCCCCCCCCCCGCCCTTTGTTTAATCTTCAGGCCCCACAACCTCGATCCACCTACAACTATAGGATCTAGCCTCCCACTACCACGCTGGCTTCATCTCCTACTACCGTCTCCCCCTCCCTCACAGCAACTGTACTTGTACAGGCTGGTCATGGTACGTGTTATGCAGCCCCAGCACCTTTGTAGCTTCAGTGAAGGAGGTACTCAATAAATATTTTATAAATGAATGAACAAATGAATAAACAAACCCATGTTAGGGTAAAATTGAGACCTCATCCTCCAGAGTTATTGATGTAGAACAAGGACCTGAGTCTCCTCTTAGCAGTCAGCCTTCTTCTCCACTTATTAAATTCAACCCCACCCCAGAACGTGGAGCAGGGAAAACCTGCCCACACACACTTCACGACGACACTCTTCTTGCTTTTTTATTGTCCTTTCTTCTCCTGGCACACCACGAGATGGGAAACAGAAAGGGCAGGCTTTTTATTTATTGACCCTACACCATACATTTTCTCTTTCCAGCTGAACTATAAACCGAGTCCTCTAGGGCTAGCAGTGGATATACTACTACAGTAAAAGATAAACAATTCAGAAATTTCTTCTATTTTCTTGTGGCACCAACTTTGAAAGTCACAACCTGAATATTAGCCTAGTCTTTCTTCTCTCCAACCCCAAAATAAAAAACAGAGGTGTGGTCAGATAATCCAAGTTTGCTAGAATATATGTGAAGTTATTGAATTTTCTGACAGTGGAAAAAATGAGGTAACTGAAAATTCTGGACAGTGTTACACTAAGAATAATATTACCAGTTCTCTTTCTTGTACCATAGCCTGTATTTTAGCTATTAATAACTCAGTCCTCTACACATTCTATGTCTTTCAACATGAAGTTCAGCTACTAACCCATTAATGTCAGAAATAACCCCTTCATTCTGTATTTATCAGTTGTTGGCATCTCTTTTTGCAGTGCTCAAAAGCTCGTCAAACACAATTTTTCTAACCCCAATATCACAAATGTCCATCCCGTGTTTCTGCATGTTATGGTTTTCTCTACCCAGCATTTATTCACCTAACTTCTTACAACAGTCCCCAATTTCTCTTTGGGTATCTATCCCTGTCCATCCACTTAGTCTATAGTTACAGTTACAGTGATCTGACCCCACCACCAGGGTGGGTGTGGCTGATTACAGCTCTGTCTCCAATAACAGCAATTAACTCAGGCCAAGTCAGGTCAAACAAAATAATCAGACCCTATACCGGGAACTTTGTTTGAACTACTGGGGGAGACGACTCCCACTATCTACTGGATGGGTGCTGAGTTAAAGCCCAAACACCTAATCCAGGTTTACACTGACCTTCACGAACTTTCCCCTGCTGACCTCCCCAGCATCAGTCATCTCACCATCTCCTGGCATCCCACAGTTTTTACTAATTACTTATAGTTCCCACATGGTTCTAGTACTGCCTCATCTCCAGGTGTTTATACATGCTGTTGCTTCCATATGAAATACTTCTCACTCTCTCCCTGACTAATCCCTACTAATCCCTACTCTTCTTTTGAGTCTCAGATAATGAGTTATTTTCTCCAGTAAGCTTCCATGACTTCCATATCTGAGTTAGGTTCTCTTTCTATGAGGCCCCAAATCATCTTCTGAATGAACCTCATCTTACACGCCTACCTGCAAGCGGTTATTTTAGTACTAACAATTCCTCAACTATTTACACAGCATTTATTATATGCATAATATATTTCAATAGTATTAGTTGCTGTGAGGAATGTAAATAAGGAAATAAAATGTAACCTTTTACTTTAAGGAGCATAAACAAAGAATCTTAAAACTGAGAGGTAGGATAACAGAGCACATAAGAAATTTTAAAACAATGCAAGACAGTGTTAATTATGTGCAGAATAAATAGAGTAGCCCCTAAATTGTGAGACATTCTATGGGACATTCAAAAGCCTGTGTTCTTAGTCTTACAAAATCATGAGTAGGTACATTAACCACAGGAGAATGAATAAGATGCTAATTATAAGTAAAATGAATAGCAATTTTTAGTAAAGCAAGAACCTGTAATAAGATACAATTAGTAAAAGAGCTAAAAACTAATGACTCCATTCACATTTTTATCTCTGTAAGTGAAGAGCATCTAAATAAACTTCTACTTAGAGCAAAGGGATTTTTTTTTAAAAAAATTTGAGGAGACACATCTCATTGTACAGGAAACATTAATGAGAAAACTTCTTAAAGAACATGTGATTAAGTATGAAAGAAGCCAAAGAAAATACAAGGTGGTAGACAGATCACTGAAGAACAAGCACTGCTGTAAGAAAGGGAAAATGGAGATGTATCCAATTCTAGCAGTGAGGCTTATATTACTGTCAAGTTAAAACACATAGAAAATTTACCAAGTTGCAAAGTGACTAAAATCCCTACAAGGAATTTCAAAACAAGAAGTAGACCAATCTAAAGCAAAGACGGAAAAGTTCTTAATGAAGGTGGAAGAGAAACACACATGCACAGTACATTTCAAAGAAGGATTAATAATCTCATTCCCACCTCAACAGTAGATTTCATGAACACATGAACCAGAACAAGTTGACATCAGGATTCCTAGCAACAAACAAGAAGCTCAAATTTTACAGTGAGATGTAATCAAATCTTAACAGAAATATGAGAAGTGGTTTGGCACTATTATATTTAAGACTCTGATGTAGCTTACTCTCCAATCAGGGGTTATAACTATAATAGTTTCTCTTCTACCTCAAGAATCACAATTCTCCCCATTCATTCCCAAGCTAGTACAGAAACAACATCAAGAAAAAAAACTATGCTTCAAAACTAGAAGAATGAATCATTATTTCTACCAGCAAGACATTCTCCAGTTTAAGGATATAGTATGAAATATGTAATCCCAATACAGACAAAGGAAGATTTTTAAAAACTGTTTAATTCTAAAGAGTATGTAGTTTTCGGGTAGTCCTTCCTGGAAAGAACTATTGTTACCACAGTTAAAATATAGAGGATTTCAGTTACCTATAGTGATATATACCTTTCAAAATACACCTGACAGACTGGATAAACATACCTTCTGGTTCCTAACATATTGGTTCCCTTCCTCATTTGCCCATTTCACACAATTCACCCAATGTGGGAATCATTAACTTCACTATAAGTAAAACTAGATAACACAAGACTTCACACATAAAATAGGACTTCAAAGCTCTGGCAATTGCCACAGGCCTAATAATGCAACACAAAATAAGCATCAAGTATAGCAGACTGATTCTTCCCTTTGGAATGCATTCTTAAATACACGCACATTTCACAATCATGGCAAAGCAGAGCACACAACTGGCAAAACAGGTCAGCTAATAAAATAACCCTGTACGTGTGGAACAAACAATTGTCACAGCACCACGAGGTCTTCCCCTCACAGAAAACATGCATAAGTTGAGGATGATTATAGCTCAGAATTACTCTAAGGATCAGTGACATATGACTATGAAGAGTGCTTTGAAAAGCACAGAACCATATATATGTATCTTCTATTCCATAGTATTCACAGTCTCAAAATCTTAATAGGTCAAATTTCACAGTTTAGGATATTTCTTTGGTTTGGGATGAAATTTAACTTAAGAACATTACTAGTACAATAAGACTGAAGAATAGTCACTTAGGAAAATAGTACACTACTTTCATGCACTTTAGAATACTGATGAACAAATAAAGCAAAACAGGAAAACCTGAGTGGGTGAGGCAAATAATTTGTTATTCAAATATAAATCAGTCTTTTCTAGTTAATTGAATAAGGCTTTAAAAAGCAATACTTGTTAAGTTTCCACTACAGCATGTGCTTGATTTAAACATAAATTTGGACACCAAAAGAATAAAGGCTTCTTTTGGGGGTGCAGGTGAAGAGCAAGATAGAAGAGAGAATGGCTTCGGATTTAGATGTATTGAGTCTAAGATGCCGCTGGGACATCCAAGAAAACATCAGCATCACGCAGTTGTAAACCTGAGATTTCATCTCAAGACGAGCTGAATATAAACATTTTTAAGTTCTCTAACGTTTAAGTTAGTAGTTAAAATTAGAGAAGTACAAAAAATCACAGACTATATAAGAAATGGTGTAAACTGGTAGCCAAGAAGAGCACTTTTAAAAAATGTTTACCTTAGAAGATGGTAAAGTAACAACGACCAGGAACTGAAATGGGAAGAAAGGTAAGAAAGAAAAGCAGCAAAGATGGACGCAAAGTGTGTCAGAGAAGCCAAAGTTGATCAAGAGTGAGAAATAATCCCCCCAAATGACGTAACAGTAAGCCTGAGAGAGATGATTGCTTTTGGCAAGTAGAAGCTCATAAGAGATCTTTGAGAGAGTAGTTTTAATAAAGGGTGGGCAAATGAGTAACATCTCTATAGTCAGTTCTATAAATATTTAGAAGCTTGAGCTGACTCTTAAAAATACCATTAACAAGTTATTAGTTCAAAATATTGGCCACTGTCACGGCCGTATTTACAATCCTCTCTTCCTAGATTAATGGCACCTCCTTCTCTACCCACAAATTTATAAAATGTTATAAATGTCAGGAACCTTAGAAATCATTAAACGATTGCAAACTGGCAGCCAACAGGCCAAATTCAGCTCTCATGTTTCTAACTTTTTCCCCCACTTAAAAAAAATCTTAGATTTTCAGCTTCTTTGTAAGATACAAAGGATCTGGTAATAATGGTCCCACACTTCCAATGCACCTTTTGCAAGAAGCATGTCTATTCCACTGCCCTAAGGACACCTCAACGTCCTAATGACACCTCACTTCACTCATTTCTGGTAACTGCGTTCCTGTATCTGTGAGGTGTCTAAGATAGAAACTCCTAAACTTGACTTAAATAGGAACCATTAAATTCATCAGCCATTCACTACCTACTCTAGGTTAAGACCCAGAGAGGTTAAGGTCTCAAAGTCAGTTAGAGAGCCAGAAGTAGAACTCTGTTCCCTGACTCCCAGCTTACTAAGTGAACCGTGGCTTCTGCTGACACTAAAGATACCTCTGGGTTTCCCCAAACACATGCCGATTAATTATCTTTAAAGGAAAGGGAAATCATCTATATCTAAATATAATTTTATTAAGAAGACAATTCTCAGACATTCACAGAAATATCCAAATTGATCACTCACAAAAGAAAATCTTTACCATACCATCAAAATTGAAGGAAATGCGTTAAGGAAATCATCTTTAATTTATTCTTTATGTGCACTTTACTTGTTTGACATGTCCTTTGTTGACAAGAGAGCTGCTTTCTTGGATTCCGTCTTTCTGCCTTCAGTCTTTTCTTATTCAAATCCAAAGTTATCTTTAACAATAATCTGCCAGCTGAGTAATACGTTATAAGAGAGGATGTCTCTGTTTTGGAAGTTCTTCATTTCCCCAGGGCTTATGGAATAGCCTACAAGACCCTGGAGCCCTTTCGGTCGGCCTGTGTGCCTTCACGGCCTCATCTTCCCTTACCACCTACACTCTCCTTCACACGCATCAGGACGCTGAGGACACAAATATTATTCCCCCTTATCTAGAGGTCTGTCCTAACCAACTGCTGTAGTTTTTGTAACTGATGAGTTGGCATTAATCACAGGACCAAACTAACAGCCAAAGATGTTTATATGTCCGCCGCAGTCCAGCTTTCAACAAGCACACTGAAACCGTATTACGAACCTTCCGACCACAAACCACAAATTGTGATCAGTGGTTCACTTCCTGCCCAACAGGAGACACCCTGTGTAACAACTTCCCATCACTGCAGAAACAAAGCCTTTGCCCATGCTTTTCCCTCCCTCCTTCACCTCCTGACCAAGCTGGGTGCTTCTCCATGAGACCCAGGGGGGCATGTCCCCATCTCTTGGGGACCGTAAGTAATAAACTCTTCTTTCAAAGGCAGTTATCTCTATGTCTATCTTCTTAGCATACTTAACTAAAACAAATCCCGCAGACGTTTTAATATAAGCCCATCCTCCTTTTTTTTTTTTTTCTTAGAAAATACCGATAAATCCTTCACAGTGAAAATTAAATGGTTTAAATGTCACCTCCTTGGTGAAACCCAGGGCAATTTTTGTTGCTCAGCCGCTTGATCTGCTCCTAACACAGGTAGGGCAGCCTCCGCTCAGTTTTGCAATTTTTCTGTTTTTGTGTTCTTTTGTACCCATTGGGCTTGGAGAACCTAAATGAAGAGAAACACTCAAGTCTTACCCAGTTCCCCCCTTTATATATATTAAGGACTCAATGAATAAATTTGCAATGGGAGAAAGGGAGCCAGGCTCACCGGGTCCCTTGAAGAACACAGACCAGCTCTGATCCGCCTTGGAGGATAAACAACAGCAGAACCACACTTAACAGAATCCAGAGGTTTATTTTCATTCCTGTCAGGCTTTTCAGGGCTTCCCTCTCCCTTGGGTTTTAATTTTGTTACTATGTGGTTGTTTGTTCATTTCATGGGTTTTATGGGCTTGTTTTGCTATTTCCACTGGATTTTACTTAGACTAAGTCTGATGTCTACCTGGGAACCTGGCATCCACAAAGGCTTAGGTTTGGCTACCAAATATAATTCGTATGGCCTCAAGGCACACGGTGAAATCTGATGTTAAAAACAACTTAATCTAATTCATCAAGGCAGAAGTCACTATGAATTACAACATTTTAGGGTTGTAATGAATTAAAATCAATAGAAATATGGGGGGAAAATGACCTTTCCTTTTCCAATTAATCCTTTTGGTTCAAGCGCTAAATCTTTAGGCCTACCTATTTGAAGAATTCTCCTGAATGAAGGTTTACCTTTAGAATACGTAAGTAAGATTCTGCAAGTATTTCTGAACAACAATGTGTGAACTGGGGAAGAAGAAAAAAGCCTTTGATAACATTTTACTAATTACATTTATAACTCTCCATTTTTACTAACAAGATGATGATTAACAGGTAAGTATTTAGGCCACTAATTGATTGCCTTTTTTAGCGATTAAAAATATGCATGTCAATTATACCTAAAAATGTAGGTAATTTAAGAACTGAAAAGAATGATACTACTTTTAACATTTTAGTAGATAAATGTGGGAAATAATATCATGATTAAAAGTAAATCCCATAGCTTTCTACTTGCTTGTTATTTGTAGCTTTAAATAAATAATAAATCTAACTTAGTATAAGTTTTTTGGTTTTTTAAACAAAAGGGCCTGGCTTTTCTTGAACCATTCTCTTTCTGATAATGAACACTGATTGTGAATGCAAAATCTTGCATATCATTATGTGAAACATTTATGCATTCAGAGTGTCTACTTGGTGGCTTTCTTCTTAAGAAGCTAAACAATTCATTAAACAAGCTGCTCCTGAATGGTAGATCAGAACAAGCATAAGCTGCCTTCTGTAGAATTCTATTGTGGAGCTGTACCCATTTGTGTTTTCTTTGAAGCCACAAAAATGAAACCCTTATGCTCATATTAAAAGCATAAGAAAGGCATCTATTGTGTCAATAGATTTAAAACACGGCCTTAGACACAGTGAGAACCACTCCAAAATGGCACTCCTATAATAGCAAAGGTTAAGAAGTGCATTCCCAGGGAAAACCTTCAAAGGCCTACATATCATTATATCCCAAAACAGATGGCATCGCAGTGTTTGGAACTATAGTTTATGGACACCTACAATCTCAAATAAATCCTTTATAATCCCACTCTTTTGTCTAGATTTTGTACTTTGATGATAACTGCAGGTGCTTTTCTCCATTCTTCATAGGGTGACAGAGTGACAAAATGATACAGTGAAGATTCATGTACATATATGGACACAACTCTTAATACAACTTCTATGCAATGTACAAGTATTCTACTAGCAAGAGACTTACACTTTATAGAAACTGGCAATTCCTAGATTCCGATCTATGATAAATCATTAGTCTGAATTTTATAGGAAATAATGAAAAAAAACACATCTCTCTCATATATTGCTGAAAATATAAACTGATAAAAACCACTTTGCAAAACAATGTGGAATTCTCTAGTATCTATGTGTGTATACTTTGGAAAAACTCAAACACAGGAGATGAGGACAAAAAATTTCACAGCAGCATTGTTTATAATAGCAAAAAACTGCAAATAACCCAAAAGCTCATCAACAGGAAAATGGATATGTGAACCGTGATATACTCAGCAATGAAAATGAACAGCTGCTACATGTACCCATGTAGATGAACCTCAGAAACAATGCTAAGCAAAGAAGTCCCAGAAAACGATCTGCAATGCTTCCTTCATGCAAATTTAAAAGCATGCAAAATCGAGCAACATGTTATTGTTACTTAGGTTCAGTTTTTTTAATCATGTAAAATTCTGCTGAGAAAAATCATACTACTGTGACTAACAGACTGAAATAAAAGTTTTCTGATTTTTTGCTACAAATCTCGGATACAGTGGACCCTTGAACAACACGGGTTAGAATTGCACGGGTCCACTTATGTGAGTTTTTTTCACTAAATTTGTACTACAGTACTACATGACCATGGCTGTTTGAATCCATGGATGGAGAACTGAATATAAGGAGGGCTGACTATAAAGTTATACATGTATTTCCAACTGTGAGGGCGTCAGTGCCCCTATCCAACATGCTGTTCAAGGGTCAACTCTACTGAACACATTTTTGGATTCAAATTTAGTCTACAACAAAATTCTCTACAGATAATTTCTAATGGATCCTTACAGGTCAAGAAAATTTATTTAAAATATCATATATATCAATATTTAAGGAAAATATGTAAATTCTAACCTGAAAAAGATTTAAATAGTATCATATTTTTACTGTAAAGAGTTTTACTTCATAGTTTACCTGAAACTTCACAAGGCTTGTGAGACTGCAGGAAATAGTTCCTCTTTAATTCCTGTCTGTATATAAGATGTAGCTTGTTATGATCATCTTCATGTTCACTCCCATCTGCCTTCATTATAGGTTCTAAGAAATATTCACCATCATGTGCTTTAAATGTTCCCATCTGGAAATAAAGAAAATAAAAATTAATTTTCTTCTGTCACTAAGCAGAGAAAGCACGCTGTGCCACAGGTTAACGTGAGAGCACAGAAACAAGACAGCCAGGAGTTCATTCACTAAATGGCATCAACTAAACATGATGTTTCTTTCCTGGCTCACTTCTCCTTCTTATGTATAAAGTCACGGAGACTGGATAATATTCCAGTAAACCAAGGTGAAATGACAGGTATTCCAGGTATAAAGAATAGCATAGGCAAAGGCATTAAAATGGCCAAAGGCTTAGCACATTCTAGAAGTAAGAAAGCCTCTTTGGCTTGGTCTATGTAAGGTAATAGAGTGAGACAAGACTTAAAAGGAAGGCTGGGGTCAGATAAAAGATCTTGAATGTGACGCTAGCAATTTAGAATTTGTAAGCAATGGGGAGCCATTGAGGAGTTTTGTCAAAGACCTGTCTCCTGAATTCCAGAATCCAACATCCAACTTGCTTTTTTGACACTTCCTAGTAGCATTCTCAACCTCAACATGTCCAAAGACAAACTCTTTCTTTTCAGTCCAAACCTGCTATTTCTTCAATGCTCCCTCCTCAGTAAATGGCAACAGTATTATTCAGATAGCTTAGGACAAAAATCCTTAGAAACCAAGGATGGGTCTCTCTCAAATCCCACATTCAATTCATCTGCAAATGTAAATGGCTCAACCTTCAAGGTATAACTGAAATCCAACCACTTCTCCCAAATTTTATCACTACACCCATGATCTAACCTAACTTTCTCTCCTTTCTGAACTAAATCAATAGCCCTCTATTGTCTCTACGGAGGAGTCACAGTAATTTTTAAGTCTAGATCACGTTGCTCTCAAATCAAAAAAACAAATACAAAAAAGTAACATGACTTTTCACGTCATTCAGTAAGATTCAAATTCCTTACCATGGTCCACAATGTCCTGCGTGATCTGCCCACCCCTTTGCACCACCCGGCCCCTCCAAGCACACAGATGACCAACAGTTCTGACTTCACCTTCTCCCATTCTACCTTGGCTCATTCTACAGCTCCATTCCTGATGTCTTGGCTATTCCTCAAACATGACAAATATTCTCTCACCTCAGGACCTTTGCACTTTCTAAACCTGCCTCAAGCACTTTTTTCCCTGATCACTCCCACTATCACTTGTTTCAGGTCCCTACTCAACATTCATGACCCTATTTAAAAATGTTACCCAGCCTCCTACGTCTATCCCCACTATCCAGTTTCATTTTTCTCCATAATGCTTATCACTACCTGAGAGATTATCATTTATATTTGTTTCTTGTCTGATACCATCCACCAACATATAAGTCCATGAGAGTAGAGCTTTGACTGTACTCTTCTCTGCATGTCTGTCATGCCTACCACATAGCGGATATTGGATAACATATATTAAAGGAATGAATAAGACTGTAAGACATGGAATTTAATCTAGTGACACTGTATGGTAGAATACTAGCAGTTATAAGATAGAGGCTATAGCCCAGAAGAGAGGTAACAAAACCTGAATTATGGTGACAGTGATGGTATAGCAGTTGGAAGAGAAAGATTACCAGATGCGAATGCCTAAGGAAAGCAGAAAAACAGACAGTGAGAGGGAGAACTTATGATAGAGATAATTTTCTGGGAAAATAATATTTACCAAAATGACTCCAGAAATGTTAAAAATCCAAACAGACCCCTTTTCTACCAAACAACAGAAAAAGATGTCAGAGTTACATCACAAAAACTACTGGCCTTGATGATTTCATAGAGGAATTCCACCAAACCTTGAAAGAGCAGATAATTCCATTGTTATTTGAACTGTTCCCAAAAATGAAAAAAAATCCAAGTTATTTTTATGAAGCTAGTGCAAACATATAGCAAAGCCTGGTAAAGACAGCACAAAACAAAACAACCACCCAGAAAAACAAAACAAATACAGGACAAGCTCACATATGAATATCAAGCTAAAAGTCTGAAACTGTATTAACAAACAAAAGTCAGTAATGTGTGAAAAATATACGACGAGGTGAAGTTTATCATAAGAATGTAACTATGGCTCAATATTGGAAATCTTAATTCATCATCACCACTTACGCAAATGGAAAAAAAATCACGTCCTTTGAAAAAAATCACCAAGCATTCTTGATCTTAAAAATATCAATAAAATATAAATAGGTAGATGCTCCCTTAACAAGATAAACTCTATCACAGCCCAAAGACAGTATCATGCATAACAAAGATACATGCAAGGCATTCCCACTTAGATCAGGAATATAAGGATGCCCGGTATCACCTGTCCTAGACAACAGAATTAGGTAAAAGATTAGAAACATAAAATTGGAAAGGAAGAGTTAAAACTTTCATCTTCATAGGTAACATCCGTGTATACCTTAACAAATAAGAACTAACTGAAAAACTACTATAAGAACTAAGTGAATTCAGTGAGAAAATACACAGGCTTCAATAATATTCATGTGTATAAAAAACAGTGAGAAGACACTATGGAAGAAGCAATCCAATTTACAAAAAAAAGGTTAAATGCCCAGGAATAAAACAAATTTGTCAGGTCTACTGGAGAACAAAGGAAGAGAACTTAGAAACCACTTGCCATGTTCCTCAATATAACAAGATCAAAAAAAAATACCAACAGATTTTTTAACATGTAAACTGCTTCCAAAGTACATACAGAAAAAAGAAATCACCAAGATAATTATAAGAAAACAGTGAGGTGGGACTAGCACTATAAGATGTTAAAATATTACAAAGCCACATTAGTTAAATACTCCAATGCTGGCATGTGAGGAGACCAACGGACCAATGAACTGAAAAGAAAGGCAAGCAATAAATCCTAAACCACAGGACTTAGTATTATTAGTATATAGACTGCATCTCAAATCAATGAGGAAAGAGTATATTTAATAAATAGATTGTGACATGTGGACATCTGGACAAAATAATTTGGATACATCCCACACAGACTAAATTCCAAAGGGTCAGTGATGTAAACTTTTGAAATAAAACTGTAACAGCACTAGAAGGTAACATGAGAGAATGCCCCTTTCACTTTGGAATAGGGAAGGTCATTCTAACCATGACTCAAAACCCATTAAAAAAATGTTAAACTTCACTCAGGAAGAACAGAAATTAATACTAAACTGAGAAACCATTTTCACCTATGAGACTGGCAAAATTCTAAATGTTTTATAACATACTTCAAATGTGTCTGTGGAAAAATGGGCACTCTGATACACAGCCGTTGAAAATGTAAATTAGTGCAATCACAGTGCAAAGCATTTAGCAATATCTATGGCAACTACAAATGTGTTTGTTCTTTAACACAGCAATTCCCCTTTTGAAAATTTATCCAACAGATACTGTACATTTCCACACATGTTGAGCTAACATAATTAAGGTTACTAACTAAAGCACTGTTTTTAACAGCAAAATATTGGAACCAATTCAATAGTCCATTGTTAAAGTATATTTACATAAACTATGGTATAACCATATAATGGAATATCTTGTTGTTATAGACAAAAAAGAATAAACATTTTATGTAGTGATATGGAAAGACCTCCAATACAATTATTATACCAAAATATAAAACTGTAAAACAGGATGTATAGTATACTACCATTGTGTAATAAAGGAAGGGAAAAAAAAACCTAAATATTTCTATTTGCCTGGAAGAAATGCTAGAAGGATTCATTAGAAACAGTACAGGTAGAGGTGGGAGAAAGCAGATGGATTCAGGATGGACTAGGTATAGCATCCTTTTCACTTCAGGTACTTCATATACACTGTTCCCAATTCCCACCCTTCACCTCACATTCCTGCCACAGCCCCCTGCCTGGTGGACTCCATCTCATCGTTCAAGTCTCAGCTTCAAAGAGCAGCTACCCAGAAAGTTTTTCCTTTACCAGCTAACTAGGTAACCACATCCCTACCCCTAATCCTGAAAATAATTACTTTTTTAGAGTTTACTACTGTTTGACTTCTTCAGAGCACTTACAATGTTGTATTTATATATTCGTTTGCTATTTATAACTGTTCTCCCTCATTAGACAGGCTTCATACAGGAAGAGACCTAGCCCTGAATTTACATTGCCTTATACAGTACCTGACACACAGCCAGTGTGGTACACAATAAATATCTGTTAAACCAAGATAGAGATTATTTCCTACTTTTTGTAAACTCAGGTTATGTTGAGCAGAGAAGTAGGACAAATCTGGACACACAAGCTGGAGCTAGAATATGAACTCTTGAATGTAGGGATGTTATAATAAAAAGAGTCCATAAGCAGGTGAGAAAAAAATTGCATTTTTATTACCATGAACCTATAACTGAAAGTTAGAATTTTCTTCAACTGTGAATGTAGGCAACAAATCCCAGTGATGTTGCCAGTGGAGAGCAGATATTTTCATCACGTGAAGATGTTTGAGATCTCAAAATATTGTTTATGCTCAACAACTGTGTTATTAGATCTGCCATTAGATCTTATTTAATGTGATAATAGGTAAAATTTTACATAATTATTTTTAATATCCTGATAACTGTATTTCAATAAAATTGGTTTATTTTGTAATTTATCTTAGGCACTTGAAAACATTCTGAGAAGGGCTCCATTGGTGAATTATCAAGAGGTTTGAAGAGAAATGGGAGGAGGAAGGATAGTCAAAGCAATAACTTCAGAAGATTAAATAATATCTTTGTGCAGCTGCTAAGACAGCAAGGGATGAAACAGAAAGAACTTGCACCCACTGGTAGTCAAGAGAGTGGAAAGAATCCCTCAAATGGTCAGCTCTGATCAATAAATCTCTTTCTCTAGTTTGGTGAGGGTAGGCATTAATCATAATTTCAATAGCTAACTCGGATCTATACAGCAGACATCATTCCTATACACTTATAATTTATTTCCACCTAATAATAACTGAGGTAAGTTATTATTATCCCCACTTTACAGGTGAGATGAATGAGGAACAGTGAGGTTAAGTACCTTGTCCAAGGCTTACACCTAGTAAGTGACAGGACCACGATGTGACCCCAGTTAGGCTGGCTCCACAGTTCGTGCCTTAACCCAATGCACTGTGCTAGTGATCATACGCCAATTCTGATAAACCCTACAAGACAGCTGAAAACTACTTAATGAGTAGGCAGAGTTCTAGGGGCTAGAGATCCAGAGGTGAGCATGACGAAATCCCTGCCCTCCAAGAATTCATACTTACATGGGAAAAGACAGATAATAAAGATGTAATATGCCTGGTGGTAATAAGTACAATAAAGAAAATAAGGCAAGGAGACAGAGAATCCCAGAGCGTGGGGGGAGGCACTCTAGGCTGAGGCTAGAATAACGAGGGGGGAGCCATGGAAAACTCTGGGAGAACACTGCAAACAGAAGAGCGGTGACTGAAAGGCCCAGTGACGGGGAAAGCTTGGCAGGTTCAAGTGACAGAGAACAGTGAGGCTGAAACTTTGCCAACAAGGGGATACACAGCAGAAGCTCAACAGGTAGGGGCAGGCTGCACTCATTATGCTTGACACTGGAAAGCACTCACCACGCCTCCAAATACACAAAGGTACATTTACCTACATGTAAAACTTGGCAAGTTTCCACTTAGAGAAGCGTATTTCTGTGAAAAACCAATTCAGAAATGAATAACTAAATTATGGATGCTATGATAAGCACAGTTTTAGTGAATGAGGCTTCATTTTCATTTCTTAATTATCTTTAAATTATTTAGGGATAATAACTTTGAAATTGTTGCTTTAAATTCCATTGTAAAGAGCATATGTAAATCACTGTTTTAACTGAATAGTCACTGCAAGCTGTTTAAATGATTAGGGCAATTATAGTCATAAATTCTTCTTTACATTCATAATTATTACCACATCAACCTCTCCTTAAAGGTACCAAAGGCTTTACTATTTTTACAGTTCCCAAACCTAAAACATTGCCTGAGACGTAGCAGGCACTCAACACATATCTGTAGAAATAAACATTTTTTTAAATAAATTTATCTATTTATTTTATTTTTGGCTGTGTTGGGTCTTCGTTGCTTCACGTGGGCTTTCTCTAGTTGCAGCGAGCAGGGGCTGCTCTTCGTTGCGGTGCGTGGGCTTCTCATTGTGGTGGTTTCTCTTGGTGCGGAGCCCGGGCTCTAGGCACACGGGCTTCAGTAGTTGTGGCTCACGGGCTTAGTTGCTCCATGGCATGTGGGATCTTCCCGGACCAGGGCTCAAGCCCATGTCCCCTGCATTGGCAGGCAGATTCTTAACCACTGCACCACCAGGGAAGCCCGAAATAAACATTTTGGTAACATGGTAAAGTACCTGATTTTCCCCCCATATACCCTTTAGTAATCCTTTTTTTTTTCCCTCTAATATTCTTAAGTTACAATAGTTTAGGGACTTGTCTGAGATATAGTTACATGATTTTGTTTTCTTTTAATGCTGAAAAGTAAAATGTGTAGGTGCTCTTGGTTACATAATGTGCTAGTATGTTAGGATCACACATTTTTAAAAGGCTTAAAAATTAAGGAAATTCCATCAGATATACTGAAATTCTAGTCTGTAAAATAGAAAAATTTATAAAGAATTCATCTATTTCTTAGATACTTTTCTAGTATACTATACTCTAGCATATTTCATTCATTCTACCAAGTGTTTATTTTCCAAATATAACTACAAATCCCTTATTTTCAATACATACCAAAATTCCAGCTTTGCTTTCCCAGAAAAAATAATTAACTATACTTAGAGGTAACAAAGACTACTTTTGAAACTTGACTAAATGGACCCATGGGAAAAAATCACTTTCTACCTTTTTTAAAAAGCATGCTGAGCAGAAGAAACGTGATAGCATCCTGGTAAAAGATACAAATAGGAATGAGGCAGCTTGTTACTCATCCCAAAACTATTTTGAATAATGTCACACTTTCCCCAAACAATACTGTAAATATCTATACCTTGAAAACTTTTTTTATATACCTTTTGGATCAAACTCTGACTATGGGGTACTTCTATGATAATGTTCCAATAAACCCACACATGGGTCCAACCTGCACTCTCACGTGAAAGATGAATATAGTTGTTTCGAGTCCATCAGCACTTCCTTTACTCATGCTAGAACACTCTAGCCTGCTAATAATACTGCCTTTATAACTCAGAGGCCTTTTCTTCAACAAAACCTCATGCTTAAAAGAGTAATTTCAAGAAAAAATAATTCGTCCTCAAAGGGGTTTGCCCGTATTTATCAATGAAGGACTTAAAAGCATTTTGCTTCCAGCCGTTTTTCTATAAGCCACCCCACTGCAGAGGACTTTCTCTTCAAAAAATAAAAATATTAGAGCTTTGTCTAAAGCCTCCTAAGGAAGCACACTTAATATTTTTTTTCAACTTGGAAAGGAACCTCGTAAGGCATTGGAGGACTTAATAAAACAGGTGGTTCGTAGAATTATATTTAGATCATGCCATATTTTTAGCAACCTGCCTATCTGCGGAGGGGCACTGCAATTTGATTCATGAGAAATGCCAATCAAATTCCAAAGTCTTTCTTTTGATGACTATTAAAAGTAGCATAACTAGTTTTCACTTGGGCAAAGGGTTCCCATTTACTTGAAGCAATGATCTTCCATTTGCCAAGGCAGCAAGTGATTATGCAACTGGTTCCAATTTACTCTCATAGGCCAAAATTTTTATGTTTAGAGAATTTTTATACAATAGTTTTTCCAAACTGTTCTTATTTCAGTATTTTGACATTCATTCATATACTTTTCCCTAAATACATGGCAAACACATGTATTATAGCCACCAATAATAATGTACTCTCAGATTTTATTAAAGGGTAAAAACAACAAGCACAAAATGTAAACCATTTGGACTCTTTTCCCAAATCATTTACAGTTATCACATAAGCACTGGCGGCTATAGAACTAGTTCAAAATAAAGGTACTATTAAACAAGGCAATTATTTAGAGCCAATACTGAGAATTTATTTTAGTAACAGATTGCTCTCAACTATTAATAAAATTGGATTTTCATTTAAGGACTGAATCACTGGTAATTACTACCATGAAGACTAAAATGTTTAGTTTCTCAATCTTTAATCATATGTCATATTAGAATCAGTCTGATGCTATTTGTAATAAGAAAGCCTGAGTATGAGTCCTGGGTCTGCACTCATGGAATCTTGGGCAAGCCACTTCACATCTCAAACCTCAGTTCCATGACTTATAAAACAAAACAAATAATTCTATCTACCTAACTTCCTTAGAAAGACAATGTGTGTTAAAATGATGTCAGTAACTGTTTTGAAAGTGAGTATAGTTTGATATAGGATGGAAAAGTCTCCACTAAAAACACAAATGTTACAGCTACCCTTTTTTACCCTAAGCAGAGGGTAAGTGTTATGTAATAAAAGGTCATGAAGATTAACTCTGAGATTCATCTTTATTTTAGGGTACTCTGTTCAATGCAAAAGATATTTTCCCCTGACAGTTCCTCATTATAACACCACTGACCACACCTAGGAAATAGCGTATTATACATAAGCACACATTGAATGAATGAATCGATGATATGAAGAATATGTAATTGGCCACAGAAGCCTAAAGCAGAAGATTCATTGCAAAGTTTTTGAAAAGAGAGCCTTCTCTCCTCTAGTAGCATTCTTTATTCCCCATTCCACAGGGCAATTCCAGATCTCCAGTATAAATGTGAGAGGAAACATTGCTGATACTCACCTAAAAAGACACTGCTCTCTCACCACACCCCTACCCATGAGGATCAAGAAAATAAGACAGACTCTGGACTCATCTACCCGAGATTCGTGCAGCCAAATGATTCAGCTACATAAATAGTGTCCCAGCAACATCACTAACAAGGAGTGAATTCTGTAACATTTCTCTTTTTTGTAGGCACTGAGGTATATTTGAGGTCACATGAACTCACTAAAAGTGGAGAGAACTGTCAAAGAAATGGCCACGTTTCTTTGACCTGTGGGGTCCAGGTAGTGGTTCTCAGGACAGCCTCTGCCATCCTCTTACTAAAACATCTGCAGAGACATAAAGCCCAAAGTCATTATAACAATTAGAAATTTAAAACAGTAGGAAATGTTAAAGAACTACTCTGTAGGTATATAATGGAAAGATGTTCATGATATATTGTCAAAATGTTATAAAGCAATATTACTTAACAAAGATATATGTATACAACCTGGTCAGCTCTTTGTAGAGAAGATGGGACAAAGAAAAGAAGGCTCAGGATGGATCTGGAAAGATGAGTAGGAGTTTAAGGCAAAGGACATTCTAGACAAAAAGAAGAGTAAATATAAATTCAAACCATTATGAAGATTAAAGTAAACCTATGAGAAAATCAAACAAATGTTTCTAGAATAAGTATCTCTTTCTTGGCACCTCTCCTGTTATTAACTTTCCTGGTTAATGGCTACAGGATCACTCAGTCATTTAAGTCAGAGTCATTAGAACCATTTTGGTTGTCTGTTCTTCTGGTCCAAAGTTCTAATGGGTCTCCTACAAGGTGGCTTAACTTCAGCACTACTGACATTTTGATAATTCTTCATTGTAGGAGGCTATTCTGGGCATTGTTGGATGTTTAGCAACATCCCTGGCCTCTACCCACCCGATGCCAGTAGCTTCCCTTGCCCCCTGCACAGCTGTGACAACCGAGTGTCCCCAGACTCTGCCAAATGTTCCCCGGGGGGACAAAACTGCCCCAGTTGAGAACCACTGGTCTCATAGTGCACCTTCCACAGGGACCCAACTCTTCTCGCCACTGCAACCACATTGCTTCCTGCGGCTCCCATTCCCTGCTCTTCCTTACTGTAGTGGTGATCTCCTCAGCACCTCGCTGCCTCCCCTGCTCCTTGCACCATGGTGCATAAGGGCAGACCCCTCCCAACACATCAAACTAACCCACCATCTACAGTCTAAGCCTTCACGCTTTCGCAGTACATTCCAGGCCTTAATCTGACGTCAACCTTACCTTTCACCCTCACCTCCTAATGCACCCTACTCTTCAGCTGCAGAGACCCACAAGAAGCCCTTGAATTTTCACATCCCCAAATGTTTATTCTTCCCTCAAAGTCCAGCTGAGAAGCCTCCTCCAGCCCAGGTCTCATAACACTCTTCCTCCCTCCTTCCTCAAAGTTCACCCAGCACTCCTTGTACGCCTCTGTTAACAGTATTTAACAGACTATTTTCATTGAGTGTGTGTACGTGTGCCCGGGGTCACTATGTGGTGGCCCTGAGAATGCTGAGCATAATTGACCAAGGACCCCCACTCCAGGTTTTGAGATCCATCCGTGCGTGTGCCCCAGCCATATCTCCCATGCACCACTCCAGACAGTAACTGAGTGTGGCAAGGATATGAAGAGGAAACTCATTCTTAGGAGGCAAGGCACCGTTGTCCCAGGCAAATCTGGCTTGAGGGGTGCTTTGCTGAACCTTGCTTAGACTGCCCGGAAGCCTGGGATGCTTCTACCCAACATTTTCATCCTCTCTTCACCTGTTTCAGACTCCACTGCTCGCTCCTTTTTTCTAACACAGACACTTCCCCTATTAAACTCTTTGCACATTTAATCCCACCTTACTATCTGCTTTGTGGAGGACCTAGGCTAACACGCGAATGTTAAAGGTAGAGGCCTAAGAAATTCTCCCTAGTGTTGCTTGAGTATTTGACTAAGTATAGGAATAACTAAAAGGGATCCTTATGAGTTTTCCAACAAAAAAAGATGAATACAGAATGGCATGTGTAATGACCTGAGGCTATGTGACTTTTGAGCAAATAGGAAGTTTAAAAAATAAAGTTTTCTAAGAAGACAAAAACCGGTAAAGACACTACTGATAGTTTCCATACACTTATTTCCTGTCTGAACATGGAGGTACCACAACACCTAAATAATCAGTCATCAGAAGGCATTAGTGCCTGACATGCCACAGAATGGTTCACATGAGAAACTTCAAAAAAGTACACACAGCCACTGCTCCGTGAGAATACTGTATAAGCCAGATGCAATGTCTGGTTTTATGACATCTGGAAACTGTTTCTTTCAACCAAAAAGACTGCATTGATTCAAATCCCACCAAGAAACAGTGAAGCTAATTGTCTAGGCAGTCGGGTTAGTCCCTGAGGGCCTTTGGAAGAAGGGAACCCAACCAGGTAATGTAAGAGAGCTGGTAGAGCGACAGGGGTTGTTGGGAATAGCCTCTGTACAATTTACACATGCCATTCTGACAAGGATATGCCCCAAATATTAAAACTTATGGAATACTGACCTCTACTTTGGCAAGAGTGTATCAACATCATGAAAAATAGATAATATGGCCATGAAAACAAAGTTTAGAGTTGAATCTAGAGATATTAACGCCTGATAACTATATATTCTGTGACTTTATCAATGAACTAAAAACAGAGTTTGATTAGCCATTATATTACATATAAGTAAATTTATGATTTGGCTCTATTTTCATATCTACTATAGATTTTAGAAATGTCAAATAATCAGAAATGTTTGAATTATGTGATAAATACTTACACTTAGAAGAAAGAAAAGTTACAGAGAAAGAAAGATTAGAAAAGCAAAAGTAGGGCTTCCCTGGTGGCGCAGTGGTTGAGAGTCCGGCTGCCGATGCAGGGGACACGGGTTCATGCCCCGGACCAGGAAGATCCCACATGGCGCAGAGAGGCTGGGCCCGTGAGCCATGGCCGCTGAGCCTGCGCGTCCGGAGCCTGTGCTCCAAAACGGGAGAGGCCACAGCAGTGAGAGGCCTGCGTACCGAAAAAAAAAAAAAAAAAAAGATATTTGGCATATAAAAATTTATATACTCGGGGCTTCCCTGCTGACTCAGTGGTTGAGAGTCCGGCTGCCGATGCAGGGGACACGGGTTCATGGCCCGGACCAGGAAGATCCCACATGGCGCAGAGAGGCTGGGCCCGTGAGCCATGGCCGCTGAGCCTGCGCGTCCGGAGCCTGTGCTCCAAAACGCGAGAGGCCACAACCGTGAGAGGCCTGCGTACCGCAAAAAAAAAAAAAAGAAAGAAAAAAAAAAAAGAAAAGCAAAAGTTATACCCACAGGAAACAAAGAAAATTTCTGGCAGACTCAGCCCCTCTGGTTCTTGGGCCCAAAACACTTAAGAAAACTAAACAATACAAGTCATGGTTCAGTGGTTTAGTGAAAGAGAAAAACACGTAAATACTAAGACTTCTAGAAGTGGGGAAAAAAAGTAGCTGTGTAGAAATTAAAAGAAAACGTTAGTTTATATGTTTGAGGTTAATGCAACACTAGCAACTGAATGAAATCAATAAGTATGTTGTGATGTCAATTTTTTTAAATGGTTGTATGTACAGAGATATTTGGAAAGTAGTAACTTGGTTTGTATTCCCTTCCTTTAAAAGTCACATTCCTCAGTAGCCACCAGAGAAAGGAAAGGTAGACGCTTCCTCAAATGGGAAGATGGAAGGGGAACAGCTCAAATGAATGAGATATGAAAGGGGAACTCAGTGGATTCCAGGAAGAAAAGAACGATGGAGGCAATGGATACGGCTGGGAAGATGTATGTGCACTGACTTCTCCACTGAGGGTTTAAGGCCCTGGAGGCAGAAGGCATGTTACATAGTTTAGGAGGACTGCCAAGAGAAGTGCTTTAGCATGCTATGTGGGACTCAAGGGACGGACCTCTACAAGCCCCGCCCCCCCACACACACACATGCACTCACTGAAATAGAGGTGTGGCAGAGTTTGGCGAAGGGAGGGATCAAGTCCCCCTAGACTTTCATATGCCATGAAGGGTCTCAGACCCTTAGAGGGGTCTGGAAGATTACCAATGGCATCAGCAAACCACCTTATGTGGAGAGAGCACTGCAGCAGGAGCTAAGTGACCCTGTGTTGAAGGCTGCACATGAAGAAGCCAGACAAGAAGCCAACTAGGTGTTGCATCCAGAACTCAGAGGGATACGCAGCAACAGAGAGAGCCTAGGTAGGAAAGAGTCAGTGAGCCCCAACTGAGCAAAGAAAAGCCACAAGTTCTCAGGCCCAGAATTCAGCGGCTGGTGCCAAAAAAATGCAAGGAGACTGAGGCACAAAGGACGTCGGAGGCTAGAGGAACTGGAGGACAGTATGATTTCCCCACCTTCCTCCCAAACAATACAGAGGCCTCAGAACACTTTGCTGCCCTGTATGAGGTCAGTTTTCATCAATGGTCAACATTTGCTTGAATCCAGCCATGACAATGAACATTAGCAGAAAAAAAATGAGGAAGTCACACACTCATTCAATATATTCAGGAAAAGCATCTGATTAAGTACAACATCCATTCACGATTAAAAGCAAAACTAAAAGCAAAGAGCAACTAGCAAAAGAGAACTTCAATAGGACTGGCTCTAAAAATCCTTCAGTAAATCTCAACTTTAGTGTTTAATGGACTGACAAAAATCAAAGCTGAATCATCACAGGCGCACACATGCAAAGTCACAAAGATGAGCTGGGAAGCAGTAGGAGCAGGGCTGGAAGTGAGCATTACTGACATCTTGGGCATTGTATCGAGGAGGATCTGCAAAAACTCAGCTGGTCCAGGTTGTGGGTAACACAACTTTATCTGGATCTAAAGATTAATCTGAGACTAAAAAACAGGAATCTGATATAATAATAAATGGACTCTAAAACCTACCAGAAGGTCCACCATTTGATGAAACTATTATTCTAAAGAGTGCTAAGGATAGAGTCAAGGTAGAAATAAAAAAATCATAAATATACAGCTAATATCCGTTATAGTGCTAATATCACAAGGGAGAAAAATCAAAGAAATGTCACTAATCTCATCAGTGATTTACACTTATAATAGGTCCTGATCATACTTCTAAAAGATTTTTAGATCCTGATACCTCCAGTTATGTGCTGTATTACTGGAAACTTTCTATCTCTGCTGTGACTGATATCCTCAACGCAGCCCTACACATACAGAGAAATGGAGATAAAGCTGAGTTACATAGGTATGAAAATATGTTTTTTAGATGTTAAATCAAACTCTGATAATATCAGTAAGTCTACCAAAAGCAAAGTACATACATAAATCCAATTAATAATGCATGATAACTAAACAATTATATCCAAATTGACACAGTGACAGGAAAAGGATGAACTCCTGTTATGACTTTAAAACATTTCCAACTGTTTTTTGATTTCAAAAAGGAGATATTGAATAATAATTTGAACTACACAAAAATTATGAATCAACATGAGCAGAAACATCACTCCTAATAATGCTTCCCATCTGGAATTTTTTCCATGCCTTAAATACTAAATCAAGAAAACATACTGACCATGACAAATTTGTGGTAGTAAATCTAGAATTTTCTAGACAAACTAAACATTTTGAAAGGTTCTAGAAAAGAGAATATTTTTCTTTCCTTTGATGTGTAGATGGCTGTGTAAATATTAGTGTGTTTCTGCCATTCTGATGTTGCATTTTACACTTATCTACAGCCAAAAAGAAAACTGTCCAAGGCGTATATATATATATATATATATATGTATACGTACATATATATATCAAGATAATAGCAGAAAAAAGAACAAAGAGGTGTTCCAGATCTACTTAGTAATGACCAATACTCACACCCAGGAAGACATCTTACACCAATTACCCTGAAAGGAAGTATTACATTTGGCCTAGAAAGAACTGTTATCAATTTTCTACTTCTTCAAAGAGTAAACAATGTTGGTGTTCTGAAACTCATCTAAAATTTGCCCAACAAAAGCTAGAATACTCGGAAAGAATCCTGTAGCCAAATTCTTAGTTGTTTCTTCTTGAACACGTATGTATCAGAGGAGTTAATGATAAAGTGAGTTCATATATGTTTTAATGTAAGTGTTCTCAACCAGAGGTTCCATGAACTTGGATGAGAAAGACATCTTTATTTTCCCTAACCTCTGATACATAACATTTCCTTCAATTATGATTGTAGGTAAAACCACAGACATTGTGGCTTTGTTGGCAATAAAATAATAGCTACTTTAACTCTAATGTAATGTAATACAAAACTATCCAGATTGTTTATTCTCATTACCACTACAAAAGTATAGAAGTAAGTAGTCCCCTCCCCAATAGATATTATTTAAGCCATTAATAAAGAAGGATGTATTACGACACCACAAATTCTAATACTTGTAACATTTGATTACTGTTAGTATTTAAAAGGAAGCCAATTAAATAACGTGTATGCTATTTTACACATTTAAATTATGCTGAGAGGAGGCCCTGGGTTTTCCCTAGAATGCTGAAAAGTTGATGGCAAAAAAAAAAAAAAAGTTTAGAAGCTCTGTTTTAGAGGGAGAGAAACAAATAGAACACATAGAACCCAATATTTTATTTCATTTCCTCTCTCCGCAATGAGGTTTTTACAAAATCCACATCCTTTACTCTTGTCACTTTAATGATCATTTCTCATTTGCTGGCACCAGGTCTTTGTAGATGCTCTACATTTTTAAGTGCAGTGCATTTTAAACTGGCATATTCAACCTTTTCCCCATCCTGTACTTCACAGATTAATGGCCATCCCCATAGTAGCAAAAAAAACCAAAACAAAACAAAAAAACAAACAAAAACTCTTTGTTTTCAAACCTTTTCATTTATTCATTCTCTATTCATTCTATCATTCTTCATTCAAGGAATAAATTTAAGTAACTTCAGGGGAGTCTGCCTTAATAGATGGTCCAGAATGGGTGTGTCTGAATGAAGGAGGCTGCTGTCCTGCTGGAAACCACACTTCCTGTGTAGCAGAAAGCCACTCCCCACCTCCCTGACTAGCTCAGCATCTGACACTCTTTCTTGCAGCTTTGCACAGAAGGGTCAATTTTGCCCAGCAGGGAGAGACATGCTGATCCTCCAAACCCTTCTCCCCACTGCAAGAAAGGAGTGGCCTCTGGCTTGGGTTCATCTAGGTGTTAATCCCTCTGGTGGCCCACTCTGATCTCTTAGGTCAACCAACCGCCCATTCGGGAAAAGCCAATGCCCGGCTCCCTGAACAAGCAAGGATGGATCCCAAGAAAATGCCAAGGGACCCGAGCGCGCTTACCAAGCCTCCACAAAGGCTGAAGACGGCTGTGTGATCCTCCCGAGCATTGACCTGGCCGCGGTAGAAGCAGTGGCGCAGGTCTGGGGGCGCCGTGCGGCGCTCCTCAGCCCGGAGCGCAGGGGCTCCCAAGTGCACCTCGGTGTAGCCGGCAGCCAGGAAGGCCGCGTCGGCGCTCAGGTTCAGCTGGAAGACCTGGCCGTAGGCGCGGATTCGGTAGTGGGTCCTGAACGGCGTGGGCTCCAGCGCCTCGGCGCTGCGCTTCCTCCGGCTGAAGTGGTGGCTCTTTGGGAACACTTCGCCGAACTCATTGACCCGCGCGGGGGTCACCACTTCGTAGGAGGCCAGTGTCCTCACCAAGGCTTCTGCAACCACAGCGAAAAGGCCGTTGAGCCCCTACCCGTTTCCAACTCCCCAGCGCCGAACTTCTTCAACCAAACGTCCCAGCCAGAGAGCCGAGGCCCCAGGTCCCCATACCCCCGGCGGGGCGCGACGAAAGAACACACGCTGGCGAGCGCGCGCGCACACACACACACGTGCGCTCTGTGAGTGTGCCTGCCTGCTTTCCCACAACCCCGATTCGCTCCACCCTCCCCAAACAGGGACCCTGACACTCAGGGCCCTCAGCAGCACCTCCTTCTCGCGCCCCTCTTCGCCCCCCTGCCGCCGCCAACTCGTGCCCCGCGGGCGCCCGCGCCACCCTGCTCCACGCGTCCCCGCCGCGTGGTCCCCGGAGGGAAACGTGTGCCCCGCGCGCGATTCCTCGAAACACCGCGCAGCCGCAACCTCCGGGGATGCTTGGGGCTGACTGATCCCGGAGTCCCGAGAGTCCCGGCTGGGCCAGGGTCCCCCAGCGGGCAGAACCGCTCCCCCCGCCTCCGTCCGCCCGTCCCACTCGGGCACGCGCCCCACCACGCTGCTGAAGGCGCCCCGCGGTGACCTTACCCTGCCTGGGGTGGAAGTGAACTTCCCAAGACCTGGTGATGAAGAGCGAGAGCTGGTAGAGCAGCCCCGTCAGCCACTTGGCCACCCGCATGGTTCCACCGGGGGGATCCCGACCGGGGAGGCCAACCAGAGACGCCTGCCGCCCCGCCGGCTTCCCCGCGCTCCGCTGCCTCTCCTCCCTCTCGCCTGCCGCTCTCCGCGCCGGCAGCCGCGGCGCCTCAGCAGCCTCCGGAGCAGCAGCCCCGGCCCCGGGCCGGCCCGTCGCGCCACACCGCCAGCCTCCGCTCGCTGAGCCACTGCTTCATCGCACTGCAGCCCCGCAGCCTCCGGCTCGCAGTCGGCAGCCTCGCTCCGCTTCCTGCGCCCGCACAACCCTCAGAAGCCCTCTCCTTGCGTCCAGCCCAGCGCGAGGAAGCGACCCGACCTAGCAGGAACGGTGCCAATATAGCCACCCCGGGCCTGGCGAGCTGGGGGGGAGAGCCCGCCCCCAGGGGCCGGGCCCGGCCAATCAGCTGGAGGCGCGGCCCGGGCTCGCCCTCCGGCGCGCTGCCCGCCCCCAGCCCCTAGCCGCAAGCGGAGTGCGGTCGCCGCAGGCTCCGGCTGTGGGCGTGCAGCGTGGTGAGTAGCCCGAGGCCCAGTTGGACACCGTCCCGGTACCCGTAAAACCTAGGACTGATACAAGTTGCGCGGCCGAGGTCCAGATAGGGGATAGGTGTGCGAGGTTTTAGTTCTTACAATGAAATGGCAAGCATCAGAAGGAAAGTTTCTGTCATGTTTCACGGTAATTTTAGGCTTCTCAAACAAGGATAAAGTAAGCTACAGCGGAAAATTCTTGTAGGCAGAGGATGCTACCAGCGAAGCTTAATGGCCAGGCCTCATTTGCAAGTACCCCTGTGCACCCGGGGGGTTGTTGTGAGTTTCAGTGTTGGAGGGGAAAGCAAAGGTGAGGTTGCAATCAGCAAACACTTCTGGGTGAGAATTTCTGGCAGTTGCCAGAGAAAAAAGGATCTCAGTCTCCAAAGTTCCAGTAACTTATTGTGACTTTTTTCATTTCAGTATTCATTTTTGTACTTAATTTTGTATAAAGGGCCCCCCAAAATTATATAAATGTCAAGCCCCATGAAACTTGGATCTGCCCCTGGGTCACTGTTTTTATGAGACTTTCTGCTGGTAGTTTCACAGTATTCATATGTCTTTTGTTTATAATATCCAAATGACCCCATGTATCCACAGTTATCTTCCTCAGCAATTATTGTAGCTCTGAATCCAGTTGAGTCATCTTGTGTCTGTTAAATTGGATAAACCTCAATGGCAACAGAAAGCAGTCATCATTTCAGAACTCCTTCCTCATTTCCCAAATCCACCTGTTTGATCTGCAGGTTACATAACTGTTTCTCCCTATAACCAGTATGGAAAAAAAAAAATGAAGTGGAAGTGGTCAGATATTGTTGAAATCCAACCAAGGGAGAGAAAGAATATGAGTATAAAAAGTAAAGGAATTATATGGGTAACTCTTCACGAACACAAAGGAATACACTCTCAATTTAGTCCCTGGCTGCCCTTTCTCCTGTGAGCTCACAACAATGAAAATTCTGTTTGCTTTGAGTTGACCTCTCATGACAGACCTCCATACTTTTGTATCAAATGTGGAACAATCTTGTCCAAGGAAGGAGAGTTTCTTACTTTTGCCAAGGAAATTACCCAGCTCTGTAATGGTAATTCTTCCACAATCTATCCCCTTCTTTTGTACCCCTTGCTCACAAGTGTCATTTTATTCATCACAGAATTACAGACTTCTCATGTTGTTTTTCTAAATTAATCCTACTGTTACTCTAAACAAAACAAAAATGGACTTGACCCACACTTGTCTGTTTAGTGGTTACCTTCAGTACACTGTAATTTAGAGTCATTCCAATTACACTGCAGCTCTGAATGCATCTTTACCTTAGGAGCTATGCCTACCTTCATACAAATAACAGAAAATAGATCTGCACCTGTTTAACTGGCTATCTGACTGCCGACTGCAGGCAAAGTAGATACTTCATTTCCATCACAGAATGTTTGTCACTCAAAGTAGTATTTGCAATGTGATATTTGATTTTCAGCCTGCTCTAACTTTTTGGAAACAATGTTCTAAGAATAGGGCCATTTTTTCCTGTTTTAAAGGAGCGGGAAAATGTACGAGATATGTATTTTATGTCATTATAATCTTTACAGTGTTCAGTAAAGAACATTATTTCCTTCATTTTATAGAAGGTAAATGTTACACAGTATCTAAGTAACTAACTGGATATCTACAAACCCTTTCTGACACCAAAGTTTTTTCATTATACTAGACTAGACCCATTACGATATTCACATTATTTGTCTCTCTTCCTTTCTCCTTCCCTACCAGGTGAAAATGTCATGAATAAGCTAATCTATGCCATTTAAATCAAGCATTTCTCCACATGGGCAATTATAGCTACCACTTATGGAATTCCTTTGACATACCAGGCACTGTACAAGAGACTTTAGAAAGGTTACCTCGTTTAATTTATGCATTCCCCCCAAGAGAAATTAGGTAAATCACCCCAGATCACACATCAAGTTAGACTCAAATCTCTTTGGTCTCAAATTCCATACTTTTTAAGAGTAGACTGTATTCTTCATACTAGCTCAAATCTCATTACAGTCGTAATCATCAATCAACAGTAAAATAGATCAATAGATTGTGATATATGCCCACAGTGGAATGCTAGACAGACTGAGAACATATAATCTATAGCCGCATGCAACAACATAAATGAATCTCACAAAAAATATTATTTAGAGAAAGACTTAGAGCCCCCCCCAAAAAAATATATAGTGCATATAAAATGACTCAATCTATATGCAATATACAAAAGCAGGCAAAACTGCTCGATTTTATTAGAAGTGGCTAATTCTTAGGGTGGGGATAATAGAGATTGGAATAAAGATAAGTGAGCTTCTAAGATGCTGATACCATTTTGTTTCTTGATCTATGTTCTAGTTGAAGAGGTGGTGTGTGAAATTTCTTACATCTGCAGTCTTGTGTATTTTCATATCATAATGATATGTATCATTTTTCTGTGTATATGTGCATGTAATAATATAATAAACATTTTTAAAGTACTTACTATGAAAAAAACACCACTATTTCTTTACTATATGGAAAAAGTTTAAGAGAACTTCAGGTATTAAATATTAAAATAATCTTTTGAGGTAAATATTTATTTCCAGACACAACTTAATCCAATAACCAGAACCTATAACTAGAATCTCACAAGACAAAAATGTCAAGAAAATTCTAACAAAATATCTTCCATGGCTATTGTCAGTCACTTAACTACTTATTCAATTTTTTCTTTTAAAAATAAGAAAGGAAAGAAAGGTTCAACACAACAACAAAAAAGGAAAGAAAGAGGGGTATACATCCCTCCAAAGAACATTTTTATTTTATTAAAATACATTGCTAACTGCATGGTATTTAACTCATGACTTAGAAAAGGAAGAAAGGAGGGAAAGAAAGAAGGGAGAGAAAGAAAGAAAGAAAGAAAGGGAGGGAGGAAGGAAGGAAGGGAGAAAGAAAGGAAGAGAGAGAGAAAGAAAGAAAGAAAGAAAGAAAGAAGAAAGAAAGAAAGAAAGAAAGAAAGAAAGAAAGAAAGAAAGAAAGAAAAAGAAAAAGAAAGAAAGAGAGAAAGAAAGAAAGAAAAGAAAGATAAAGAGAGAGGGAGGGAGGAAGGAAGGAAGGAAGAAAGAAAGGGGGAGAGAGAAAGAAAAGGAGAAGTGAGAGAGAGAGGGGGAGGGAAGGGAAAAAAAGGAAATCTAATAACTTTCCTCTGATTTTGAGGGATTCGTAAATAATTCACAGGTTTTCTTTTAAGCCATGATGTACTTTTACCCAAGAGAATGTAGAATTCTGATGGGTCTAATCATTATTTTACATCTAAAATGTTACTTTTTTACCTTTTATACTATTCTGCATATTAAGGTTCATAACCTGTTGGTTGCACAAATATTATAGGATTATTTGATAGAAGTATTTTTGACACAATGGATTCACATTGAATACGTCAATTAAATTTCTATAGAGAGTAATGATAATAGTCCATGAAAAGTGAAATATAATTGGAAGTATCAACTGCTTTAAAAGGATATAAGTTTTGGGCTTCCCTGGTGGCGCAGTGGTTGAGAGTCCGCCTGCCGATGCAGGGGACGCGGGTTCGTGCCCCGGTCCTGGAAGATCCCACATGCCGCGCAGCGGCTGGGCCCGTGAGCCATGGCCGCTGAGCCTGCGCGTCCGGAGCCTGTGCTCCGCAACGGGGGAAACCACAACACTGAGAGGCCCATGTACCGCAAAAAAAAAAAAAAAAAAAAAAAGGATTTAAGTTTTTCCAAACATTTACACAATCGTTTCTGTTTAAATGGCTTTTATATTTGGAATTCTGCAAAATATAATGAACTGATGTGTCTTGCTCCTGAAAATTGGTTTTCTGTCAATTATTCTTGAAAAGAAGTTCTTGATCGTTTATGGTCTAAGATCCATATAGACAAAATGCTTCCTTCTAGACAAAGTATTAAATAAGTAATATATTGTTCATTTCATTTTGCTACTGAGACAAAATTCTAGCAATCTATTAGGGATAGAAAAGGTCAGGAAAAATTATTATCACTAAGATTTATTTAAAATTCTACACTAAGGCAAAGATATCATACATTTAGAAAAAACAAGAATAACTTTCCTCTAAGGAGGTGTTAAATTGGAATTGGACACTGTGGCATATAACCAGTAGACTTTTTCGCCAGAAAAAAAAATGGCAGAAGATCAGAATACACAGGAACCAGTCTTGAAGTTTACCCCCGTGACATGACTGAATGCCAAATAAGGTGGAATGCCACCAGGATGGGGTGAAAATAAGGCAAGGAGCCTCAGCAAACAAATGAAGGAAAGGATGGCATCATTCCAAGGACAGAAGAAGAAAGGAGTGCTCTTTCCCAGTCCAGCTTGAATTACAAAACTCTGGAAGCAATGGGAGGAGCTAATAATACAACTCTGTTCTAGCTCGGGAGGTGCCTGGCTAACATGATGATGACTGAGCGGTTTAAATATAAGACTCTACTGGTGTGTTTGCAAAGAGCCAAGTAAATGCCTTCACTCAGGAGAATATGACACCAAACAAAAATTCACCTGTGCCGTTTTATTTCAACATACATTACATTTTTCAAATATTATAGCCATTTATTTTATAAAAACATGGACTAGTTAGACTGATACTCAAGGACATTGTCACACCAAAAAACAAATATGTCAAATCTGTTACTTACTCTTACTTTTGCGGTCTCAATATGTTTTCTTACTGATAAATTATGAAGACTGGACTGGATCATTTCTGTGACCATTTACAAGCCTAACATTTTATGTCGCTGTAATTTTATGATTTGAAATAAAGTATAAAAAACACACAATCACCAGGGAGTGGAAGAGTTTGTAGACTGAAAAAGGTCAATATGGATATCGGATCTTTATTTTAAAGGGAGGGTAGCAAAAATGGATGATGCACTTTGGGATATAATACAGGAATTTGAAGAAATGTTTTATTCCTTTATGAAACAAAATAGGGTGGGAACCAAAAGCTGAAATCAATATTTTGGCATCCAGTGGAGGTCTATGCAGCTCAAATGAATTGCATGTCGTCAACCAAGTTTCACAAACAGGTTAGAGAGAAAAGTAGGCATTGCACGGCCATTTTTGAGATATTCTATAGAGGTAAGATTTATGGACACTGATTTTTTTAGTTCCATCCTTTTACACTGCACACAAATATAGAAAGAATTCCTCAACTATTAGGGTGATAAAAACTGAAATGGACTCAACAGAAATGCAGGGTCTCCATTACTTCATATACTCACCTGTGTAAACTGAGACCAAAAATATATTTCATGTAAAGGCATGTAGTTTTTACAGAAAATTAAAGTAAGAAAGACGCTTTGAAGCAAGCATAATTTTATATTGTTTTTCGATTGTTTGCTTTTTCCTAATTTTATTTGCAGGTGCAGGAAAAATGGTTGGAAAAGTGTGTTTCAGAGCCCAATTATAGGCCATATGAGAAAATCACTTTACCTATTTTATTGCTGCATATTTTGTGTTAACCCATTGCCCAAGCTGCATATTTATTTACCAGACTTACTCTCAGTTGCATAGTGAATGTATTCAAAACTCAAATACATTTCAAGGCCTCCACTGAGGACCTTAAATTTTTTTTTTTTAGTGACTCTAAGAAAAATTCTTAAAAAGAATTTCAATCTGTTTTAAGAAAAAGTAATGGTCCCTGTCACATAGTACAGTAAAACAAATATACTGTTTTGTTTAATTAATATTATAAATGAAAACATTCTTATTTTTGGAACTGTGAGCATAACCTCTCTATCTAACCATCTATCTACCACGTGATTTGCTTGACCAAAATTATTCAATGTATATAATTTAAAGATAAAACCATCTTCAGTCTGGCATAGCTAAATTAAGTGAACTCTTAGAAATCACTTTGAACGTATACTACATCTGCCTAAGGAATGCCTTACGTAGCCTTTTTTCACTTATGTCGTCTTAGATAAATACAATAGGTGCTATTCTAACTTTCCTTTACTTTTGAGGTGATGCTGAGAACACACAAAATTTGTAGTATCCAAAATAGAAAAGTTGCTGAAATGCGGACCAGATATCATCTCTTACTGTCATGTTTTCTCCATTCTTCCAGAAGGAAACAAAAATTCTAACATGCCCACTGAACATGAGGCATATGAAGTTGGAAATCTGGAAATTACCTAGATCCCCATTTCCCTGAGTGAATACAAAATAAGGAATGGTAAGCTAAGTTATCTATTTTTTTTGACAGTAGCTTTCCAGGATCTGGATCAGACCTTAAAGCATTGAAATATTTATTAATTATTCTTGTGGTTTGTCTCACCTAATGTAAGCTCCAGTGAAGGTAGGAGGAGCAGGGTGGGGAGCTCAGCCTATGTGTGAAATCACCACGGAAACCACATCTATGACTAATCAGTGAGAACTGGCAGGCATGGTTCTGCACTTATTATTACAAAGCCCCACATGTGAACTTATTTAAATCCCCTCTCATTTTGTCTCTATTTTGAGTTAAAACAATACTCAGGTTTTCTTTTTTCCAGAGTAGTCCCTGAGTGTTGTGTAACCACAGATCCCCACCAGCCTCTCCTCTCAAAACTTGGCCCAGCATTTCTCAAAGCATATTGGAAACATCTATCATCTCTCTCTCGTTCTCTTTCTCTCTCTCTCTCTCTCCCCTCTCTCTCTTTCAGTCTCTCTCTTTCAATCTCTCTCCTCTGCCCCATATTTCTTCTTAATATAGGAACAAGGATAGAGATATGCCCACCTCTGTGGGATTGTTTAATCACAGCTGGAATTGGAAAAAGAGCTATTAGGAGGGTTCATTTCAAGATGCTGTCTTAAAGAATCAGGACAGAATGTTGAAATAGGAATCAAAATTAGATTACTTAAGAACCAAAGTATTTCCAGAAGGACAGGTGTAGTCAAGTAAGAAGGGGAGAAAGTCAAATAAAATGAGTGATAAATACCTATTGGATTTCACAAAAACGAAATCATCGACAGCCTTCATGGAGCTGTTGATATGAAACGGGAGTAGGATGAATGTGAACCAGGGCGGAGGGGGTGCAGACAGTGAGCTCAGAATGAAGTTCAAACAGCTTTGTTATGAAGATAGAGTGGCATCTGAGAGACGCATGTTTGAAAAGGGCTTGTGTTTTCTAAACTTTTTAAAGACAAGTGTCTTGAGCACATTTAAAACCTGATAGGATGGAGCCGGGAGACAGTGAACAGTTGAAGATTGAGAGAAGAAAGAGGCAAGGATGGGATCCTGTGAAGGAGTGGATGGCCTGGCCTTGGGCAGAAAGAGATACCCGGCTGCTAAAGGGTGGGTTACAACCCAGGTGAATATGTCAGTGTAGTGGCAGGAAGTTGAGGAATTCCACTTTCAGATTTCGACTTTCTCTGTGAGGTAAGTAAGTCACTTTCTGAAAGGGAAGGACAGGGCAGCGGATGAGAGGTGTCAGATAAGTGGAGAAGGTCTGAAAGGAAGGTTTTGGTCCTGATGAAGCCACAAAGGGAGATGCTGGGGGAAATATTGAAGGATGGCCAAGAAGCATTGAGAAGCCACCTAAGGTTGGTGAGTTTGTAGTGACACCAGACCCATGTTTAGGCCATTTTCTTCAGCAGGACCTAGTCACCTAGAAGAAGAAATATTGAGGGAAAATAAAACAGCCTTCTAAAGTATTTCTGAGACTATACCACCTAGTAGAAATTACTTTTGCCACCTTAAAGACCAATTTAAATACATGCATACTCCAGCTTCCACAGGGCACCCAAGATCTGTCATATTTCTAGGTATTAGTCACTGTAAACCTATTTGAGGCCAGAGAGCATGCCTTTCTGACATTGTGTCCCAAGGACCTAACAGGGCCAAGCACATAGCAGACAATATGTTGATAAATATTTACTGAAATCAGTGCTAAATGGATGGATATCTTCAGTCTACTGTGAAAATAAAACACTGGCCACTTGTCTTCCAGACCAAAAGAAATAAGTATAAAGTAAAAGAAAGGTAGATTGCTTACTGGCAAATTGCATGTGGAAAGACATAAATGTACTTTCAGTTTATTGCTAAAGACTATGTATTTAAAAGAGACCCAAGTACACTTACTAAAAGGAGATCATTGTATTTAATTCATGTGTCAGGAGAACAGTAGAAGGAGACAGTAGCCAAAAAACAGAAGGGTGACCTCAGGAAACATGGTCAGTACAGATACAAATTTCATAGCCTCAGTGGATGATTCATGGACTTAATCATGAAACCGGAAGTAATAGTAGGTAGTCATTATTAAAGTAATATTCTGGGATGCTTATTATGTACCATGTTCTGGGCTCAGCTCTTAGATGAATTCTCTAATCTTCACGACAACCCTGGGAGACGGGCACTATTAATATCCTCTTTTTGCACATAGAGGAACAACACTTAGGTGAAATAATTTGCTCATGAGTACAGATCTGGTAAACAGCAGAGCTCATATGGGTTTAGTTCTCTCTGTCACCAGAGTCCGCTCTCTTCACCGTGCTATCTTCCCGTCCAGTGCAACCCTTCCTTTGTCAAATGTGAGAACCAAGGCCCAGGGAATTAAGTGAGTTGTCTGTATTCACACACTGTTAATTGTTGACCCATGAGTAGAACTCAGGTCTCTTCATCTCCAGCCCAATAATCTGTTACCCATTCTTCAAAGCCATAAGCCCTGATACATTAATTCCTAGTATTTGAAAATTTTACCTGACCCCAGTTCATTGACTCAATGAAAAAAATTTGCCCTTAGCTGAGTGACTGGATCCATTTTTGATCTTAACACTTTTGACCAAACTAAAGTGGATCTATCGTAATTCATCACTTAAATAGAGAACATATTTTTAACTCAGATATTTGAGAGAAATCCTGTCATAAGAATCTTCACTATTACCCCACTATTGTGATGTGAGAGCAACAAGAAGCAAAGACCATATAAGACTATGGTCAAGCAATAACCTAAGCTCTTTAGATATATTATTCATTTAATTTTCACAGTATTGTATCACCGAAGATAGGTACAATTAGCACCCCATTTTTCCAGTTCAGGGAAGTGAAGTACTGAGTGTTCCTGTCATATACTTAGGAAATGGCAGACTCCAAACTTGGATCTTGGCAGTTCCTACTGAGAACCTTTCATTCGTATTCACATTTATGAATATAAAAGAATGTTAAATAGGACCTCTATAAAGGACCTATCATAACAGGACTTACCGACTGTTCCAGAAGCCATCATTTCTAATAGCCTATGGAAGATAAGGATAGAGATTCATTAGAGAGAAGTTCCCTCTAAGGGGGTTATTAGGATGAATTCCTAGTGATAGGGGCAAAGAGGAATCTTTGGATAGATTGGTGGGGGTGGCATACTCATAGGGAAAGTCAACAGGCATCTCCTTCTCCAACTGGATGCTTCTTTCTAAGTGGGTAAACTGGATAAACCCCTTGGCTCATCCAGGGATAATACAGGAGTGAAGTAGAAGAGTCCTTGAGAGAACCTAATGAACCCCTGGTGTTTGGAGGGCAGAGAGTCTAGGTATGAGATGCACCTGGAGCAGTTTGGAGGTGGCATCTGGCTGCAGTTGCCTTTGGCGGCTAGGTGAGTAGAGAGAAGAGGGAGGGGTAGTGGGAAAGGCAGCTTGCATTTCCAGAGTTTGGCAGACCTGGAGGCAGAGCCCAGTTCTGGTGGGCCACACAAATGTCACTGAAGTAAGGCAGATCCTAGCCTAAGAGAGTTGTCTGGTGGGGGAAGAGTATCCAACAGAAAAGACTATGGGGGGTCTGCCTCCAGGACAGAAGCTTGAAAAGCTGAAGGTTGCCCTGAAGAGTGAGCTGGAAGAAGTATCACTCCTGACAGGGGATGGTACAATATGGAGGTCCTGAGACCTTTGGGGGTGGGTCTCAGGGGAGACACAGAAGAGCCTCCAACAGGAAGAGAAGCATTCGGACATCTGCCCTACAGGAAGCACCAGCTGCTGAGGTAACAACAGCCGCATCAGTCAGAGAAGAGCAGCCCTTTCCCTCTACCTGACCTACAAAATTATTTCCTGATTTATTCCCTCTGAATTCAGGCTACTTAATAAACTGGTCACTCTCAATCCACAGTAGTTTCTTAACTGGTCATCTTATCTTCAGTCTAGCAGTTCTTTATCCAACATTTACTTTGCTTTCAAAAATCCTTTTCAAAAAAATATTACTTCCTTGCTCTGGCCCTTTCATAATACTCCCTCCCTCCCAGTTAAGACTGAACTCTTCAGTATTCATGGAAGGGATTCAATAATCTTTTTTCTGTATTCATTCTTCAACATATGAGTGGTTTGACTTATATTTGGACCCACTATGAAGGGAAAAAATTTAATTGATTTCTGAGAATATATTTTAGTCCCCCAAAGTTCTGTGGATGTGTACTTTCATTTCCCCAAACTCACTATGGATGTCACAACTCTGTCTCTCAAGCTGAAATGCTTCCATAACCCTAATCAAAATCCAACCCACCCTTCAAAGCTCAGCTCAAATATCACGTCTTCTTAAATTGTTACCTGATTCCCCCAGTTGGAATCAGTTAGTCCTTGGTCTGTATTCTCCTGACCTTTTCTGTATTCTTTTGGTTTTGATCTTATTTCATTCTGTTTCATATTAGAGCTAGCCATGTAGCAAGGGTGCATGACAAAAGCCCAAAATGTACATCCACTCTCAATTTCAATATATCAAGAAATAAAACAAGAAGGACTTGGAAGATTCTAGTTGCATGCAAGTTCAAGGAGTCTACTTGAAAGAGAAGTGACTGAGACCCTTGAACAAGTCCAGAGTCAAGCAAACCTCCTGACCTATGAGGAGTATGGTTTTTAGTTGAACCTGAGTGAGCAGGGTAGAGGTGGTAGGATTCAGTCCTGAGGCACCAGCAGAAGTGTGCCAGGGACAGAACTTGAGGGATTCATGGTAAGCAGTATCAGTTCCCAACAACTGAGTTTAGGAGCCTCAGGTGAAGAACTTTAAGAAATTGAGCCTAAGAAAGGGTTTTTATCTCTAGGGCAGTACAAAGGATGCTACTTGGGAGCCAGTTAAGAGTTATTTCATTGGAGGGAAGAAGGCTATTTCTTACCTCAGCTGAAGATGAAAGTGATGGGGAAAAAAATAAAGTATTGACAAGCATGAGGATATGGGCATGGTGTCAGAGGGAAGATGACAAACCCCGAGTCATGATTCGGTCTGTCCATATGGGTGCGGTGAGAGGCCAAGTAACAAAGTGTGTGGGCTCAGTGTGTGCACAGGCACAGAGGAAAGGAGATCAGCAGGGCAGCCCTAACTGATATTGTGTAGTGTCAGTAGCAGTGGCCTCTGATGAATTAGAGAATTAATTTGGAATTAGAGAAACAACCTCTTGTGGCTGCAGGGGGACACTCTAAAGTCACAAGAAGCATGTGTAAACCACTCCACCAGGGAAAGGGGTTTGGATTTGAGTATCACCTACTTCTCACTCCTATGTCCCAGGACGGGAGAAACTGCATGTCAAGGGTTACAGTTGGAGACACTTAATAAATGTCTAATGCATCAATAAGGATGTTGCCGTCTTCTGTGAAAGATCTCATCAGATCTTGCAAAACAGTGTGTCTGGCAATTCTCACTGTATCCTTAACTTTCCATAGAGTAGACACCTGTATCTCTATCGGTTGAACATGCCCCTTTCCCCTTCCTCTAGTAAATGCAACCTCTTCTTTGGCAGACCTGGTCCTCCCCTGCTCTAACTTTTGACCTTAGTGAGGTTGCCAGTCATGGTCACACGAACCAGGCTTGCCATTCAAATGGTCCCATCGTTTTAGCAGCAGGGACTGGTGTGAAGGATTGGCACAAGACTCAAACTCTGGTTAATCAGCATTTTTCCATAGACATGTTACATACAGAAGCAGGGACCCTGTCTTTCCTCACAGTGGCGAAACTACCATGTTTACAACATTGGAGCTGCTGCTTGCAGCCATGTTCACGGTCGTGTGGAGAAAGCCAGTGGGGAGGAGGAGAGAATGAAGGCCAGCAAAGACAAGCTCGTGTGTGTGTGTGTGTGTGTGTGTGTGTGTGTGTGTGAGAGAGAGAGACAGAGACAGAGACAGAGAGAGACAGAGAGACAGAGAGAGAGAGAGGCAGACAGAAAGTAGAGAAAGAAAATACAAGCTTTATTAGGAAGATAGTAATTATATTTTTCAGTGTACCTTTTCTTTATTAACATTTTCCTGCTGTTTAAACAAAAATTATTTTTTAAATCAGAAGAAAACACAAACACATATTGGGAGGACACATGTGAATGTTTCTCATCCTTTAGCTGATCCAGCCTCGCCAGACTTGCCTGTTTTAGACTGTTTATTTCCACTCTATCACCATGTGTGACACTAATGAAGATTCTGGCTTCATAGTCCATATGCTGGAAGCTGCATTGTTTTCTGTAACACTCTGGGGTCCCACTATAAATATTTAAAGCATGTCAAGCTTGTTATCTACAAAGGAGATTCCGGTAAGAAGTGAGCTCTAAAGCTCTCCTAGAACATTAGAGTGGGGTAAGAGAGTCATTATAAAATCATAAAGCTTTGTAAAATTCAGGCTAACTTCTTATTTTAGAAGTTGTTTTTGATTTTTCTCATATATCTTTCTTTGTATATCCTGTTTCTGACTAGATAGCCTTGCTTAATATTTCTAAAGGAGATCATCATACTGAATCTAAAACTCAAAGAACTTAAGCTAGAGGAATTTAAAAAGAAAAGAAAAAAGAAAAACTGGGGATGAAAACTAAGCAAAGAATAAAATGTTAAGGAAAAGTAAATCAAAATTGTCATGAACACCAAGAGATTTGAAAGCTGAATTATTCAAGGCGGCACATTTTCTGGATTCCAGGTCTATGCTGCAAGAATTGGAAACAGATAACAGAGGCATTGTTACATACTTTTCACTGCCAGCCTTCTGCTGCCACCAGAAAGCACTGCAGTCCCTGTCCTTACTGCCAGGACAAGAACCTTGCATGGAAAATAATACGCAGAGTCCCTAGTTTTGTTTTTAAGTGATAAAGACTCACTTTTAGACGTCTACAGAGAAGCTACTCCATCCAAAGTGTTACCTAATCAATTTGTCTAATAATCTATCAGGGAAGACTTGCTTTATTTTTTTTTTTTTAAGTTGGGCACAATTGCAAGTGTAAAGACTGGATATAATAAGGCAGATAGTTTTAAAAAATGGATACAATTCCTATCATTTCTCTCCAGCTTGTAATCTTTAAATTGACATTGCCCACATTTATCCTAAGATCATGTAAATAATAGACTGTCTCCAAATTTAACTTTATTACAAAATTTGGTGCCTCCTAACTCCATATACTTTATAATTGAGACTTCAACAAAACACTGCAGTCACTCCTTTTCTTCTTTCCCTTCTTTTCAAATAAACTCCTTTTTGTTTTCTTTTTGAAATTTTTGTTACCCCTCACTTCCACAGCACTATCCATGGGATTTATTTCTTACATGAAAGCAGAACTAGTCTCTGTGTGATTTGAAGAACCTTGCCCACAACACTCTTTTTTTTTTCTCTCCTCAGACTACTTTCTGTTAAGTCCTGCATCTCCAGAAAGCCACAGCTAAGCTGCTGGAAAATGCCTGAAGGGAGAGAGAGGAAGGGAGAAAGCCAGAGTAGGCCAGTCACTGTCTAGGAAGGGTAGACCCCAAAACGGAGTATCATGGCAATGCCCAGCAAAGGAATACCTGAAAAGTTGTAGTGGAGAGGTGAGTTTTTACGCAGACTTAAGGGATGTAGAGTAGGAGAAAGCACTACTACAGAGCCTGGCGGAGGGAGCTTTTGTACAGTGTTTCCTTCCTTCCTGCCCTCATTCCTGGTTGTCCATATAACAGAGAACAAGCCTGATGGGGGACACTGCTAAGAGCCCCCTAAAGATGCATAAATGTCCACATTTCCAACAAATCGGACTTAAGCTAACTCAGTATTATGCTTGCAGCAGACTTGTCCTAGACAATGCATGTCTGATGAAATAAGTTTGGAAGGACTAAAAGTTCCCACTCTATCTCTCAGCTAAAATTACATACAGATGCTGCTCTGTGCCTGTATTAACTTGTAACTATGAACAAATTATAAGGTTTTAAGATCACAGAAAAGTTTTTGAAGTTGAAAATAACCACCATTACAGACAAAATAACCTGTCACTTCTTTTAGAGTTCAGGGAAATAAAATGTTGGTGAGAAAATAAAACATTCTGGCTCCATACCAGAACATAACATTATACTCTCATACACTTCTAAAGTGCTTAAGTGTCAGCAAGTGGCTCTTTGTTGAAATCCATCTCCCTTAAAAATATTTAAGATCTTTTTGATTGACAGTACTGAGTGTCTGTTATACATTAGATTATATGTTAACTTTGCTCTAAAGAAATAGCATCCAAACATTTATTTATTGGAATCAAACTTATTGCAAAACCCATCCACAAATCAAGGAAAGAAAAATATTTGATATATTTAATGAAAGAAGTGATATATTTTATTTAATTAATTTATTTATTTATTTATTTTTGCGGTACGCGGGCCTCTCACTGTTGTGGCCTCTCCCATTGCGGAGCACAGGCTCCAGAGGCGCAGGCTCAGCAGTCATGGCTCACGGGCCCAGCCGCTCCGCGGCATGCAGGATACTCCCGGACTGGGGCAAGAACCCGTATCCCTTGCATCGGCAGGCAGCCTCTCAATCACTGCGCCACCAGGGAAGCCCAACTATCTGTATTTTAATTCTGCAATGTCATTATCAGTTTCCTGGTTTTCGTTATTTGAAAGGAATAACACACAGAGTTTAGAATCTGGGTATGATAACTTTACATTTCTGTCTGCAGATACTATATCTTATAATAATAAGGTTTTTAAGACATGTGTAAGTTCAGAAAAAAGAGGCCTAATTTTATGCTGTGGTTTTGATAGTAATGGTTTAATCATAAAGCATAAATAACTGATATGAAATTTAAAGGGAAGTGGTTTTCACCAACACTCTGGTTAATCCGAAAATATGCAATATTAGGTCTCAAAAGGGAGAAAACCAGTTTTCTTGAGATTTCTCTTCTGCAGCTGCATTCTACAGAGGCCTAAAAATCATTGAAATGAACTATCCCAAGGTTCAACCCAAGCCTTTTCTTTAAAGGACACACTGAGGGTAAATTTTTGAGCCTAATTATTATGCCACTTCAAATACACTCCTCCAACGGAATCAGTGGGACACAGCTATCCACACACACGTTGAGCATCTCAAACGTCTACCCTCTGCCCCTTTTTAGCTCCTCTTCCTGCAAGCTGAGCCATTCTGGCTTTTACTTTCTTTATTCCCTCTTTCCTACTCTCAAAGGGGAAAAATGAATGTGAAAGAAACTGAACCACAGTACCAAGTGCTCGGGCATATATAGATAAGCAGATAGACTCTCTCATACCTAGATTTTTAAACTCCGTGTATAGTTAATGAAAATCAGGAAAATAATTTTTAACTTTCAAGAGTAATAGAGGGCCCAATATGATTTGTCATATATGCCAGGAAGTTCAGAGTCTGGGAGCACCTTCTGAAGATTAGAATCGATACATCAGGCCATTTAGCATACCCATTATAACTGAATTTTGCCTTTGTGTTAATAAGTCTAATGCTTTTGGCTATTTTGGACTCATCTTAATTGGTCTAAAGGTCAGGAGTTATAGGTTCTACCCCGACCTTAGAACCCTTTGTAACCTTAAGCAATTCATGTAAATGACCTGTTCTAAATCATTTGTCCCCTCATCTGTGAAGTAAGGAAGTTGGACCAAATCAGTTTCTAACCTGTGGGTCAAAAACCTATTCAGGGTAATGGAGTTACTAAAAAGGTTCAGATAAATCATACGTACAACTGAATAAATACTACTAACACATGTGATACTAATGCTTCAAATGTGTGCAGATACTATTGCACTTAATAAAATATAAATTCATTTAAAAGGCTTACTGAATTCAGAAGAGCATTTTGTTACTTTGCATTTGTAATATTAATCATCCAATAGTAAAATTACAACTGAAAGTATGTGAAAGGTCCTACTAAAATGGTGAAATATGAAATTATGCCAGCTCTAAAACACTAAAAATCTGTGGAAAGCAAATTCCATGCAGAATTCTTAGGCTGCTCTTTGGAAGGGCTATAGGAATGTAAAAACAGAGCTTATGGGTACCTCTTTGTCCTGTGGCCTGTTTTCTGCCTCACTAGTCAAAGGTGACCCTTACTGTGTATAGGACCGCAGATTCTAACCACAATGCTTTCAGATTCCAACTTAAGCTAGGAATACCAAAGACGTGAAACATGTCTATTTCTCCTTTTCAGAATTGCCCAGGAAAATAATCTAGCCTGTAACAACTGCAACATTCTTCTTTGAACACAAAGCTTAGGCTATGAAATTCCATATTAGAAAATAGTTTTGAGACTTGACTTGAGAAATATGAAATAATTCCTTTAGAATAAAAGAAAGAGTATTAGAGAGATAATATATGTCTATGAAGTTAGTCTCATGGACACAGGAAAAACTATTTTCTGTATCCATTGTAATGCTTTGGGCATGATATTTTTTTCTCACTTTTTTTTCTTTCATTAGTCTTATATGTGTCCAAAACTGAAAGTGAGCTAAAGTTCTTATTGCGGATACCAACTGATCAATTATCAAGATAATCAGAGTTAATGTCTTTCTCTGGTTGATTCTTCCATTGTCTTTATCTCTATTGTCTATACATCCTCACAATCCTTTCAATGGAATTTTCTCAGCTTTCCATACCTTGCAAATCTCAGCGCTCTGGATTCCTCTCAGCATCACTCAGAATGCTGATGCTTACCTTCTACCTACACTCTGATTTCTTCCAGGTAGAGTTCATTTTGTCCCAATGAAACCACCCATTTCCCACCCCTGATTGATTCCAGATCACTCCCTACTCAAATCCATTCTACTCCGCCATCAGAATTGTTTTCTAAAATAGATTTGCTTACATTAAAAACTGCAGGGACTTCCCTGGTGGCACAGTGGTTAAGAACCTGCCTGTCAATGCAGGGGACACGGGTTCGAGCCCTGGTCCTGGAAGATCCCACATGCCGCGGAGCAACTAAGCCTGTGAGCCACAACTACTGAGCCTGCACTCTAGGGCCTGTGAGCCGCAAATACTGAGCCCGTGTGCCACAACTACTGAGCCCGTGTGCCACAACTACTGAGCCTCTGTGCCACAACTACTGAGCCCACGTGCTACAACTACTGAAGCCCACGTGCCTAGAGCCCGTGCTCAGCAACGAGAGAAGCCACTGCAATAAGAAACCCATGCACTGCAAGGAAGAGCAGCCCCCACTCGCCGCAACTAGAGAAAAGCCCACGCAGCAATGAAGACCCAACGCAGCCAATAATAAATAAATAAATAAAATTTTAAAATAAAATAAAAACTGCACCCAAGTTTTAAAACATCTTAAATTACTCCCCGTTATCTTAGAGAGAAGTTCCATGCTACTTAATCTAGCCTACGAAGTTTCACAACCTGGATGTGAGCCTCCTTTTTAGCCACATCTCCAACCAGCTCAATCCTACTACTACACCATGATTTTTTTGTAATTCATTGTCTTTGCTACTGCTACTTAGTGTGTCTAGATTATTCTCTGTCTAAAGCCTCCCCAACCCTGTGTCCCTTCCTGTCAAGCTTTTATTTATTCTTCAAGATCCAGATTAAAATATTCTCTCTGTTTTCAATGTTTTTCTTACTCCTTTCTCCTTAGTAGAATTGACTGAACTCTTCATGCAACACTAACTGAACATCTATGTGTGATATCATACTAGATACTGAGGGCACAAATGTTTATAACAAGACAAATTCTTGTTTTCAGTGAGCTTTCAGACTAGTAAAGGATACAGTTCTGAAAAGAAATAAATGCCACTTGGTGTGTCAGTTCTATGACAAATCAATAGGTATACAACAGGGGATAAATAATGATCAAGAGGGGAGGGAGAGACCATCTAGTCAGTCATTCAGTTATTCATTCAGCCAACATTTATTGAGTGACCATGATATGCCAGGCACTGCACTAAGGGCTGAGAGCATAAAGACAGATTAAAATACATTCTTTATCTTGTAAAAGGCAAACAAGTAAATAAGCAATTATATGACAGTGGATATGGTAGACCGCCTCTAAAATAGCCCCTTGTAACAAGGAGTCTGTCTCCAATTTCATTTTGCTGGTTGACCCCTGACAGCACTCACATCCTATTCTCCCCCTTTCCATTTTCCCCATATCAGAGCAAGACAGTGAGAAAGCCTTGGGGCTCCATCCATTGGTGCTGGTGAAAAAGTTTAGACCATCCAAACCCCATTCCCGTGGGAATCCTCACCAAGGTCCCACCTCCTCACCACAATAAAAGCTAAAGCCACTGGCTTCTCTCTTCTCTCAAGACATTCCAGACTGGCTTTTATGCCTGCCCTACTTTCTTCAGAAAGACCCATTATGTGAGTAGTAAATACTGTTGTGGCATCTTGGTGCATGTGTGGTGTCATCAGTCTGGACGTGCGAACCAGTTATGGGTGGAGTTATTGCCTCCACCGGCCAACCACAGAGCATTCTCAGTGACCCCAGCCTGGGCGTTCCAGGCCTTGGATAATCCCCTCCATCTGAATGTGGGCTGAGCCTAGTGACTTGCTTTTCACAAACAGAATACAGCAAAAGCGATATATCCTATCACTTTAAAGGAGTTAAAGTAGAGTAATCCTCGTGATTAGATTACGAAAGATTCTGTTTTCCCTCTGCTCATCCTCTCTTGCTGTCTTACTCGCTTCGATGGAAACCAGTTACCATGTTGTGAGGTACCTATGAGGTCCACGTAACAAAGAACTGAAAGAGGCCAGTGGTCAATAGCCAGTGAAGAACTGAGGCCCTCAGCCCATCAGACTACGTAGACCTGAACTGGTCAACACTAAAGTCAGGGAGCTTCAAAGAGGACCTTCCCCCAGTTGAACCTTCATATGAGACCACTGCTCTGACCAACACCTTGATTGTAACCTTATAAAAAAAACCTGGGTTAAAGAACCCAGCTGAGCCATGCCCAGATTCCTGACCCACAGAAACTGTGATATAATAAGGGTTCATTGTTTTAAGCCACTAGGTTTGGGGATAATTTGTTAAACATCAATAGATAACTAATACAAAGGAGTATTACAGTGGTGAAAATACAAAATGATGGTATGCTACTTCTGGACCTCATGGGTAAAGCATGCAGACATGAGAAGCCTGGCAAAGTTATGAAATGTGTTGCTTAAGATAGTTCAATGTTGCTGGGCTAGAGGGTTGGGGTAGGGTTTGTCTCCAGCTGAGCCTGGAGAGATGTACTAAACCAGGATAGGAGAGTGCCACATAAGGCCACGGGAAGTTGCAACAAGGAGGCACTGAAGAATTCTAAACAGCACAACAACATGATCATATTTATGTAACTTGAGCCTGTGCTGTTTTCTTCTTCAGATTCAGAAATGCCTGGACAGCTTTTGAGGGCTAAGTGGCCCAGGCCCTCAGCAGTCTGTTTGCATGAGTGATCAAGAAACATCCTGGAAGATAAGTCAATCGGTAAGAAGAGTTCCTAGGTCTCTTAAAGTCAGTGATGCAAGAGCCGTGGCTCTAAGCTTAGCAACACGGTGTTGGCAGCTCTGATTATCCTTAATTCCAGTCCCTATAGATTGATGCCTGAGCCCCAAGAAGAAAGAACTGTAGTAACAGGCAAGGAATCTAAAAGGACTGTTTCACAAGATTCCCATGAGAATCTCAGATCCCAAGACAATATCATCAAACCAACAGCACTAGAGTCAGCAGATTTGGCAGGAAGAAATGTACTGGCTGCTTTGCAAGGACCTTGGCGCCTTAAACATTGGACACCAGCATTGGCATCGGTGCCCTGGCGAAGACTCCAGATCTTTCAACAGAAAACATTATTCTCTTTTTTCTTTAGGAGCCAGAACAAGAGAGAAGAAAAAGAGCAGATGACAAAAAGATTTCTTGAGAGCACACACGGATCAGCACCAGCCTCCCAGGCTCCCATGTTTGGAGGAGAATCTGAGGGGTCTAGAAGGTCTCAATGGGGAGGGGGTCAGTGAAATAAAAAGACAAACACTATTTTTTTCCACTGCTCCTTTAGACTTTTTTATAATATATTTAAAAATCTAGCAAACTCGATGCTTAAAATATATAAACTTTGCTCATTTATAACTATATATCTATATAAACTTGAATATCTAACATATACTTAAACATACAAATATAAATGAGTAATGTTTATAGCAAAAACAAGGCTGTAAAACTGAAAATCCAATACTACAGAGGGAACAAAAAGTATATTTAAAAATATATTCTGACCCAGAGGAACTAATATGTCCTATGTTATGTAAACTCTTCTAAAGTAGTCATTGTAGATAGAAAACTGCTCAATCATTATAAGATACTAGACACCAAAACCACCAACATGTGTGTGCACACATGCACAAACACTCTAAACAAAGTCCCATTTTTATGCCTACATTCAAAATCTCCTAAATAATGTATTTTTCAAAATCTGACAAGGTCTTCCCTGGTGGCACAGTGGTTGAGAGTCCGCCTGCCGATGCAGGGGACATGGGTTGGTGCCCCAGTCCAGGAAGATCACACATGCCGCGGAGCGGCTGGGCCCATGAGCCATGGCCGCTGAGCCTGTGCTCCACAATGGGAGAGGCCACAACAGTGAGAGGCCCGTGTACCACAAAAAAAAAAAAAAAAAATCGGACAAATAGTGAGCTAAATGTGTAATATATTTTGTAAAAATAAAGTTTCCCAAGAGTACATCTTCTTCCCCTCATTTGATGTTTCTGTATTTTGTTAGAATTTGTTAAATATAGATTAGAATTTGTCTGACATATGTTATATTTCAACTTCATTTTCAACTTTTTTAAAAATTATAAGTGTCTCTTCAGAATAGTGTTTAACTGATTATTTTTGTTAGTTTTTTATTAACTCGTTAGCTTGACTTTACCCAATTCAAAAGTGTCTGTCTTTGGAAGGCGATAATTAATCCTTTTATATTTGTTGTAATCCTTATCTGCTGATCCTATTTCTCTCATCTGTTTTTTTCTGTAACAAACTCTATTTTTTAATAATAAACCTTATTCTTCAGAACAGGTTAGATTTACAGAAAAATTGAGCAGGTAGTGCAGAGTTCCCACCACAGTTTCCCCTATTATGAACACCTTACATCAATACAGTACATTTATTACAATTAATTAACCAGTATTGATATATGATTATTAACAAATGGCCATAGTTTGTTCAGATTTCCTTAGTATTTACCCAACGACCTTTTTCTGTTCTACAATACCATCCAGGATACCATCCAGAGTTACATTTAGTTGTCTGTCTCTTTAGGCTCCTCTTAGCTGTGACATTTTCTCAGACTTTCCTTATTTTCAATGACCTTAACAGTTTTGAGGAGGACTAGCCAGGTATATTGCAGGACTCCGCTCTACTGGAATTTTTCTGATGTTTTTCTCATGATTAGACTGGCTTATGAGTTTTGGGGAGGAGAAATACTATTTTAATATTGATGTTGTGCACATTTTTTGTCTCCACACTGCTTTGGCCTGGGAAATGTAAAATGTATTACATTTGTATTTTAGAAAAATCACTACTGTAGAAGAAATATGGAGTAGGGTCAAGAAACTAAGCCGCATGACCAACTTGAAGGCTATTGCAATGATACAGATAAGATATAATAAAGATCTGGGCCAAAGCAACTATGGTGTGAAAAGAGTAGAAGGGAAAGATACAAGAGGTGTTCAGAATGTAGAAATGGCAGAATTCTCTAACCAATTGTCTGTGAATGGGAGGAGTCTGCAAAAGTGGCTGAGAAGAAATGGTTCAAAATGTGGAAGAAGACCAGAAAGAGCACAGTGCCAAAGCCAAAGAAAGAAGAAGTTTCAGGAAGGGTGTAATAAGTCAAATTAAAGAGGATCAACATGATCTTTGGGTTTGGAAATTAATAGGTTTTTTTTTTTAAGTCAAGGGTGGTAGCATGATTGAAGGGGCTGGAAAGTGAACTGAATGTAAGGAAATTTAAAAAAATAGTGTCAATACTCCAAGCATTCTGATTCTAAAGGAAAAGAGAATGATCAGAGCATGATCTAAAAGCTAGAGAGATATATAGAATTGAGGACATTTACTGATATATGAGACAGGAGCATGTATTTGTAACTATATGGGGTAAAAGGAACAGATAAAAGAAGATTGAAAATATGGCAAAATGAAAAACTGGTCTTATAGCAGATGAAAGGATGGGATCATTCATGATAATAACAGTTACACACACTGAGTATTTACCTAACCATTCCAGACACTAGGGTAGGGCTTCAATGCATTATTTGCCTTAACCTTAACAATACTCCTGGGCGGTAAGTGTTATGATTGTCCTCATTTTATGGATGAAGAAACTAAGGCAGACAACAGCGTGAGTCAAGACTTGAACCCAGGCAGATTAACTCTACTTGCTTAATCACTGTTATATATTGCGTCTCCAAAGCCTGGGTGGTAGCCTGAAACAGCAGAAGAGGCATCTGTACGATGGAGGAAAGGAATGTATGTGGGTGGCATATGGTGGTTGCATAATAAATATTTGTAGGATGAATGGAAGAATAACAGAGTGCAAATATAGATATATAGCTATAGGAGCAGGAAGTCGATGGGGGTCACACTTTACGATGCTGATTACATCAGCATTGATGAATTTGTAACACTTCATACATAAATAGTATAGCACTTGTTTCCTTATATTACAAATCTGTATTTCACCTCTGTGTCCTCACTTACCTGAAATCCCACTCCCTCAGCAAGGAGAGAGGTTGGGGCTGACCTATCCTTTGGATTCCCTAGGGCAGAACCGGAAAAGTCTTCAGAAGATGTCAGAGACAAGGAAGAAGCAAAGCACGATGAGAAATTGAAATCCAGTGAGCTGAAAAATCAACAGTCCCCAAACAGATGGGAGAAGCAGAAGCAGGTTTGGAATCCAAGAGTGTGGAGCCAGGGATTCGAAATCCTGGGAGTCAAGAGCCAGAGCAGAGGCATGGAAAAATGATCTCAACAGATGTCGCTTTCTGAGTCTTATTTTTCGCTGCCAGTCATGGTGATGAATGGTCAAACTGGCTAGTTTAAAGGGTTGCGAGAGGTCGATATCTCCAGGTAGTGAACATCTTGGAGGCAGGGGCTATGTCTTTTTTACCCATAATTATGTCCCTAGCATCTGATACAGTGCCTGGCATAGAGAATGTGTTTTTAAGCTGATAGGATGTGTGGAGGGACTGATCAAGACCTAGGAGAACTAGAACTTAATTGATAAATATTACTGATGCATGCCAGTATTTCTAGATCTCTTCCTACTCTTGGACATACAGAATGATTATCTGTTGAACTTAATCAAAGCTGTCTCATTTGCTTCAGTCAATAAAACAGGAGTGGTGACACTTTAAGAAAAAACACTGAATGGGACAGAACACTAATCATCTGTAAGTTTGGACTAAAATCTTTAGCTGGAGTAATTAGTGACTATTTAAATTATAGCATATTTGAATTTGAACTTGATAATTATGCTGAAATATCAAGTGGATTTGCAGTATGTCCCTGGCTTATCATTGGACATTATTGACACATATATAGTCCTATTTAAGATGATAAATGATTACCCTTCAAAGGGAACAATAATAGAATCATGATTCATAAATGTATTAATCATTCTTTCTAACTGCAGACATTCACATTATTACCCACTGGACCACCAGGGAAGTCCCTAGAATAAGGGAATTTTTGTATAGGGATTAGTCCTTATGAAATTGTGGGAGCTGATGAAGAAGTTAATGGAAGACCTTTGTGCCTCTGGTAATAGGCCTGGAGTCACTATAGGTCAACAGTGCCGCAAGTCTGGGTGTGAAATGGGACTACGTGAGGGCAAAATGGTACCCAAAAGGACAAACTGGAAGCCACAGGTACACACTAGACCTCACATCTGTCTCCCACTGTCTCCAAACTTAAGATGCAGGTGACCCGAAGAAGGGGCTCATCCCCTTCTCCACAGAGCTGCACACCTGCCTGGCCCAGGACTCTAAGAAGCTGAAGGAAGACATGCGGGGAGCCGGAGAGGCTGCAGACCAGCTGTGACCCCACACCAACACTTTGGGCCAGCAGATCAGCAACAATGCACACCAGCTTCACCAGTGCCTGGCACCCTCCACTGACCCTTCAGAGCAGTCACTGCCGCTTCATGTGTGCCTTTCAAATCACACAAGAATTTCTCTTTGGTCAATTCTAACCTCAAAACATGCAGAAAAGGGAATTCTAGGAAATGTTATTTTAGATCAGCTGAGTTGACACAATGTAAAGTCATCACACTAAGCAATGCTAACATGTCCTGCAAATTTGTGTTTGCCCCTCACACAGGACCTCCCATGCTCCAGAGTTTTGCAGGTCACCTCCTTTTGCCTCCCAAGTACTCTGCCGGGTTGTACTCATATCATCCTGTTCCCACTCCATGGTAGGCACAGCTAAGTCTCTGCTGAAATTATTGATACCCTGGAGTAATCGAAGTATGGACCCAGCAATAGAGGTGGCCAAGGCCAACACACCTCCTTTTACTTCCACCCACCAATTGGAAACTCTAGATGTCAATGTCACCTTCAGTACCTAGATTAACCATCCACAGTACTAGACAAAGGAGGAAGAGTTCAAATTCCTAGCTCCACATATCTCCGCACCCAGCTTCTGTTTCTGCCTCTGCCTCTGCCTTCCCCTCCTTAAAGCCCCGATGGGAACATGACAGTGGGAACACACAGTTAGTTCTTCAGGCAGAGAACCCCCTCCTGCACTCACCAAGCGTGCTTGGGCCCCATGGCCCAGAGAAGGGAATAACAGTGGGCAATCCAGCAGCGTTCCCAAAGGCAGCTAAATTAGTCTTAAATAACAACCTGAGTAGGATACCAAAGTGAAGTGATGTTAGTGTCATGCGATGTGTAGCCTGGTTATTTTGTTAGCTTTTCCTACAGTAAGATGAAGAAATCATGTCTGCACTTTTCTGCTGCAGTCTAGTCTCATGACCTTGTAATGGCAGTGTCTAAGCGAAAAGAGAATTCTCTCTCTCTCTCTCTCTCTCTCTCTCTCTCTCTCTCTCTCTCTCCATCTCTTTTTTCTCTCTCTGACATACACACACACACACACACACATGCAAACACACACCCCCCTCTCAAGAATAATCAATATTTTTAGACATTTGGCATCTTAAAAGCAGACTTGATGAGATGGAGGAGACATTCTGTCTTCAGTGTGGAATAGTCCTGCTAAAAATTACCAAGTATTTAGTACTAAATAGAAGCTCTAACATCTCAGAGGAAGCATTTGCTTTCAAGTTCATGGTTGCTTCACTGTTTCCTCCAGGAACATTAGGTGGTATTCGTCTTACACTTGTGCAACTTAAGCTTTGTTTCTGGTGATTCCCATAACCTCCACCACCAAATCAAAGTCTCTTCCACTGGTGACTTGCAGCTCCACCTCTAGATGGAGAGAACTGTGAGCAACTTTTAAAGGATTCTTCCCTAGTTAAAAAAAAAATTGAAAAGTTCAGTCAGACATTCCATTGCCTATTCAATGCACCTCCTGACGGAGGTTATCTCTGAGCCTCGGTTTGTGAAATGGGGCTAATACCTTTCTTGAAGGGGAATTATAAGAAAGAAATGATGCGAATTCCCTGGCTGTCCAGTGGTTAGGAGTTTGTGCTTCCACTGCCGCTGCCCGGGTTCCATCCCTGGTCGGGGAACTAAGATCCCACAAGATGCTTGTGTGGCCAAAAAAAAAAAAGAAAGAAATGAGATTTAGTATAATATTCTCTTGACACAAACTTTGTGTACTCGATAAAGAAAGCTATTCAATTCACAGGCATGTATGTGTACAAACATATATGTATGTATATGAATACATATCCTTATATATCACGTTACATATATCAGGAAAAAAATAATTACTGTTTCCATATTGAGCACATATGCGAAAAGGAAAGAAATTCATCTATTCAGGGAGTGGGAAATGGAGTGGAAAAGACAGAGAGGTATTGAGTGAGGAAAAGTTCAACGAAATAAGACAAACAGACACTCTATAAACTAACTGTAGCAAAATCCCATTTGTATTCCAATTTTGGATCTACCAAGAGATATCCTTGAATAGTCTATGTTATTTCAAATAAACTGAAACCAACTGCCCTTGAACTTTATTCCTACTGTAAAAAATATATATATACTAAAATTTTGAGGCTAGTGAGTTCTAACAATTTTCCAGGGTTTCTCATAAGAACATATGCTTGTGTGCTGTCTAATTTTTCACCTAATTTTAAGCTGCTAAATCATAGTATGTGTTTATTATGCTTAAATGTGCAAAGTTGAAACAATGTTAATTTTTTTCTTGGCCTTTCATATGGCTCAAATGTTTTTACTGTTTTCCTAAATACTACTATTTAAGTCATATGGGGGGAATCTCTGTATTCACCACGTTTTTCACATTTAGCAAATTAATACAAATTATAAACCATTTGTTTCATGTTGCTAATGAATTCCTTCATGTGCCATGACTCACTGAATAATTATTGAGATACTACTGGGTGCCAGGTATTATTCTAGACCCTGGAGAAACAGAAGTCTCAGTTTCTGATTCAAACAGAATTATTGAATCTGTTACTGGGGTAGACAAACATTTTTTCAATCACTGCACAATGTGATCAGAGGTAAATACACAATACTACGTGGTAAGGAAGGAAGTTACAAATATTCTATGGGGAACAGAGAGAAGTTAGAAAACAATGGTATGATAGAGGTGATATTTTAACTGGGTATTAAAAGAGAGGCACACATGGAAACAGTAGAAGAGGGTTTTAAGCAGAGAAAACACATGAGCAGTGTCAGGGAGAGTGGAAAGATCATGAGTCCTGCTGGGTTAAGGCAAACGAGGTCCCAGGGGAGAGAATGAGGTGCAGAGGGAAACCAACACAGCAGGTACATTTGGAAGAATTTGCACTTTGTCCTGTCAGCACAGGACCCTTCAAGGATTTACTTTCAAAATACTGACTTAGTTCAAACATTCAAAAAGTGAAAATCAAAGAAAATGATATAGAACTGATACTTTCCTTGGTATTTCTTATTGAATTTTAACCTGTACACTACAATATTATACTAGGTTTCCAACCAATTTGAAACATATTAAAAAGGTCTGCTAATGAACTGTATGAAAAAGGTTCAAAGTCAAGACATTTTAACTGATAGGAGTCTGGGAGTAAGCTCAGAATAGGATACTACTTCCACGTGAAAGTTCTCTCCATTGTTACACTGTGGAAAGACTTGGTCATTACACTGTGGAAAGTTTTTCTTCTACCTCATGGAATATTAAGGAGTATTTTCCTTCCAGCTTACCTATCATCAGTGATTGTAAGCTATCTGTAAAGCTATATTTTTAATGATCCATTCCTGTAAAAATGTAAATTAATATTTTAAAAAGTATAAGAGCAATATATTTCTTTTGGAGTGGTGAGGTGTCTGCACAGGAAAGATAGAAGAAATAACAGACTCGGGATTTCAAAGAGGCCAGGGACTGATTTATCAGAAGACATTAGAAGCAGAGTTGTATGTGGACATTTATATTGTGATACAAAGTCTTTGAATAAAAGACAAATAATTCCAAGCAATGTTTAAAACAACGCCAGAAGCTAACACTCTCTAAAAAGAAGCAAGAAGCAGAATTTCTAAGAGTTAAAATAAGAATGATCCTTCATTAATTTTAATTTTATAGAAAAAGTCAAATCTATTTCAACTTATAACCACTTACATCCACTGGCTCTTATTAATTGACATAGATACGTTGTACATAGTTGTTATTAGACTGTACATGCAAATTTGTATTTTTATTCACCTATTCTTCATATACTTCTATTCGTACACAGTCATTTCTAATTATTAGGATGTATTCTAATTAGGATCTCTACTTGAACCAATTGCAGAAGGAATTTCTACCATTTCCATATAAAAAATCACCACCATTCATATCAAGTTGAATTGCATTTCAAAGTACACTAGACCAGGAGTTAAGAGACCATATTTTAGTCCCAGGTGTGCTATTAATAATCCCAAGTAGCTTGCTGCAAACTACTTTTTCTCCTTCAAACTCCATTTTTCCAACTATAAAATAAAATGTTTAGAAGGAAGATCTAGGGTACCTTCCAGGCCCCAGATGCAGATCCTGATACACAGTATTCATTCGTTCATTTATTCATTTATTTATCCATTCAACTGATATTTACTGGGTATCTTGTCTGTGTCAAATGTTGGAGCTACAGCACCTGGGATACAGCAATGGAAAAAACCATCAGAAGCCCCTACTCTCCTGGAATTTACATAGTCATGATGGGAGACAAATAATAAATCAACAGTAAATGCAGTAATTTCAGAGAGCTATAAATGCTGGTAATATGATTAAATGTCTGATGCGGAGCAAGCATTTGGTTTGGGTACATATGTGCAGATTGATGTACAATGCATAATATATTTGCCCCACAGTGCTTCATATTTGAGTGATGTTTAACTGCAACTTTCCTTGCAATTAGATTTTTGTACCCACTGGTATAAACAGCAAAAATAGCTTATAGACATCTTATATATTGTTCTTTATAGATTAGCTGCCCAATTTAGGCAAAATCCCTTTTAAAATATAATTATAATCTGGAGCATATAGACAGAATATTAACATAGAAGTAAAAAGGTATTAGCTTTCCAGTCGGGCACTGAGTGATTCATTGGATCATGTCTGGTAGCTCCGCGGATTATAACAGAGAACACGGCGGCCCAGAGGGAACGGAGCCCGATGGTGTCATCGAGAGCAACGGGAATGAGATTGTGATAACTTTGATGATATGAATTTAAAGGAGTCTCTTCTTCGAGGCATCTATGCTTATGGTTTTGAGAAGCCATCAGCTATTCAGCAGAGAGCTATTAGCCCGTGTATTAAAGGGTATGATGCGATTGCTCAAGCTCCGTCAGGTACTGGCAAGACAGCCATATTTGCTATTTCCATCCTGCAACAGTTGGAGATTGAGTTCAAGGAGACCCAAGCACTAGTATTGGCCCCCACCAGAGAACTGACTCCACAGATCCAAAAGGTAATTCTGGCACTTGGAGACTATATGGGAGCAATTTGTCATGCCTGCATTGGTGGAGCCAACGTTCGAAATGAAATGCAAAAACTTCAGGCTGAAGCACCACATATTGTTGTTGGTACACCAGGGAGAGTGTTTGATATGTTAAACAGAAGATACCTTTCTCCAAAATGGATCAGAATGTTTGTTTTGGATGAAGCAGATGAAATGCTGAGCCGAGGGTTTAAGGATCAAATCTATGAGATTTTCCAAAAATTAAATACAAGTATTCAGGTGGTGTTGCTTTCTGCCATAATGCCAACAGATGTGTTGGAAGTGACCAAAAAATTCATGAGAGATCCCATTCGAATTCTGGTGAAAAAGGAAGAATTGACCCTTGAAGAAATTAAACAGTATTATATTAATGTTGAAAGAGAGGAATGGAAGTTGGATACACTTTGTGACTTGTACGAGACACTGACGATTACACAGGCTGTTATTTTTCTCAACACAAGGCATAAGGTGGACTGGCTCACTGAGAAAATGCATGCCAGGGATTTCAGTTTCTGCTCTGCATGGTGACATGGACCAGAAGGAAAGAGATGTTATCATGAGGGAATTCTGATCAGGGTCAAGCTGTGTTCTGATCACTACCGACTTGTTGGGGTCGATAGCAGCAGTTGATGACGAGATGGCACTCAGAAACGGCGATGTAATTTAGGACGTGGAATCATAAGTGAAACAGCACACTGTCTGAATAAAGAGCGAAATTGGCAGAGCGGGTCGATTTGGGAGGAAAGGTGTGGCTATAAACTTTGTTACTGAAGAAGGCAAGAGGATTCTTCATGACACTGATACTTTCTACAATACTACAGTGGAGGAAATGCCAATGAATGTGGCTGACCTTATTTAATTCCTGGGATGAGATAGTTTTGAATGCAGTCCTCGCTGTTGCTGATAGGCGATCACAACGTGCATTGTGCTTCTTTCTTTGGGAATATTTGAATCTTGTCTCAATGCTCATAGCGGATCAGAAATACAGATTTTGATAGCAAAGCAACATTAGTCGTGAGCTCTTGTGAGGAAAGTCGTTGGCTTTATCCTCTTTAGAGTTAGACTGTTGGGGTGGGTATAAAAGATGGGGTCTGTAAAATCTTTCTTTCTTAGAAATTTATTTCCTAGTTCTGTAGAAATGGTCATATTAGATGTTCTCTATCATTTAATAATATACTTGTGGACTAAAAGATATAAGTGCTGTATAAAATCAGCCAATTATGTTAAACTAGCATATCTGCCTTTATTATGTTTGTCATTAGCCTGACTAGAAAGGCCTTTATTTTATTTTTTTTTTTTGCGGTATGCGGGCCTCTCACTGTTGTGGCCTCTCCCGTTGTGGAGCACAGGTTCCGGACATGCAGGCTCAGCGGCCATGGCTCACGGGCCCAGCCGCTCCACGGCATGTGGGATCCTCCCGGACTGGGTTACGAACCTGTGTCCCCTGCATCGGCAGGTGGACTCTCAACCACTGTGCCACCAGGGAAGCCCGCAGAAAGACCTTTAAAATTGATTTTTTTAGAAAGCATTTGAATGCATTTTGTTTGGTATTATATTTATTCGATAAAGTATTTAATTAGTGCTAAGTGTGAACTGGACCCTGTTGCTAAGCCCCAGCAAGCAATCATCCTAGATAGGGTTAAACGTTTACCCCAGTAAAATTGCCATATTGCACATGTCTTAATGAAGTTTGTATGTTAAATAAATTGTATATTCACTTTAAAAAACAAAAAGATATTAAAGTGAAAAGGATATGAGAAGAGGGTCATTCAGTTGTTCATCCATGGGGCACCATGACAGATCAGAAGGTGGTTAATACTTGCCACGTCCAGAAAGGAAGCACAAAGGTAGCATCAAGAAGACCATGCTTACTGATAGGATTTTGCATGGATTACGCACACTTATGTTTCATCTTTTTCTTTTATTAAATGATGAAAATATTTGTCCCTCTCTATTTTCCATTGAAGACATAAAGATAAATTTATAATTTCCCTAAATTTGAGATGCTATTTGCTACCATGTGCATACTGAGTTTACAAAAGGCATATTCATCACTAAAGCAGTCTGCATGTGCCCTAACAGTCGAGTACAGCTTTGTTAGGACGGGTTTTGAAAGTATGTATTGTCACTATACAGTGATTGCCATTTTTAAAATAAAAATCAAGTCTGTGTTTTAAATCATACAGAAATCCCTAAAGTTTTCCTCTTAGCTGATTTGGTGAACAAGTTCTGTATTTTACAAACATCTCACCTATAAACGACTTCAAATAGTACTGTGCAAAATGGAACAGAAATGCAAAATAATGGACAAAAATCTGTGGTGATGAAAGATGTCTATTTCATCGATATACTTGTTCACATAGGAGATTTGGAAAATAATGTTAAGTATGCCTCATTCTCCCAGAATTCCACAGAGGAGTGGATGAGGATCTTCCCTTTACACGGACACATATCAAATGTAAAAACCTATTTTTTAATAGGCCAAATTGTACCTCCCTAAAACAAAGATGGGTTGAACCCAGAACACTAATCACACCAGCTTCTAAGCAGAACAGCTGCTGCCACATCAAGATGCTCTGGGCAAAGATGAGTGGAATAAGTTGGCCTTTGCCAAAGAAACTGTAACAATGTAACTGCAAAAACAACAACAAAATCCACTCAATTTCCAAAAGTGACAAAATACTCTGAGAAAGTACCTTAAAGTCAGAGTTAAAGATACTACCACTACTTATTTAGAGCTAAAATTTCTCTTCCACAATATGGAAATAAAGAATACACAGTTAAACCATTTTAGATAAGATTTATTTACTTATACAGAAAGTTTTTATCTCAAGATAATATACATTTTTCAATCTGTTTAAAAAACAGTAAATAATGACCTACTGTACACTGAGGAAACTACTAAACAACCTTTAAAACAATTATTTGGTAATTATAAATTCTCTGGAAATAAAAGAAAATTTCTTTTAAGATAAAAGCTTCTAGTGATACTGAGATATCTAGTGATCCTGAGGTATAACAGGAAAACTTATTCCAACTTAAAAAAATGTATATATGATGCTCAGAAGTGTCACACTGGCTATGTCATTAGAAACACAGAGCATTTTTCTGGGTGCCATTGTCCACAAGGCCCCATGACAGGCGCAGTACAATTGTGTCCTGACCCCCAAGCTTTAAAACAGGACATTCGTAAGCAAGTGTTTCTCTTTCTTATCTTTCAGTCCTTTGCTCTTTGCTCGAGGTACACAGGCACAGCTGTCACAGCATAGACAAAGTTGTGGACAGGGGAAATGGTCTGGATAACATCAAACTGGCTATGCTACGACCAAAGATTGAGAAGAGCTATCCAGTCACAGACATTTTGTGACGTGACTATGATCTTTTCCCCCTTGGATCCGGAATCAATTTGCATCTTTTTTTTTTTTTTTTTTGCGATACGTGGGCCTTTCACTGCTGCGGCCTCTCCCGTTGCGGGAGCACAGGCTCCGGACGCGCAGGCTCAGCGGCCATGGCTCACGGGCCCAGCCGCTCCGTGGCATGTGGGATCTTCCCGGACCGGGGCACGAACCCGTGTCCCCTGCATCGGTAGGAGGACTCTCAACCACTGCGCCACCTGGGAAGCCCTGCATCTTGTTTTTTAGATTAAATATGGAACATGAATTTACTCAGTGGAACTCTTTACTTCTGCTTCCAATTTGAGAGAATGCACTTTGCTCTAGTGGCCCTGGGATCCTCCAAACTGATGTAAATGGCTACAATTCTGTGCATGGCAGTGATCCTCAGTATGTGGCAGTAAGGGGCTACAAGTGTATTCTTCCCTGATTGTGGATGTAAAATAAATAAAGCAAATGTCTTTTTAATCTTAAGATAATATTCTATTTCACTGGCACACCTCCATGGCAATAGCAGAGACCAGCCTTCTAACACTGCATTAAATCTATAGAGTAAACATAACACATAAAAATTTTTAAAATATGAGAGAAATAAAATGTGTTTTAACTCTCAAGGTATAACCAAATAATACTTGATAGTTGACACAGTGCACCTTTACTTACTTTCACTGTCTTTTCCCCCTTCTCCATTATCTTCTTTTAAAGTATTCAAACTGCCCACATGGATTTAATAGTAGCTCAGTTTATATTAGTCATTAATGCTTCCTTAAAAACAGCATAACTCATAGGAATCCTCATTACTTTTAACTTTATTGCTGTTGGTCAGTCAACATCTTATAAATGCTACATGTACTTGAAATATTTTTGTTAAGTTTTTGAAGATACAGAAGCACCGATGAAGAATGAAGGAAAGAAGAATAAACCCATGTGCTTGGGCGAAGAATGTCAGGTATGTCGAGGTCCATAATCAGCTTACCTGATTGCTGTTTTGACACCTACTGCAGAGACATTGTGAAAGCTGACAAGATAACAGCCCACACATGTATGTCCCCAATCTGGGGTGGGAGGCAAATCAGATGAACTGTCTAGCCCTTAGAGCTTTGATTTTGTTGTTTGTGATGATGGTGCTGCATATACTTACAGGAATAGAGTCATTTGGTACTTATTGAAATATGTATTAGTTTTAAAAGGATCAAAGTATGGGGGAGCAAACAGTGTGAATATACAATATAGTTACTATTTTGTGATTCAACAGGTAAAAATTTGTCACCATAGAAATCAAATGTGCATTTTTCTCCGAGTATCCCATTAATGTAGGTATTCTCAAGATTTCAGCCTTCAGTCCTCATTAATTCTCGACCTCACACTCTCCATAGGGAGTAGCTTCTGTTCTCATGGCTTCAGTTGCGTCCCTAAACTGAATCTTCTCTTCAACCCAGTCCTCTCATTTGGGCTCCAGACCCGTATATGCAACTACTTGCCAAATCTCCCACATCTGTCCTACTTTTCATCTCTAAATCTGAATGAGTCCTTCCCTGTGTGCTTCTTTATTCAGTGTACTCTGTCCAGTGAATGTCATCACCATTCATCCAGTTATCAAGAGCAAAACTGAAGATCCTGACCCCCTCCCCCTCCTTTACCACACCCCCGATACCATCAATCCTGGTATATTTCCTATTTCTTTAATATTGTATCTATACGAGGTGATGGATGTTCACTAAACCTATTGTGGTAATCCTTCCATAATGTATGTAAGTCAAATCACTATGTTATACACCTTAAACTTATACAGTGCCGTATAAGTCAATTATATCTCAATAAAATATACATGTATAGAAAAAACATAGAAAAAACAAAATCAGCATAACCTATTATTCTATTCTTATACAGTGATTCCAGAATCTATCACTCTATTCACCATGGGTGACAACATTGTATCTATACACACATAAGGGTAAAGTTTTAAAGACACTAAATTGGAAAATTTTGATTTGTTACAGTTACAAATAAATAAACAAACAAACAAATAAATAAAAGGAATCTATGGCTGCCATTCCACCTATGCTAAAGTGGTGGAGGAATGAGGAATCCTAAGCCCATTTATGACCAGAAGACACTGATGGACCAGATAAGGGCAACTTCTAGCAGTGGTTAAAACTCATGAGTTCTCTATGCACTCTATATGGCTACTATTATATTAGAAAGACCCTTATTCCAATCCCTTTATTCTTATGGACTCAAGAGAATCTCCTTTAATAATCTAATGAAAATGTGTTTCATTTCTGAGCTCCTTTATTAGTTTGGACAAATCTTATCTGGTTCTATCTGCCCATAGAACTTGTCATCTTGGCCATACCCAGGTTAGGAAAACCTCAAGCCTGTAACAATTAATGGTATTTAGACTTTCTTCCTTTTTTCCCATCAGTTTTTTCATTCTTCTTATCTTTCTTTCCTTCCTTCTTTCCTTCCTTCCTTCCTCCCAATTACTTCTGAACCATTAATACAGTATCTCTCTGTTTAGAACAATTGTGCAATCTAAACACTTAGGAAGTATAATGTCAGAAATTCCCTTGTACATTCTTTGAGATTCGTGACCAGTGTCCTAAGAAAGGGTGACTGTAATTTTCCTTGTATCTGATGAGATGAGTTGGGATTAATGAATGTCAAAGGGTAGGGATCAAGGGATAGAATATCCATTTTGCCAAAATCACTGTAGGAGTTTTCAATAGGGCAAATCTTTGTGTTGGAACCAACGTCCATTCATAAGAAACAGTAGACATTCTTTTTTTGATGATCTAATGGTGGAAATTCCCTGCATACTGGCCAGCAGTGAAGAAATGTTGCTTCAAGCAGAATTACTGATGCCTTTCCATTATACCACGTTAAGACTGCCAATGTAAAAACTTAGCTCAAATACCCCACCCCCCAAAAAGGAGAGATTATGTGTCTTGAGAGCAAGTAAGGAAAGACAGAAAGAGCACTAACTACAAGTTGGGCAATCAGAGAGATAGTCCTGGGCTCTGCAACCCTCTAGCAATACTAGATGAGTAGCTTCACGTCTTGAACCCTCATTTCTTCAACTGTGAAATGAGAACATTGGATTAGAAGATCTTTATTTTAAAGCCCCTTCCACCTCTCAACATCCTTTGCTCCACAGTTCATCATGAAAATGATTTCAAAGAAAACAACAGTGGGGTTTAAATAAAATAAATACATAGAAAAATGAGGAATATGAAGGAGGGTAGAGTGAAGAGTAGGATGAAATAGTTCCAAACTGCTTGATGGAATAAATACAGCTTTTTAAAAAATGAATAAATGAGATCAGTTTAACTGACAAATTCCTGCCATGCTTGTGGTCTATGAGTGTTCTAAGACAAATAGTATTTTCCCACTGGCAGATGAGAACCTCCTCTGGTAATTCAGCTGAATTTCAGCACTGAACTTGGGACTCCACAGAACATAAGTGTGTGTTTTGGGGAGATAATGCGGATTCTTAGGAGGACTCACTGGAGAGGCAAATGTTCTCTGTTCCGTTTCACAGAAGTGCTTGGTGGCAAATCCACAAGCACTGACTGTATTACTTGCTTTTTCTCATACTTTCTACCTAACTGAGGGGAGCCAAAAAAATAAAAAATATCAGTGAGAGAGTTCTGTTGCTAACTCCAAACTAGATGCTTACAGTGTGATACAAAAATTTAGTTTTTATTTTATAATCTCATTCTTGAGTCTCAGAAGAATGAGAATTGAATGGAAAGGGTGCTCCTCCTCCCTTTTTTTCTTTCAGGGTAATCATTTTAGGAAAATTATTTTGCAATGCCGATTTTAAAACCTTCCCACTTAACTGCTCTTTCATTTCTGAGGCGCCTAAGCAACTCCCAAAGTTCAAAGATCACAGTTCCTTACAAGGCAGCTCAGTATAACGATTGTGTTCACACAGAGTGAACTGCAGTATTTCACGCTATTTCAGAGTGGTAACTGTTGGCAAGGCAAAACTATTGGTAATCCTTTCCACAGGTGCAAAATCGCCTCTGGGTATCACATCACTAGATCTAACAGCAATCAAAATGCATGCTACCTTAACAAATCTATGTTTAAATGAATTGAGACTCAAAACGTCAAGATGACTGAAGTTTCACATGCTAACATCAAATGATCTTACTTATAGAAGGTGGCTATTAAACTTGTTTGCAACCTTGCATGAAATATGCATTAATATTAACTAATTTCATCTGACAGTGATTTATTTGGCTAGGATGCACAGTACTGTGTGTGCCAGGAAGATTGTTGTTTAATAAGCAGAAGAAAAATGGAGCTCATAAATGTTTGTGGAGGACTGGAATGTTCTACATTAAGACAAATTTCAGTGATGTATTATTTAACAATTATAACAACACTTTGGAATTTGAAGTGTCTGATGTACTGTATAACATAAAACTGTATACAAATACCCTCTGTTCTGAGACAAATTCAGTAGCTTCAGCCTCTCCACTGCCACCCAGAGGAGTTAAAAAATCAACAAACAACAAGGAACATTTCACCCGAGTCAGCATTAGGAGGAAATTTTTCTGCTATAGGGTTTCTTCAGGAGTTTGTATTTGGAGACCATCACCCAAAGGATAGCAAAATAAAATTTTAGGGGAAAATTTCAAGTGACTGAAAGATCGTCAACTAGAATTCAAACTTAACGAACATGCTGGGGGTAGGGTTTAAAGTCGCAGCCTAACACAGCTTTTCTTGGTGTAGGGTAGGAAATAGAGCTTCTCTAAGCATGACCCATTACTTAAATGCATGAAAGCACTGACTGGAACAGCTGAGTTTTTTCAAAGCTTTTACCCTTCAGTTAGTCTGGATAAAGTAACTGTTTTAAAGTTAATTGTAGGTTGCTTTTAAATACAGTGTGAGGGTCTCCAATTTATGATTCTCCTTTTCATTTATTGCAAAGATAAAAGTGATGTGTGTGTGTGTGTGTGTGTGTGTGTGTGTGTGTGTGATGTTTCAGTTAAAAGGCTTTTATACATTTACGTCCTGAGAGTACACTGATGGTCTTCTTAGCAGAGATATACTTTTGTTTTATTGATATGTTTCTGGATAATTCTCCATTCTTTCTTCATCTTAATGTGTGCTTTATGCATTTTTGGTCTTTTCAACACTCTTCAGTAGAGCTTAAACAGAAAAGGTGGGATAATCTGTCCCAACTTTTTTTAGTCTAATAAAAGATGTTTTCATAAAAAGGCATTAAAAGCCCATAACTGTCACTGCACAAGGCCAAAGGAAGACAGAGATACAAATGTTATGGTTCTTATCTCCCATGAAGCTTACTATTTAATGTACATAAAAAACATTAAATATGTATATTTATATTAGGGAGGAATACACACACATGTATTTTTTAGGGGAGTAAAGTCAAATGAGTGTTTTAGAGTCAAGTTCTATTTTGTTTTTTTAAGGGAGAAACAAAGTTTGCTTTTGCTTGGTATAGAACTATAGAGAATGGCCATCCGTACTTTTTTATTTTTTAACTATATTAAGGTATAAGTGAGGTAAATCTTCATATATTTAAAGTTTATAATTTAATCAGTTTTGACATAAGTATACACCTGTGAACCCTCACTACAATCAAGAAAAACATTTCCATCACCTCCAAAAGTTTTCATGTGCCCCTTGGTAATCCATCTCTCCCTTCATATAGTCCCTAGACAATCACTGATCTTTCTATCCCTATAAATTAGTTTGCATTTTCTAGGATATTATATAAATGGAATCATAGACCATGTACTTTATTTTACCCAGGTGTTTTCACACAGCATAATGATTTTGTGACTCACCAATGTGGTTATGTGTATTGATAATATCTTCCTTTTTATTGCTGAGTAGTATCCATTGTCTGACTATACAGAAAATTGTGGATCCATTCCTTTGATAGGCATTTGGGTTGGTTCCAGTTTGGGTCAGTTTTTAAAATCTTAGACATTTTTATGTGTGGGTTCTCATTGTGGTTTTAATTTGCATTTCCCTGATGACTAATAACTTCGAGCATATCATATTCCATTAGGATGTTTGTCCTATTATTTACTTGAAGCAGTTCTTTATATATTCTGGATACAAGTTCATTGTCTGATACATGTTGCAAAAAATAATTTCTACCAGTTTGTGGTTTGCCTTTTGATTTTCTTAATTGTGTGTGTGTGTGTTTTTGTTTGTTTGTTTGTTTGGTTCTTTTTTTTGCGGTACGCGGGCCTCTGACTGCTGTGGCCTCTCCCGTTGCGGAGCACAGGCTCCGGATGCGCAGGCTCAGCGGCCATGGCTCACGGGCCCAGTCAATCCGCGGCATGTGGGATCTTCCCGGACCGGGGCACGAACCCGTGTCCCCTGCATCGGCAGGCGGACTCTCAACCACTGTGCCACCAGGGAAGCCCTGTGTGGTTTTTTTTAACAAATTTTATTTATTTGTTTATTTATTTATTTAGGCCACACTGCTCAGCTTGTGTGATCTCAGTTCCCCTGAACAGGAATTCAATCCGTGCCCTCTGCAGTGGAAGCACAGAGCCGTAACCACTGGACCAGCAAGGAATTCCCTTAATTGTGTGTTTTGAAGAGCAAAGTTTTAAATTTTGATGAAATCCAATTTATCAATTTTTTCTTTTATGACTCAAGTTTTTATGTTCTAATTAAGAAATCTCTGCCTAACTCAAGATGTTTTCTCCTATATTTCCTTATAGAAATTTTATCATTTTAGATTTCGTATTTAGATTGTTTTTAAACTAATGTTTATGTATGATGTAGAGTAAGTTTGATGATTTTTTCCCATTCAGACTCTCTTTTGTTCTACTTATGTGTGTGTCTATTTTATCACCAATAGCAAACTATAACTTTATAGTAAGCCTTGAAATTTACTGGGGTAAATCCTCCAACTTTCTTCTTTTTTACTGCTTTGTTTATTCTAGATCCTTTGCATTTCCATGGAAGTTTTATGAAAATGTTGTTAATTTCTACAAAAAAAAAAAAACCCTGGAATTTTGATTGGGATTTCATTGATTTTATAAATCAGTTTGGGGATCTTAAGAATATTGGTCATCTGAAGAATAATGAGTCTTTATTATATCTCTCCATTTATATAGCATTTCTTTAATTTTTCTCAGAAACGTCTGTCATTTTCAGTGTAAAGGTCGAACATTTTCTATTAGATTTATTCCTAGATATCTTATGTTTTAATTTGGGGTTTTTCTGGGTACTATTCAGAATGAATTGTTAAAATTTTGTTTTTCAATTTTTTGCTTCAATATGTAAGAATACAATTGACTTTTGCATATGAACTTTGCATCCTATGACATTGCTAAATTCATTTGTAAATTCTAGGAAATATTGTGTTGACCTCCTTGAATTTGCTGCATAGATAATGATAGTATTTGCAAATAGGGACAGATTTACATTTTTGTTTTCAGCTTTTTCAGTCTTTTATTTCTTTATTCTGTCTTTTTTCAATGGCTAGGACCCTACTCTAACGATGAATAGAAGTGGTAAAAGCAGGCTATGTCGGTTTGCTGCCAATCCCAGGGGGAAACAGTTCAGTTTTTCACCATTAAAGATGATGTTAAGCTGTAGGCTTTTTTGTTGATACTCTTTATTCATTTGATAAAGCTCCTTACCATTCCTAGTTCTGAGACTATCATGAATGTATATTGAATATTGTCAAAGGCTCCTTTGGCACTAATTAAAAGGGTCGTATGGATTTTCTCCTTTATTCTGTTAATATGATGAATTTTGTTTATTGATTTTTTTGTTTGTTTGTTTGTTTGTTTGCTTGCAGTACGCGGGCCTCTCACTGTCGTGTCCTCTCCCGTTGCGGAGCACAGGCTCTGGATGGCCATGGCTCACGGGCCCAGCCGCTCCACGGCATGTGGGATCTTCCCGGACCGGGGCACGAACCCGTGTCCCCTGCATCGGCAGGCGGACTCTCAACCACTGCACCACCAGGGAAGCCTTATTGATGTTTTTTTAAAATATTAATTAGCCTTTCATTCATGGGACAAGTTCTATTTGATCATAATGTCTTATCCTTTTTATCAATTGTTAGACTTAATTTACTAATATTTGCTAAGAATTTTTGTGTGTCTCTCATGAAAGACTTACTGTCACCATAATTTTACCTTTTCTAGAGTGTCATATAGTTGGAATTGTGTAGTATGTAATGTTTTTAGATTGGCTTCTTTCACTTACTAATATGAATTTGTTTCCTCCATGTTTTTTCATGTTTTGAAAGGTTATTTCTTTTTAGTATTAAATAATATTCCATAGTCTGGATGTACCACAGTTTATCTATTCACCTACTGAAGGACATCTCAATAGCTTCCAAGTTTTAGCAATTATGAATAAAGTTCCTATAAACATCCGTGTGCAGAATCGTGTAGATGTAAGTTTCAACTCCTAGGGTAAATACCAAAGAGCACAGTTGCTGGATTATATGGTAAAAGTGTATTTACTTTTGTATGAAACTGCCAAACTGTCTTCTGAAGTGGCTGTACCATTTTGCATTCCCACCAGCAATGGATGAGAATTTCTGCTGCTCCACATCCTTGTCAGCATTTGGTGGTGTCAGTGTTTTGGATTTTGGCCATTCTAATAGGTATGTAATAGTATCTCATTCTTGTTTAAATTTGCAATTCCCAAATGACATACGATGTTGAAGATCGTTTCATATGCTTATTTGCCATCTGTATACCTTCATTGGTGATTGTCTATTCAGATCTTTTGCCCATTTTTAATAGGGTTGTTTGTTTTCTTACTGTTGAGTTTTAATAACTCTTTTTTGTTTTGTTCTGTTTTTGTTTTTGTTTTGCGGTACGCGGGCCTCTCACTGTTGTGGCCTCTCCCATTGCGGAGCACAGGCTCCAGATGCGCAGGCTCAGTGGCCATGGCTCACGGGCCTAGCCGCTCCACGGCATGTGGGATCTTCCCGGACCGGGGGACGAACCCGTGTCCTCTGCATCGGCATACGGACTCTCAACCACTGCACCACCAAGGAAGCCCTAAGAATTCTTTGTATATTTTCTTTTTTATTAAAGTATAGTTGATTTACAATATTATATTAATTTCAGATGTAAAGCAGAGTGATTCAGTATTTTTCCAGATTATACTCCATTAAAATTATTATAAGATAATGGCTATAATTCCCTGTGCTATACAATATATTCCTTTTGCTTATCTATTTTATACATAGTGGTTTATATTTTCTAATCCCATACCCCTAATGTGCCCCACCCGTCTTCCCTCTCCCCACTGGTAACCACTAGTTTGTTTTCTATATCTGTGAGTCTGTTTTGCATATACATTCATTTGTGTTATTTTTCAGATTCCACAAATAAATGATATCATAAGTATTTGTCTTTCTCTGTCTTATTTCACTAAACATAATATTCTCTAGTTCCATCTACACTGCTGCAAGTGATGGAATTTCATTCTTTTTTTAGCTGAATAATATTCCATTATGTATATATATACCACATCTTCTTTATCCATTCATTTGTTGGTGGGCACTTGGGTTGCTTCCACATCTTGGCTATTGTGAACAGTGCTGCTGTGAACATTGGGGTGCATGATCTTTCTGAATTAGTGTTTTCATTTTTTTCAGATATATACCCAGGAATAGAATTGCTGAATCATATAGTAGTTCAAATATTAGTTTTATGAGGAACCGCCATACTTTTTACCAAAGCAGCTGCACCAATTACATTCTCTCCAACAGTGTACAATGAATCCCTTTTCTCCACATCCTCTCCTACAGTTGTTATTTGTAGACTTTTTGATGTTAGCCATTCTGACAGGTGTGAGGTGATATCTCATTTTTTTGATTTGCATTTCTCTAACAATTAGTGATGTTTAGCACATTTTCATATGCCTGTTAGCCATCTGTATGTCTTCTTTAGAAAAATGTCTATTCAAGTCTTCTGCCCATTTTTTGATTGGGTTGTTTGTTTTTTTGTTGTTGAGTTGTGTGAGCTTTTTATATATTTTGGACATTAACCTCTTGTCTGTAATATCATTTGCAAATATTTTCTCCCATCCCATAGGTTGTCTTTTCATTTTGTCAATGGTTTCCTTTGCTGTGCAAAAGCTTTTAAGTTTAATTAGGTCCCATTCATTTATTTTTGCTTTTATTTCTTTTGTCTTTGGAGACATATCAAAAAACACAATTTATGTCAAAGAGTGTTCTTCCTATGTTCTCTTCTAGGATTTTTATGGTTTTAGGTCTTACACTTAGGACTTTAGTTCATTTTGAGTTTATTTTTGTGCATGGTGTAAGGAAATATTCTAATCTTATTGTTTTACATGTAGCTGTCCAGTTTTCCCAGCACCACTTGTTGAAGAGACTGTCTTTTCTCCATTGTATATTCTTGCCTCCTTTGTCATATATTAATTGACCACAGATGCATGGGTTTATTTCTGAGCTCTCTATTCTGTTTCATTGATCAATGTATCTGTTTTTGTGCCAGTACCAGGCTGTTTTGATTACTGTGGCTTTGTAGTATGGCCTGACGTCAGGGAGCATGATACATCCAGCTTTGGGTATTTTTCTCAAGATTGCTTTGGCAATTCTAGGTCTTTTGTAGTTCCATATAAATTTTAAGATTATTGGGCTTCCCTGGTGGTGCAGTGGTTGAGAATCTGCCTGCTAATGCAGGGGACACGAGTTCGAGCCCTGGTCTGGGAAGATCCCACATGCCACGGGAGCAACTGTGCCCATGAGCCACAACTACTGAGCCTGCGCGTCTGGAGCCTGTGCTCCGCAACAAGAGAGGCCACGATGGTGAGAGGCCCACACACCGTGATGATGAGTGGCCCCCGCTTGCCACAACTAGAGAAAGCCCTCACACAGAAACGAAGACCCAACACAGCCAAAATAAATAAATAAATAAATAAATAAACAAATGTGGGGTTTAAAAAAAAAATTAAAAAAAAAAACAAGATTATTTGTTATAGTTCTGTGAAAAATGTCATGAGTATTTTGATAGAGATTGCATTAAATCTGTAGATTGTCCTGGGCAGTATGGCCATTTAACAATAGTAATTCTTCAAATCCAAGAGCAAGGGATACTTTTCTATTTCTTTGTATCGTCTTCAATTTCTTTCATCACTGTTTGATAGTTTTCAGAGCTTAGGTCTTTCACCTCATTGGTTAAGTTTATTCCTAGGTATTTTATTCTTTTTGATGCAATTTTAAAAGGAATTTTTAAAAAATTTCTGTTTCTGGTAATTTATCATTAGTGTATGGAAAAGCAACATATTTCTGTATACTAATGCTGTATCCTGCAACTTTTCTGAATTCATTTATTAGTTCAAATAGTTTTTGGGTGGAGACTTCAGGGTTTTCTATACAAAGTATCATGTCACCTCAAATGGTGATAGTTTTACTCCTTCAATTACAATTTGGATGCATTTTATTCCTTTGTCTTATCTGATTGCTGTGGCTAAGACTTCCAATAACATGTTAAATAGAATTGGCATGAGTGGGCATCCTTGTCTTGTTCCTGAATTTAGAGGAAAGGCTTTCAGCTTTTCACTGTTAAGTATGATGCTAGTAGTGGGTTTGTCATAAATGGCCTTTATTATGTTGAAATATGTTCCCTCTATACCTACTTTGATGAGAGTTTTTAATCATGAATCAGTGTTGTATTTTGCAAATGCTTTTTCTGCATCTATTGAGATGATCATGTAATTTTTATCTTTCCCTTTGTTAATGTGGTATATTACATTGATTCATTTGTGAATGTTGAACCATCCTTGCGTCCCAGGAGTTAATCCAACTTGATCATGGTGTGTGATCCTTTTCATACATTGTCGGATTCGGTTTGCTAATATTTTGTTGAGGATTTTTGCATCTACATTCATCAATTATGTTGGTCTGTAATTTTGGTTTTTTGTAGTGTCTTTGTCTGGTTTTGATGTCAGGGTAATAGTGGCCTTGTAGAATGAATTTGGGAGTGTTCCGTCCTCTTCAATTTTTGGAATAGTTTGAGAAGCATAGGTATTAGTTCTTCTTTATATGTTTGGTAGAATTTCCCTGTGGAGCTGCTGTTAACATTCTCTGCCTCTATGACTGTAGATGAAACAGTTACCTATCACAGTCTTGAAGGGGTGTTCTTATATGCGAGTGTCCCAATACAGACGTTTGGTGGGAAGGCTGGATTTGACATGGACACCAGTTATGTTTCCCTCAGTTTGTGCTGGCAGCTATCACCTTGGTAAGTGGTGTGGCTAGGGCTGGAAGGGCTAATGCTGATGGTGGGTGTGAGGCAGGACTTCCTCTCTGCTTAGTGGCCATCACTGACCATCAGAGGTGGAGTCCGATCCCAAGTTGCTGGAGCAGAAGCCTTGAGCGTCAGGCTCAAGCTAGTTTTGTTCCCTTGTGTTGTGTATTTCCTCTATCCCCATACCAGGATATTTGTCCCAGAGGAGAGGAGTGTTGAAGCAAATGGGGTCCCTGCACAAACAGAGGTCCAATGCACTGCTTGTGTAGGCATCTGTAGTTCCATTCAGACACAGCCTTGGGTGCAAGCCCCCTTTGTATCTCACAGCCAGTCACTGCCCCCTGCCTCTGCCACCCCCACCCTGTTGTGGAACTGCTTCACAGGGGTGGCAGGGACCCTCATGGACTCTCAGCATGTGTCAGGAGGTTAGCTGTGGCACAGTGGTCACTGTCAGAGATCTTGGCAGTTTCTGTGGTGCTGCTTAAGTGCCAAAAATGGCTGCTGCCCCACCCCCAGCTCCACCCCAGGACCAGGTCACCTCTGCATCCCACAGTCGAGTCTTTTGCCTGGTTCTAGCTGACCCAGATCTAGTACCACACTGTGGCATGGAGAGATCAGGATTGGAGCATTTGCTCAGCTTGGGCTAAGGTGTGCAGTGTGGCAGTCACAGGAAACCCAGCAACTGCTATGGCAGACCTCTCTCCTTATGAGCAGAGTCCAGGTTTTTCCAGCCTTTCTGTCTGACCCAGCAGTCCTTCAAACAGCCAAGGGGACTTGTCCCTCTACATTGGATCCCAGGATTGGGATGCCCAATCTGTGGCTCAACTGGCTCACTGCCCAGAATGGGTGTCTGCTCATGTAATCTCCCTATTCCTACCAGGGGCACATGTCCCTACATGATTGCTTTTCTTCCCTTCCTACTCAATTCCATGTATATCTTTCTTACAGCCTTGGTTGTATAAGGGTTCTTCTGCCAGTTTCTGGTTGGTTTTCAGTAAGGATTATTCCACATGTTGATGCATTTGTGATATGTTCGTTTGAGGAGGTGAGCTCCACATCTTTTTACTCTACCATCTTGATCTCCACCTTTACATATTTTGAATAATAGTACTTTCTTTACCAGATGTGTCTTTTGCAAATATTTTCTCCCAGTGTCTGGCTTGTCTTCTAATTATCTTGATATTGTCTTTTGCAGAGCAGAAGATTTTATTTTCAATGAGTCCAATTTATCAATTATTTCTTTCATGAATCATGTCTCGTGTTGTATCTTAAAAGGCATCATCATACCCAGGATCATCTAGATTTTCTCACATGTTACCTTCTAGAGGTTTTATAGTTTTGCATTTTACATTTAAGTCTATGATCCCTTTTGAGTTAATTTTTATGAAGGGTGTAAGGTTTGTATCTAGATTGACTTTTTGCATGTGGATGCTCAGTTGTTCCAGCATAATTTGTTGAAAGAATATTTTTGTTCAATTTTTTTTTTGCCTTTGCTCCTTTGTCAGGTATCAGTTGCCTATGTTTAAGGGAGTCTATCTCTGTGCTCTCTCTTCTGTTCCACTGATCTGTTTGTCCTTTTGCCAATACAACACTGTCTCGATTATTGCAGCTTTATTGTTAAGTTTTGAAGTTTCCTAGTGGCAGACCTCCAACTTTGTTCTTCTCCTTCAATATTGAGTTGGCTATTCTGGGTCTTTTGCTTCTCTATACAAACTTTAGAATCAGTCTGTTTGTATCCACAAAATAACTTATTTGGATTTTGATTGGGATTCTGTTGAATCTCTAGATCAAGCTGGTAAGAACTGACATCTTGACAATATTATGTCTTACTATCCATGACCATGAAATATCTCTCCATTTATTTAGTTCTTCTTTGATATATTTCATGAGAGTTTTGTAGTTTTCCTCATATAGACCTTGTACATATTTTGTTAGATTTATACCTAAATATATCATTTTGGGGAAAGGTAATATAAACGGTAATGTGTTTTTAATCCCAAATTCCACTTGTTCATTGCCAGTATGTAGAAAACTGAATGACTTTTGTACATTAACCTTTTATCCTACAACTTCTGCTATAATCACTTATTAGTTCCATCAATTGTTTTGATTTGTTGTTTTTATCAATTCTTTTGGATTTTCTACATAAACAATCATGTCATCTACAAAGACTTTTATTTCTTCCTTCCCATTCTGTATGATTTTTATTTCAGTATAATATAGAATGCAGTGATGATAGGAACATCCTTGCTTTCTTCCTGAATTTAGCAGGATAGCTTCACATTTCTCCCGATTAAGTATGATGTTAGCTGCAGGTTTTTTGTAGATATTCTTTTTAAGGTAGAAGCTTCCCTCTCTTCCTATTTTGCTGAAAGTTTTTATCATGAATGGTTGTTGGATTTTACCAAATGCTTTTTCTGCATGTATTCCATATAATCATGTGATTTTTCTTTTTCAGTCTGTTACATGATGGATTACATTAATTTATTTTCAAATGTTAAACTAGACTTGCATATCTGAGATAAATCCTCCTTGGCTGTCGTGCATAATCTTTTTTATATGTTGTTAGATTCAATTTGCTAATGTTCTTGAGGGTTTTGAACTACTATTGTGTTACTGTCAATTTCTCCCATTATGTCTGTTAGTATTTGCTTTATGTATTTAGGTGTCCTTATGTTGGCTGAATATATATTTACAATTGCTAATCTTTTTATTAGATTGATCCCTTGATCAGTATGTAATGTTCTTCTTTGTCTTTTATTATAGTCTTTGTTTTCAAGTCTATTTTATCTGATATAAACACCCTTGCCTTCTTTTTATTTTCATTTGCATGGAATACCTTTTTCTATCCCCTCACTTTCATTCTGTATCCATTCAGCTATCTTTTGATTGAGCACTTAGTCCATTAACATTTAACATAACTATTGATAGGTACTTACATATTTCCATTTTGTTAATTGTTTGTGGGTTGTTTTTATAGTTCTTTTCTGTTGCTTTCTTCTTCTTTTGCTCTCTTTCCTTGTGATTTGATGACCCTCTTTAGTGTCATGTTTGGATTCTTTTCTCTTTATTGTGTATATACCTGTTAGATATGTGGTTTGTTGTTACCATGATGTATATATGTATGTGTGTGTGTGTGTGTGTATGCGTGTATGCCTTAAGTCTGAATGCATTTTAAAAACCCTGCATTTTCCTCCCCCTCCATTTACTGTTTTTGACATCATATTTCACATATTTTTATTTTGTGTATCCCTTAACTACTTATTGTGGACAGAGATGATTTTACTCCTTTTGTCTTTTAACCTTCCTAGTAACTTTATTATTGGTTTATCTACTACTTTTACTGTATGTTTACCTTTACCAATGAGATTTTTGTTTTGTAATTTTCATATTCCTAAAGCTGTGATCTTTTCTTTTCTGCTTAGACAAGTCCTTTTAACACTTTTGTAAAGCAGGTTTTGTGGTATTGAACTCTGTTAGCATTTGCTTGTCTGTAAAACTTTTGATCTCTTCTTCAAATCTGAATAATAGCCATACTGGGTAGAGTATTCTTGGTTGTAGGTTTTTCCCTTTCATTACTTTAAATATATCATGTCACTCCCTTCTGGCCTGCAGAGTTTCTGTGAAATGTCAGCTGATAGCCTTAGAGGCGGGGGTTCCCTTGTATGTAATCTGTTGTTTTCCCATCTCTTTACCTTTAGTTTTGTCATTTTAATTACAATGTGTCTTGATGTGGTCCTCTTTGGGTTGATCCTGTTTGGGACTCTCTGTGCTTCCTGGACCTGGATGTCTGTTTTCTTTCCCAGGTTAGGGAAGTTTTCAGCTGTTATGTCTTAAAATATGTTCTCTGCCCCTTTTCTCTTCTCCTTCTGGGACCCCTATAATGTAAATGTTAATAATGTTGATGTTGTCCCAGAGGTCTGTGGAACTATCTTCATTTTTTTAAATCTTTTTCTTTCTTCTTTACAGATTCAGTGATTTCCACTACTCTGTCTTCCAGTTTGCTGATCTGTTCCTCTGTATCATCTAAATCTACTGTTGATTCCATGTAATGTATTTTTATTTCAGTTATTATATTCTTCAGCTCTGTTTTGCTCTTCTTTATATTTTCTTTTTGTTAAACTTCTTAGTGTGTTCATCCTTTCTTCTCCTGAGGTTTATGAGTATATTTCTGATCATTATCTTGAACTTTTTATTGGGTAAATTGCCTAGCATCACTCCACTTACTCCTGCTTCTTTGTTTGGAACATATTTCTCTGTTGCCTCTTTTTGCCTAATTCACTGTTTTTGTTTCTATGTATTTGGTAGGTTGACTATGTTTCCTGATCTTGGAGATGTGGCCTTTTGTAGGAGACATCCTATTTGTCCCAACAGCACCCTCCCCCTTGGTCACCAGAGCTACATGCTCTAGAGGTGCCTCTTATGTGGGCTGCATGGACACTTCTGTTGTGGTGGGCTGACTGTGGTGATTTGACAGATGTTGCTGGCCCCTGTCTGGTTACTTGCCAGGCCTTGCCTTGTGTGGAGCTGCTGGTGGGTGGGGCTGGGTCATGAGGTCATTGGCTGCAGAGAGTCAGGGGGCCCTGTGACTAGTGCCGGCTCCTGGTGGTGTGACTGGCTTCCAGGCTGTGTGTCCCAAATCTGGTGTCAGCCCACTTGGTAGACAGGACAAGTTCCTGACACAGCTAGTTGTGTGGCCCAAGGTGTCCAAGGTGTTGGCCTACTGGTGGGTATACTGGGTCCTGACATGGCAGGCTGTGGGGCTGCAGTGGTTCTAAAGCTGGTGTCCATCTGCTGTTGTGTGTGTCTGGTGCCCAGAGGACTCTGGGGTTAGTGCCAGCCCACTGGTTGGTGAGACAGGTCCTGGGGTTAGTCCTGGCCCACTGGTGAGTGGAACTGTATCCTGGGGTATCTGGTTACAGGGCCCTGAGTGTCCTGGATTTGCTCTCTGCCCATTGTTGGGTGGGGTCAGGGTTCAGGTGGTCCTAAGGCTAGTGATGGCTTATTGGTGGGTGGAGCCAGGTCCCAGGATCTCTGGCTGCAAGGCCCTGGGGGTCCTGGAGCTGGTATCAACCCACTGGTGGGTGGGGCGGGGTACCAGAGTTGCTGGAGATTCAGGGGGTCCAAAGGCAGCTGGCCTGCTGATCAGTGGGGGCTATGTCCCCCTCGGCTAGCTTCTGGGACTGAGGCATCCCAGTTCTAGGTCAACAGGCTGGTGGGTGGGGCCAGGTCTCAGTGCTAATAAGCTAGAGGAGGATTCCAAAATAGCACTTTCCAGTACCAGTGTCCTAGTAGTAAAACGAGCTCCCCAGGAGGGCTGCTGCCAGGGTCTCTGGCATTCTCCAAGATCATCAGGTGGGTGTGACCCAGGCTCCTTTCAAATTACTGCTTCTGCCCTGTACACCTTTTAAGAGTGGAGTTTCTATTTCCTACAGCCCTCTGGCTCTCCCAAAAGTAAGCCCTACTGGCTTCAAAGTCACACATTCTGAGAGCTCATTTTCCCAGTGCAGGACCCCCAGGCTGAGGGGCCCAAAGTGGGGCTCAGACCCCTCACTCCTTGGGGAGAACCTCTGCAATTGAAATTATTCTCCAGTTTCTGGGTCACCCACCCAGGAGTATGAGTCTTGACTATACTGTGTCTCTGCCCCTCCTGCCCATCTCACTATGGTTTCTTCTTTATATCTTTACTTGTAAAAGATCTTTTTCCCTAGTCTTCTGGTTTTTTTCATCAATAGTTTCTCTGTTGTAATTTTGGTTTGACCTTGAGAGAAGGTAAGCTCAGGGTCTTCCTACTCTACCATCTTGGCCACTCCTCACCTCTGACCTCATGTTTTTTATGAGAAAACTTCCATCACTCAAATCATTATTCCTTATATGAACTGTGTCATTCTTGTTTACCTACTTATAAGATTAAAAATTTTTTTTTTACTTTCCTGCAGTTGAGTATGATGTGTTTAAGTTTTATTTTCTTTGAGTTTATCTTTTTAGGGGTTTGCTGAGCTTATTAAATATGTACATTTTTATCTTTTCCAAAATTTGTAAAATTTCCAGCCATTATTTCTTCAAAAACGTTTACGTACTGCTCCATTCTCATTTTTCTCTCCTTCTGGAACTCCAATCGCATGGATGTGTGACATTTTGATATTGTCACAGATGTTTTGCTTTATTTTTTTCCTCTCTGTTCTTCAAATTGCATAATATTTACTTCCCTATTTTCAAACTCCTCTGTCTTCTACATTCTGCCATGGAGCTCACGAAGGGAATTTTTTTTTAATTTAGAGATTCTAATTTTTAATTTCTAAACTTTCCATTTAATTCTTTTTTATAGTTTCTATTTCTCTGCTGGCAAATTCTATCTTTTATTCATTTCAATTATGTTTTCCTTTTTTCATAAAACATAGCTATAATAGCTGCTTTAAAATCTTTGTCTAATAATTTTAATACTTAGCATCTGTTGATCTTTTCCCTTGATAATTGTCCACGTTTTCCTGGTTGTATGCTGAATAATTTTGGATTGTATAATGGATATTGTGAATGTCCATTATACAATGGACTCTAGTTCCTGTTATAATCCTCTGAAGCACGATGATTTTTATTTAGCAGGCAATCAGGATGGTTAGGTTCAGACCACAAATTCTGCCTCACTTTTTGCGTGTGGTGGTTCAAATCTTGGTTCAGTTCTAAAAAACACTTTTGCTGTTTGCTTGAGCCAGTCCACAATAATGAAAAAAAAAATGAGCCCAAGATATCTGCAGATTTATACACAGAGGTAAGGGATCCTCTTCTCTGGCTCTCTCTGCTCTGAGAATCTCTCTTCACTCTCTAGCCCCCAGAGCCTCCTTTGCTGGTTTTTCTGATTATAAAGATGGGCTTTCTATTTAAGTGTTAGCCCCTCATGCATCCACTCCATGACTTGCTGTTCTGTGACTGGGGTCCACCCTTGGGGCAAAGCATAAAAGGGAAAAGTAAGTGGGAAACATACCTGTGCCTTCTCTTTGACTCCATTCCTCTTACTTTTGTTTATTTTTAAGAGTCCTCTATTAGTCTTTTTTCCTAGTATTTTAGTTGTAATTAGTAGAATATATGGGCTACGGTTGGCTTACATAACCATGCTGGACCCAGAAATCCTATCCTTATTGTTTAAATCAATGTTTCTCAAACAGTGGATCATGACCACTTGTGGGTCATATACTCGATTTAGTGATTGTTGATTCGTATTTTAAAAATTAAGTGTGTAAGTGATTAGTCTAGATTATATCCAATTGTGTCACATGTAATAAAAGTAACTTATTTTATAAAATTTTTACTTGCTTTTTATTCAACGTATATTTATTGAACACCTACTATGTTTCAAAAACTGTTTTCAATCATGGGGAGCATAGTAGTGAACATAATGTACAAACATGCATACTTATTTTTAAGTGGGTTGGAGGAAAAAATATTTCTTAGAAGTTAGTACAGTCTATAGTAGGTACACAAATAAAAGAAAAAATAGCCTGCCATACCTGTTTAGTCTTGTGTAAAGGGATTCTGTGGGGAATATTGGGAAAGTGTGACAATTGCACCATATGGCAAGAAACAGAAATCTAAGTTTTCCAAGGAGGTGATCTGCAGCAATGTGAATGGTGGACCAAATTAGGACTAAGAGCAATTTTTGAAATAGCTACAGTGTCGGGTTTTTTACAGAGCTTACATAAACAAGCTCTCCCCACCCCCAAAATGTACTGGTGGTTTTACACTGATTGTTTGTGAAGATAAAGATAAAGAGAGTTTACATCACATCATAGAATGGAAAGCTAGAACCACCGTTGCTAAAAATTCTTCTACCACCCCACAATCAGGAAGTCTCTACTGACTACATTTAAGAGTTGCAGGCCCTTGACATGGTGCCTGGTCTCTCTCTTTTCTCTCTCCCATATTCTCTTTTCTGCTACCCCACCCACCCACCCAACATCACATTCCTGCTTATTTCTTATAGATGACAATGTAAGTTTCCTTTCTTCAACTTGTGTCTCAGATCTGATAGTACATGAACTTCAGGACCCATTCTACAGCTTCTTATCACTCTACCCTCCCTTATCTAAAAAGGCTATTTTTCCTTTGCATTTGGGGTCTTGTTATGTTATTAAGAGTCCCATTTTGGCTCTGTACTTGGGAAAGGAGCAACACAAGGCCCTATTGTCCTCATGTCCAAATAGTCCCCAGGAGTGGAAATCAGAGAAATGACAGTATGCTTTTCCCACGTCAAATGCCTCTGGTAACTTATTGGATAGCCTATATCTAAGTGGATCAGAGAATCATATGTAGTCGTACATGAGAGTATATACATACAGTCATACATGCTTTTTTCCTATTCCAAATTTTGTTACAAACATGCTTGCTTTTAGTAGAAATGCTCCTCACCTATTTCTTTTTTTCTTTTTTTTTTTTTTTTTGTGGTACACGGGCCTCTCCCCGTTGTGGCCTCTCCCGTTGCGGAGCACAGGTTCTGGACACGCAGGTTCAGCGGCCATGGCTCACGGGCCCAGCCGCTCCTCAGCATGTGGGATCTTCCCGGACCGGGACACAAACCCGTGTTCCCTGCATCGGCAGGCGGACTCTCAACCGCTGCGCCACCAGGGAAGCCCCTCACCTATTTCTGATATGGCATTAATATTGGGATGGGAAGCACAGCACCCATTCCATACATATAGCAGAGATCATTAAGGAACAGTTCCCTATAACCCACTCCCTCCATTCTCAAATTTTTTTCTCAACACAGCCCTAAGTCAGCCACTGGCAATCAATCAGTATTGAAACAGGAGATTATTTTCCTTTTCTTCTTTTGGTCATAACAAAAAACTTTCCCAGAAAGTTATGTTTTTGCCAGTTTTCACAAATTAATTTGCATTCCTATAAGGTAATTGCAGAAAGCAACGTCCATTCTAATTCTTTCAAGTTTCTCTAGGCACCATTTTCAACCATAAAGGAAACTAACTGAATATATGTAGCTAAAGTAAATGTACATTTAGACAAACACAAATATTCTTTTTGAAGAACAAATATTTCTTTCTAGTCTGCTTCTTTAAAAAAAATGTGCAGATCTGGAAGCAATTTGGTAAATTTACTGCATGTAAATTATAATTAACTTTAGACAGAAATTATTTGTTTTCTTGAAAAGAGGTAGATAAACTCAAGGATGAGGGGATCAGGTTCAAATCTTAATTCTAGAGTTAAGTGAGGCAGAAAGAGATCCAGTGTGCCCTGCCAACTATAAATATATGCTAGGCTGTTTGAATTTCCATGTTACTGTCTACAATGCTACATTACTATTTTTTAGTAACAAAATCTTACACATTTATGGCTTTGACTACACAGAGATTTTCTGAATATGATCATTTTAATTCAAGTTGCTCAGCATATAAAATTGAGGTGAATTAGAAAGTATGTACCATAAGCACCAAGCCTGAAAATGTACTATCAAATTCAACCAAAGTTTGTTAATACGAGCATTAGTAAATTAAAGAAGACCACTCTTCAGGGAGTAAAACAGATGAATTGAAGCAGAAATTTAAATTCTGCTTTTAAAAAATGGTGCTGTGAAATGCCTATTCTATTCAGACTTCCCCCCTAGGAGGATCTTCTGTTGCTCACAGTTTTTGCTGAGGGAACAATGGACCCTATACTTCTACCTCTCCATCCCATAGAAAGCTAGATAGGTGTCAACAATTAATGCTAAGGTAACACAACATTAAGTCCACCAGATGTCTATATCATAACTTGGTATAAAGATTACAGAGAAAAAGTACAGCTAAGTCAATCAGATTTACCTTGGAAAGCTGAAAATAATAGATATGGAAGAAAATGCCAGGTGGTGATGAGCTGTGAAGTTGGAAGGTCAAGTGGACCCAAGGGTTAGAATATCCATTTGGATCATGAGTAAGAAAAATAACCAAAGATAATTTTGAGAGAAGGAGAGAGAGAGAGAGAGAGAGAGAGAGAGAGAGAGAGAGAGAGAGAACAGAAGCATAGAGAAAAGCAGATAATTGAGCAGCATCTAAAATAGAAAAAGTAGTTGCATCTCTCTGCCCATCAAGGAGTCTGAGATCATTGACTTTTTCCCGGGGACATCCCTCAAGGATGAGGTTTTGAAAATTGTGTCTGTGCAAAAGCAGACCTGAGCTGAGCAGTAGATAAGGTTTACAGCACTTGTCACCACTGGGGACCCCAGTGGCCATATCAGTCTGGGTGCTAAGCATTCCAAGGAGGTAACCACAGCCATCCATGGGACCATCATACTGTCCAAGATTTCCATTGCCCCTTTTCTAATATATTTTCATGTATCCATCTCATAAATATGGCACCTTGCCCAGAGGAGGTCAAAAGTACCTCCTTCCTCCTATTCTGGGCCCCACTCCCTCATGTCCCCTTAGATATTGCCTTATCATATATGCATCTCCTCACTCTTTTCACTCAGCCTAAATATATCACCAAATCTCTTCCATCTTAACTCTACATCAGCACTGCAACTTCATGAAGCTAAGACTTGTTTCTTCCCTTCCTTTCTCAGTTAAGCATTTTGAAAGCCTACGGATGTATCTACACTTCACACTTCTAATTAACCCCCCAGCCTACTGTGAGCTGGCTTCTACCTTCATTCCACGAAGCTCCTCTCACAATACCCTTGATCACCAACTTGCCAAATATAATGATCTCTTTTAAAACCTGAGCAGGATATTCTCCATTTACCTCACCAGTTTTACTCTCCATTCTTTTCCATTTTGCTTGTTGCTCAGGGAAGCTAACTTAGATAAACTACCTCAACTGCTCTTTTTTCTTCTGGCAACCAGTTGAGTTTTGTCAATGGGAGGCACTGTAGGAGGCCCGTATATATGTATATGTATGGGAGGTATACGTCAGGAGGTCCTCTTCTACAGCTGAATCTCTCAATCTCTCTCTCATTCTCTTCTCTCTCTCTCTCAGACACAGAGACACACAGACACACAGACACACACACACACACACACACACACACACACACTTCATAATTACCCCATTTGAAGGAGCCAGCTGTTTCCTGGCAAAACTCTGACCCATTCAAGTCCTTAAAGTCCTTATCAAAGTTGTCTTACGATGGAATTTGATACTGTTAAACAATCTCTTCCTTCTTGATATCTTCCAGTTTTTGAATTCTTAACTTTTTTACTGCTCATTCCAAATCCACTTTATCCATTCCTCTTTCTCTGTTACTTTTTTTATGTTGGTGTTTCCCAGAGCCTGTTATATTTATTTCATGTTTTTACTAGGATATCTGAATCCAATATCCTAGCTTTAATACTCACCAAGACACAGTGTTTGATATCTAGTAGGCAATCAATACATGTTTGCTGTATGAGTGAATGAACATGTATGCTGATGACTGCCAGATTTTATCTATACTCCTGATCTCTCCCTGATCTACTTAATAAGTACTATTACTCTCTACTACACATCTCCATTTGGATGCAACACAAACATCTCAAACTCAATATGTTCAGAACTGGATTAATTATCTTTATCTCCAAATCTTGGTTCTTGTGTCTCCTATCTTATTTAATACCAACCTATCCACCTAATTGCTCAATTCAGAGATATAGGCGTCATCTAAACAACCACCTGATTCCACACTTTGCTCCCTAAGTCTTGTCAACTCCACCATATTAGGTCCTCTCTTCTCCATACCTTATTCTCCATCTGCTACAGTCTTCATCAATGACCTCATGTTCTCTCATCTGACTAGTGCAATGTTTTCTTACCCGTGTCTCCTTGACTCCTGCTTTATTCCTTTCCAAGCTATCCTTGAAACAGCCTTCACGGTGATCCTTATATGTCACTTCTCTACTTAAAATGATTCAGTGGTTCTCATTTGCATGAACTTCTTGGTAGGCTCCTTACCTAACTTTCAAGCTTTTCATCTTTTACTTCCAACATGCACTTCACACTAAACAAATTGACATTACTCAAAATAACCCTTATTGTTTCCTTGGCTAGAGTTTTCTTCCCAATTTTATCTTCCAAGCTTCCTCATATCATCTAAAACTCTACCTTAAAGTGATCTCCTCACTGATGCCTTTCTTCATTCTTCTTGTCTTAGCTAATACTTTGTAAATTATTATTATGACTCTGAATACATTGTGCTGTCATTAATTACTTACTTATCTATCTCATCCAAGAGACCGTAAGACCCTTGAAGATATATCTTTACTTAGTTTGATGTCTGGTATATAAATGGAATTCAATAAGTAAGTATTAAATGAATTCATCTTCCAATTCCTGCTATTCTTATCCAAGGTTATCATTGGAATTGTGTTATGGGTTGAATTGTGTCCTCCCAAAATTCATATACTGAGGGCCAACATAGTAAATCAACTATACTTCAATAAAATAAATTTTTAAAAAACAAATGAAATTTAGATAGTAAAGCAAAAAAAAGGATGGAGCCGTGAAATGCAGCCTTGACTACAAAAAGCATGCAAGCTAGCATAAGAGACAAAACAAATATGGTAGATCTTGAAATTAAGACACATATGCCCAAAGATGTTTGCAATCCCCAAATACCAGAATATAATTTCATCAGTGACCTCCTAGCTAAAATGGATATAATAATACAAGTGTTGCGGTGTTGTTTTGACAATTAAATACAATAAGGCATCATGGGGAGCAGCACTGTTGCACTGAGGTGTGCAGATTCTGCATGCCTGTCTAGACTTCCTTACCTGCCCAATGACTCATGCTCACACATCAGCCTTGAAGCACTCACAATTCAAAATGATACCTCAGCAAATATTATATGCCACGAACTTTTTTTTTTTTTTAAGATGTTGGGGGTAGGAGTTTAGTAATTTTTATTTTTGGCTGTGTTGGGTCTTCGTCTCTGTGCAAGGGTTTTCTCTAGTTGTGGCAAGCGGGGGCCACTCTTCATCGCGGTGCGCGGGCCTCTCACTATCGCGGCCTCTCTTGTTGCGGAGCACAGGCTCCAGATGCGCAGGCTCAGTAGTTGTGGCTCACAGGCCCAGTTGCTCCGCAGCATGTGGGATCCTCCCAGACCAGGGCTCGAACCCGTGTCCCCTGCATTAGCAGGCAGACTCTCAACCACTGCGCCACCAGGGAAGCCCTGCCACCAACTTTTAAGTCTCCTTCAAAATGCTCAGATGCCAAGAGTTTGCCCTACTCAAATGGATACCATTAAAGCAACAAGGAGGGATTCAGAGGAAGGAGAATCATATCTGCTTGTATTAGAAGACCCTGGGTTAAACAAAATTAAATAGCTTATTCATACAGAAATTTCAGAACTTTTACTATGTGAATGTGAATTATGAATACTTCAGAAGGGTTTCAGTATTATAGAATTTTCCCAATGTATATAATCACAAAGACCTTTTTTCACAGTAGAAAACATGGGAAACTATTGATCATAGAACTCAGCCTGGGAATTCTGCCTTGTAAAATAAATTTTAAACTCCTGTGCACAAATACCTTCTCAATGTTACTCAATTCAGTCTTTTTATTATTCTCTCTTATTATCTTCTTTTGATCATCTTCACGCCAGGTTTGTAACCCGCTCTGCATTTCCACACTTTACATTCTTTTTTTTTTTTTTTTTGACTGTGCCACGCCTCTTGTGGGATCTTAGTTCCCCAAACAGGGGTTGAACCCCGGGCCCATGGCAGTGAAAGCACCAAGTCCTAACCATTGGACCACAGGGCATTCCCTCCACACTTTACATTCTTGTCACAAGGTTCAACCTCATTGGCATGGCCATTCCTCCTCTCCCCAGCACTTCAACCTTTCTAAGCACACAAGAAAATATACTTCATCACTCAAGACACTGAAAAAATTATACGTTTTTTTCTCTGAAGACTTCCTGTAAACTCAGGCAGAATTATTTCTTGTTCTTTCCTCTATACTTTAATTGAATATTGAACCTATCTACAGTCTAGCGTACTTCATGGGTAGAAATTATTTCTTTGTGGCTATTTTCCTTACTAGGTTGTTACCTCCTTAGAGGCAAGAATTGAATTGAATTCTTCTTTCCATAGCTAGGACTCAGCACAGTTGCTGGCTCATGTAGTATCTTCTCAATCCATACTAATTAAATGAAAGGATTAGATAATTGAAGTTAAACAACACAAATAGATGGAATTTGTCAGTCAGGTTCTGACTATCAATGATTGCCATCTGGCAAGTGCAAACTGAAAAAAGGAAAAGTTAGGATCTGACCGGGAATTTTAGAGAAGTTGTAAATGTCTGACTGACATAGCTGGCCATAGGAAGCAGGCTGTAAAAAGAAAGAAGGAATTAAAGAGATGATAAAATGAGAGAATTAAGGGAAGTCGAAGGATTCAAGAATCAATGAGTACTCAGCGCAGGTTCAGTAGGTCCCAAGATTAGAAAGATAACGCACATGGGGTCAGAAATGTTACTTTTAGAGTTTAAGATTTAAAAATGAAGGTAGAAATGCAACAGACCTGTGTAAAGATTTGGAGAAGCTGCAGAATTTAGGACTAATCAGCGAGAATTAGAGCAGAGGCAAATTCCACATTAATCCAAACAAGAATTATTCAAGCTCTATGCAGCTGGATGGGAAAAATGGGATGGACATGTAAATCATTGGAGATGGCGAGATTCCAATGTACTATATATAAAGTGGAGACGATAAGTACATCATGATCTAACTACTTAAATCACTGTGGAAGGAAAGAGATGGTCCTAGAAGTTAATAGATGGTGTTTGCTGACAATGGGAAGAAAATAATAAAAGGAAATGGTATAAACCTCAAAAAAAGAGAAGTTGTGTATTGACGGTGGCAAAGGGAATGCCGTTTTCTTCTTCAGGCCTGATGAACTAACATGGAAGAGGAAAATAATTCAATTCAAGGACTTTTTCAGTCAAGGGGAAAAAAGCTTATTAGTGAACCTTGTCTGAGGAGGTGAGAATTGTCAGTGAAAAGAACACATGCAAATATACGCAGCAAAATATTAGCAGGTTTGTCTGAGACGACATTGGCAGATTTACTTAGGTGAAGTTGAAAATACTTCATTATTCTGTATCAGAATGAAGAATCTGGAGGTGAATTTTTTGCCTATAAAAGTATGGTGTGGAATATCAAAAAGTATTCTAATACTTAATAATTAACTTTAATAACTTTTGTTTATAAGTTACTTTTTGGTATTTTGTTTTAAAGCCAAAGTACTTGGGTTCCTTGAAATATCTGAGCTTATCCAAAAAATCAGTTATTTATTTACATTACTATGTTTTTTTCTTTTTGGCCATGGCACGAGGCTTACAGGATCTTAGTTCCCTGGCCAGGAACACATGCCCCTTGCAGTAGAAGCGCAGAGCCCTAACCACTGGTCTGCCAGGGAATTCCCTATTATGTATTATTATATGATTCTCACATTGGAAGATGGTTAGATTAGATGACAGTTAAAGCCCTTTTACACTCAAGTTCCAGGTTCAGTAGTACTATATGTTTAGAAATCTGTTTTACATTTTAAACAAAATTAAATTAAGTCAAGAACTTTAAGGAGCCAAGTACATATTTTATAGGCTCCCTTTTACTTTAGTGAAATGTTTAAGCAGGTTGAAATACAAATAAGTTTTTTTAAACATACTTGGTTTCTAAAAGAATGTTTTTTTCAACCAAGCCTGGTTCTTAAAAGAATGAAAAATATTAGTGACTGATGTTTGTTAAATGGATTTGGAGGAAATCAACTCATGATTCATTTAAATGAATTTGAAGAGGTTGACTAATGTTTTATACTTTCTGTCTAGACTATAAGTTTCAAAAGCACACCTGTGACTCCCCAAGCCTCTGCTAAATTATGTCTGGTAAGACAGTTTTGTAAGAAGAAGAAAAAAGTCATCATCCACAATACCCACAAGTATGAATCTGGAGACTGGGGAGACCGAGAGTCATCATTGTGTGTGACTCCAGCAGAGCTTCCAAAGAGCTTTTGGCCTTTGTGCCAGTACAGAATGTATATTCCAGAAGGAGCTCAGGGAGGGGTGATTGTGGGAAGGAAAAAAAAAAGTATGTACCATCTGTTAGTTTCCACTCCATAAAATCTCACCACCCTTCTTCATAAATCAATTCCAGGGGCCCTGAGTCTTTCTCTTCCCCTGCCGCTCCCAACATTTGAGGGTCTGTCTTTCTCCCAGTTTAACATTTGAGAAAGCCTGGTGTTCAAGCAGTAATACTGAGTGTATTCGTTGTGTTTTAAGCTAAAATGCAATAGAGTTCTTTTAACTTATCTGATTGGATAACTACAGATTTATTCATTTACTGGAAACCTGTTCATTCCAAGGTTGCCATATTATAGAAATTAGTAGAATAATCCTTTCGGTAATTAAAACTGTTGGTAGTGATCTTTAAACTTTGGTCTTCAGCAGCTGAACAGTTATATCAAAGAAACTGTATTGGTTCTTCACGATATATGACATAAAACCTAAAGGGTCTTAAGTCCACCTACACCACCTACCAGAACCCTGCCTTTAAATCACCCATTAGTTCCTGAGGCAGCTCTGTAACCTAATAGATGAGACAGACATGCAAATAATGAAAACAATACAAGGCAATACAATAAAATCTATTTAGGAGCATTTGAACAAATATCACAAAGAATTGGCATTTGCATTGTGCATTGAAAAATAAACAGGGTTTTGATGGAAAATATGAAAGGAAAAGGGGGGAAGAAGGTAAGTGAAGGAAAAGTTGAAAGAAAATTCACAGAAGTTTAGAAGTAGAAGCGTGTTTTAAAAACAAGTCCCAAAAGGTAGACTCTTTGTTCTTGGTTTCCTACAAGATCTTTGTTTCTCCCTCACTCTGGAATCATCATTTGGCTGGGCTGGATGCAGCACTGCACAGAATAGGTCCACAGGTTCTAGGAAAGGCTTTTCCTCTGCTGTAACTAAGCTTGTCATCCAAAGGAGACCATGAGACAAGAGCATTAAATACAGGCAATGTTAATATAGATATATGAGCACTTATCGCTGAATTGCAACGGTCATTCAGCTGTAACAAGTCTCCTCAATTTGCTTTGCTCAATCTTCTTATACCATTTCTACTCTCCTAGTCCCTGAAATGTTCTCAAATTGATAAATTCAGAGAGAATGAAAGATAAAACCAGATCATAAATCACTGGAGTTTCTTTTTTGCCTCAAGCATAAAATAAAGGGGTTGGATTAAAGGGTCATGAATACCCTTTCAGGTTGTGACATTGTTGGATTCTACATGTACAAATGTAGTTGGCACATAATCCCTCTCTCTCATCTTTCCTCTCTGCTTTCCTCCTTCCCCCTTGTTCTCTCTCTTTCTCTCTGTCATACATATTTATTTTGTACAATAAAAATGACACATCCATTTTTGACAACAGCAACAATTTTTTAAAACTACTTAATATTTAGGCTAGTCTGACATTTTTATCCAGAAGCATTTTTTTCCCTAAGTGAATATTCTTGTAGTATATTTACATATATAGTCTACTAATTAATATAAAAATATATGTCATGTACATATATATGTGTGTGTATCATGGTACACATATAATGTGGTTGTGAAGAGAGTATACTATACAAAGACTAATGTCAAATGTGTGTCAACATCCCTACTCACCCCAGAAGGAACATCAGAGTCTGCCCAGAGAAAGGAAAGTCTAATAGCTTAGTCATTTCAGTAGCCTTCCTGAGGCTCACCACAACTCTCCTTGTCTCCAGGATTGAGATTCAGAGCACTGGTTAGGCCAATCTAGGGATTTTATTCCACTGGACACTGACCACACATAACAACACTTCCTCTGTCCTCATAGAAAAATGAGATAAATTGTCAGCTCCCTTGTAAAAGTGGCAATCCTGAATTAAGAGTCCGCAAGTGCCCCATGAAACTTTCAGGACTGGTTTCAGGGGGTTTGGGAACATTTAAGAGTAGTATTAACCCAGGCCCAGCCACTCCACTTCCACTTAGAATTATACCAGTCCAAGCACTTGCTCTCCTGGAAGGTTGGACCCCACGTGCTCACAAAAATCTGAGCTGCTTCTTTTTGCGCAGCACAGGCTCCGGACGCGCAGGCCCAGCGGCCATGGCTCACGGGCCCAGCCGCTCCGCAGCACGTGGGATCCTCCCAGACCGGAGCACGAACCCGTGTCCCCTGCATCGGCAGGCGGACTCCCAACCACCGCGCCACCAGGGAAGCCCTGTGCTACTTCTTAATGCTGAATGTTTGGAAGGAAGGTGAGAACTGAAGTATGCAGAAGCATGTGAACATGGTAATCTAGCCCGTCAATTAGAAAAGTCCTGGAAGGTTGGCAAAGCACAGGGAATAATCAGTTAAATGATTCATACAAAATGAATCTCAAATAATTTTGTATTTCATACATGTAAGGACAGTTTTCTCTCAAACATGTTAAAAGTTATTAACTCATTAAAACTATTTGGATAATATAATGGAATATAAATAAATACCTTGGACTAAATTAATAGCAGTTGACTTGACTGCAATAAAATGGACCCTTACAAAAAAGCACAGGATAATCTGTTTATAGGAAATTTCATCAACTTCAAGAAAGCCTTATTTAGTAATGACTATACCACTGTAGAAAAGAAGAGATCATATAGAAAGCTTCATTCAGCAAATCTCAGTAGCCCAAATACTTGTAGATATCTTAAATTTTCTGACTCTGAGGGTTTTAACAAACTTTGCCTTACATTCTAACGTCTTATATGCTGGTAATTCCTGAGAGAGAGATTTAAATTTCACTAGAGCAAAACAAAGAAAGCTTTTCTAATCAAACAAACCACACTATAAGCATGCTTTTGAAATTAAACTAAGCAAATTTTATAGAATTATTGGATTAGACTAGCCTTTAATTATAGCAGAACTATTACTTCTGTAATGATTAAATTATGGGCTGTCAGCATTTCCTTACATTTAGTAATTAATAACTTGATCAGGAAATTTTACTTTCAGCTAAGGCTTGATAAGAAATAGCCATAACTTAATTATGAAAGCAGTAACAACAACCTCAGGGGAGATGCAGCCAAAATTCCTAGAATTTTCTAGGAATTCAGTTTTTATACCTTTTTCATTGGTGTCCATTTCAGGTTCATATTGGTTAATTTTAGGTTGTTAGTACTTAATACAAGCTGTGCTAATACGTCATTCCTATTATAATCAAGTTCAAAATAACTTCAAAAATAAGATTTTTATGTTTCCTTTAACATTTTGTACATAGAAATGGTTAGCAGTGACAGAGTGAAACTATATTATACATATAGTGATTATAGAAAAAAATAGATTTATCAATTTGTTATTTCAAAGTCACAACCAATGTACTGTTTCCATTTGTTGCACTGTTTATTTGATGAAACAATTGGCTTTGAAGCTTTTGTTTTAAAAAAAGCACAATCATATGAAGAAGTCAACAATGATATTTGGAACATATTACTATAATATTTAAAGCAGAACTAATTTTAAACTTTAAACTACAGAATTCTTTCAAACTATTTTGGCTTTCTAGGAAATATATTTTTTTAATTGCTTGTGAATAAATTACATATTCTCCCAGGGAGCAGTTAAAGTATTAACTATATGTTTTAAACTGATTTTAATAATGGTTAGATTAAATATTGAATAACAGAAGAATGGTACTATGTCCAAAGGCAAGGGAAATTATTTTTCAGCTTCTCTCCTTTAATGCCACCATGAGAGAGAATGTCTTAAATACCATTAAGTACTGCCTTACAGAAATATCAACTGTGTTATAGTCATCCTTATACTGTCCTAAAGTAACATGAAGATAGTGACTTAAATATCTAAATCTTGTAAAGTTTGTGGTTAAATTTTAAATATGGCTGCCCTAAGTTCTGAAACTATACAGTTAATCCAGACAATTGAGTGAACTGTCCCAAGTTAGTCACTGAATGTCCCCTGTATATGGAAATGAGATATAGAGTTTGTGCTCTCTTCCCAAAGTTTGCCAATGTTTCCTGATCACATAGTTCACTTACTTAGAAATTTGGAGGAGTAAGATGGTAAAGAGAAAGTCCCAGGAAGATATTGTAAAATATCCCATGCTAAAAAGATTATGTGCTTTAGGCTTGACAAATGTGAAGTGACATCTGCCGGCCCTTTTGTAGAAACAGATAAAGGAACTGGTTCATCAAGAAAAAAGAATTCTTACCAGGAACCACTGAGAGGAACAACACATCATCTAAAAAGAAGCAGGGTTAAGCAAGTGAGTCACACATATTGCTTCAGGAGATGAAAGGCAATGGTTTTTAATTCATTTTATGTAGACCACAGATAAGGAATCTTCTAGATCAAAGCCTAGTAACATAATGGAAACTAGTTGAATACAACTGGATCTAAAAACGTCTGTCAAGGGTTTAATGTGCAAAAATGAAATACTTTGATTCTACTAGATGATCTTTAAAGACTCAGCTCTATTATCATGTAATACTGTATTATGAAACAAGAACCAAAAAGACGTGTATCCCTTCATGCTGGTACTTTCTAATGTCAAAAAAAAGAAAGTGTGTCTTGCCTAGCCATGAAAAACCAGGCTCTGGCAAATGGCTGGAGTATAAGGACTTTAAATTACATTAGATTTTCGAATGCTATATCTTTTTCAGGCAAGTTTGCATAAGTTTTAATGTTCAAATGTGCCAATCGTCAGAAAAAATGTTCACTATTTTAATATTAATTGGGTCATTGAGTCTATTAAAATTTGTTAAATAAACTTCAACTACCAGGCTCATATCTTTGTAATATTTTTTTCATTGTGTTGCAATTGTTTTTTCATTGTGTTGCAAACGTGAAGCAAAGAATCCTATTGGTGGTGTTACCCACCACAGAATAAATAGGCAACTTTGTTTTGTGAGCACTAGTTAAGTGGTCTCCATAGTGATGAAAGAATAGGGGCCATGGGCCCCATTATTCTAGCCAAAGGGTAAATTACTTGAAAGAGATAGATCTTCCTTATTCTGTGGAGAACCACTTACATCATTTCCCTTAGGTATGTAAATGTTTGCCTAGCAGTGCCATGGTCCTGTCAGAAACATACTATAAAAGTGTTTTTGGTTTTGAGGAATTTTCTGAAAAGTTGCCACACTCAGGTGTGGAACAAGTTAGTTACCTGGCCTGCAAGGAGGCCCCAGGATACTTCGAAAACTAGAAGACCCCAGAACTATGCTAAGAGGAACTGGAGACTTGGAGAGGAAAAGATTGGGCCTTTGCGCTTGCTGCTTGAAAGCGCTAAAATGCTGCAGCCTGCGGACAGGCTGGAGAATAGTATTTATAGCCCACGAAGAACAGAGTAGGTGTTACAAACTCAGAACCCTAAACAGTTATATTACCTGAGTGATGAGCACTGGAGGGCCTGCCTCATCTAAAAGGGGCAGCTGCTTGTTTTTGCCAGAAGAAGTGTTTTCACCTAGAAATGCCAGCCTTTCTGATTTGTTTCAGAAAACCCAGAAATGTTCATGTGAAAACTCTGTTTTTAAATGAAGCCAATGAATTTATGATTTTATTAAAACGCTATGAGGCGCCATACAAAGCAAGTCTACGGGGGGTGGGGTGGATTCAGCTGAGAGTGGCTTATATGCAGTGTCTAGGGTAAAGGGCACTTTGGTTACACATGGATTGTCTCACAACTGGACTGTGAACTCCTGGAGGAAGGACCTTGTCTTCAGTATCCAAAAATGCCCAGGACCATAGCCTGTGCTTAACACAGTTTCAGTTCACACAAAAGTATTTTCATATATAATACGTTGACACCACTAAACAGTTCATTTGTAGGGGAATTGTAGAGGAGCATTTGGCAGAAGGAACCCCCTGGTTTCCTGATTTTCAGAGCCCACCCACAGGAATCTATATTTTGCTTACTTATTTGGGGTCTTGGGCCTAAGTTCAAGTCCCTTCCCCCAGCCAGAGTTTCCTTCTCACCCCATCTCTGGCCTTACCTTATCATCTTCATTCCCACTCTTCCTGCAGTTGTGGAAGGTGATGGGTTGTTGGGGATGACAGATGACACATTAGGGAGGTCAGTGGGGTGAGGGGGAAAGATGGGAGGGAGTCACATGCATTGGATGAGCCCTTCCTTCATTTCCATTGGATTAGAAACTGAAATCAAAAATATTTCCCAGGGCTTCCCTGGTGGTGCAGTGGTTGAGAGTCCGCCTGCCGATGCAGGGGACACGGGTTCATGCCCCGATCCGGGAAGATCCCACATGCCGCAGAGCGGCTGGGCCCATGAGCCATGGCCGCTGAGCCTGCGTGCCCAGAGCCTGTGCTCCGCAACGGGAGAGGCCACAACAGTGAGAGGCCCGCATACCGCAAAATAAAATAAAATTAAAAAAAAAAAACTTTCCCAAAAGCTATTCCAGCCGTCCACATAGTCATGTTTAGAAGTCTCAAAGTCAACTGTTTGTGATTACCTGGCCTAGGGTCAGGCAGAGAGAGTTAGGAGGGAAAATGCCTGGAGGACTCTTGCCTGGGGCCTGTGAACATTCTCACTCATAAATGATTCCACCTGCCTCCAAAGGAGGCAAAGCCTGAACAAGCCATTGTTAGAAAGCTTTTGTTTTCTGGCTCCCTGGAAATGGACTCCACTTTTTAATACGTAAATCTGTTGATCAGATTTTCAAACACACTTTCATACTAAATAAGTAAGAACGTCTGTAAAGATGGCTACTCATGAAAAAATTTGGCTACAATGAGAGTTATCTGTTAGAATAAGATATATTAAAAGAAGAAATCCATTAACTTGAGGGGTGATGATATTTCTTAACATCTCAGAAGTCTGTCCTTGGCTTTTTTTTTTTTTTTCACCTATCATACCATGCACTCTCCCTAAGTAATATTCTTCACTTCTGTGGCTTCAATAACTATCTACAGGCTCATGACAGCCAGATATTTGAGTCTCTATCCCACAGACCAAACCACATACTAAATCACTTTTGACCCATGATATTCACACATCTCACTTTTGTTCATTCCTCACATTGCAGTTTGCTAGCGCATTCTCTGATGGATTGTCTCTGACCTTCTAAGACTGGTTCTGGTCTCTTTCCTATGTACTTCTGTTTTACCCTTCATTTACTCCTATCACAGAATTTATCCCATTCATATGTTCATTCAATCAATCAATAATTATTGAACTTTAGGTGCTTGGAATATAAAGGTAAGTAAATACAGACAAGTTCTGTGCTGAGGAGCAGTCAAGTATAAAAGAAAGAAAATTGAATAAGCACCACAAAAGGAAAAATTACAACAATAATAACCATTACAAAAAAGAGACATGGTATTGCGAGAGACTAAAATATGGGTATTTGAACTAATTAAGAAGATCAGGGAAGGGAATTTGATAAGTATAAGTTAATAGGACAAAAGGGGAAGAAATAGACTTTTTGCAGGTAGAACAGTATGTTGTGTTCTTTTATAAGTGCTGATTGACTTAGTCTCTCCCAATCCACTGGGAACTACTTGGGAGTAGGGATGTTATCTTATTTATGACTGTAGTTTGAATGCTTGTAAAAGTGCCTGGCATATAGTAGATGCTCAATAAATATTTGTTGATTCTAGGCCAATATCAATATCTAAGTGTGTGCTTAGATGATCCCACTAAGAGTGGGATCCCACAAATAGAATTCTACAATACTACTCTAGGCCAGTATTTATGGAACTGTGATCTACAGATGACCTTATGAGCTCCACACCAGATCTACTGAATCAGAATTTCTATGAATGAAGTTATGAAGATGTGTATTTTTAGAATTGACCCCCAAATGCTCTTTAAGTACCCTGATTTTTGAGACTCGTTAGTCTAAGCCAAGAAAATGGCAATACCAGGAATTTAGTTTGAATCAGAAACTTCACCAATGGCTGGGAATGCAGACAAAAGCTTCAATTACCTTTAGAAGGTAGGATGTCAACAGAGTTCCAACCACTTGAGCTACAGATTCATGGCAGAGTTCAATATCAAACAATGAAATGACAAGACATAACCCTACTCATTAACAGTAAACATTTATTGAGGACATACAACATCCCAGGCCTTATGCTGAATGATCTGCATGAACTGTGTGCTCTTCAACCTCACAACAACTGTATAATATAGCATTTTTATTACTCCCAAATAACAGATAAGGAAACTGGGGCACAGGAATATTCACTAAATTGCCCAAGATCACACAATTAGTAAGGCAGAATATTATATAAAGTCAGGCAATCAACTGCAATTCTCCAATTACAGTCATGAAGAATCTTCTAGTTATAGACTCAGCTCTACTTGGCAAAGTAAGAACCAACAAAATAGAAGATCACCCTGGATCAATAGAATTTCCTGGTAATACTTGCTTTCCCAGAGGGGGACCCACACTAGCTCAACTTTCAGAATCGAGGAAGGCAGTGCAACATCTAAAGTGCCTGGTTTACTGAACCCTTACATGACAGCCCATAGCAGTCCTTTCTTTGGAGATGTCACTCTTAACTGCTAAACACTGACTGTCAGTGACCTCAGTGTGGCAGGTATCCAAATCCTGGCTCTGCCAGGGTCCTTACTATTGAATAGTTCCCTGAAGCAGGAGGTCAGCTCCATTTTGTCCTCTTATTCACTCCTCAACCCCCACCAACGGAAGCCTGTCTACAGCCTCCCACTGCTGAGTTCTTGATCCAGGGGAAACAGCAGCAACCCAGGCCAAGACCAGCCCTCTTCTGTGAGAAATTCGTCTATGCTTGCCAGGCCAACAAGTAAGAGTGAGGGTCTCATGCCCCCAGAAGCCCCAGATCTCTCTCTAATTTTCCCTTTCCCTGCTCAGGTAGTCCAGAAGCAAATCAGCAAAATTATTTACAACCTATTAACAACGAGGAGAAAAAAGATTTCAGTTCCTCCTCCTTGCTACATCATTAATCTTTTTTTTTTTTTGTGGTACACGGGCCTTTCACTGTTGTGGCCTCTCCCGTCGCAGAGCACAGGTTCCGGACGCGCAGTCTCAGCGGCCATGGCTCACGGGCCCAGCCGCTCCGTGGCATGTGGGATCTTCCCGGCCTGGGGCATGAACCCGTGTTCCCTGCATCGGCAGGCAGACTCTCAAACACTGCGCCACCAGGGAAGCCCCGTCATTAATCTTTTATAGATGATTATCTCAGAACACTTCCCCTTGATACTGAGGATTGGGAACAGCCCCTTCCTCTCAGCCTCTCTCCATGGACACCACTCTCACCAAAAGACTGATGACTCTTGTTCTCTCTTTGGCCTATTTTTACTTTAACTGCTGGGACAGGAGATGAAGGTGGTTATGGGTACTCTAGCTAATTAAGTAAGACCTGCAGGAAGGTGGCTAATCTTGACTTCCAGAAGCTCCTTGAATGTAGGATAGAGGGATTTAGGAGCTCTTCGTCTTAGCTTTTGGCCTTAGCAGAAATTCAAGGAAAATGGGAAAAATCTCACTTGACATCCTGTTATGAGTTTATCTTGTAAAAAAAAAAAAAAAAATCTTCTCCGTCTTATACTCCATTCTTTCTCAGTGTATGGGAGTCTAGAATTTTATGGTGATAGAATAAACTGCATATACTGATATTTTACATTCCCCTCTTGAGTTTTCCTTTATTTCTTAAGTGTCAATCCAACCATGATTATACACATGTGTTTTTGGAGGAAAGTTACACCAAACCTGTGAATGCCATCAAAGAACTCCAATTCAAAAATGCCATGAGTTTAAGTAATAGACCACTTACTTGGATTATCTTCACTCTCACTGAACATCAGTGAGGGCGGGGTGGGGGGAAATTGGTCTCTAACAAAATCAAGTCAAAATAAATAAGAACAGAGCCACTGAGAGTGGAGCCTGAAAACAGCCCTCTTTAGGTGGCATGACTTGGCTTAAAAAATTGCCTCCCCCCAAGGTCATTTCTCATTACAAGGTCAGTCCACATCCAGTGACTAATCTATACGGAGTGTAAAGTCTAGCCTCCTTGCCCCAACTCAGGATAATCTGAAGGACCACCTCAGTTCCAGAGCCTGCCCCCTGCAAGTGTCGGCTGAGACCCTCATTAGGACCATATCATAGCTCAACTTGTTTCTCTGCCCACGTCTGCTTCTGTCACATCCCTTCTTCCTAGAAGAATACTCCCTAATAAATATCCCCCATACTAATCTCTTTTGAGTTCCTGGGAACCCAAACTGAGAAATGGGTAGAGGTCAGAATGATAAAATTTTATGGGTTTCATAGGTTCTTGTGTTTAAATTCCTGAGAAAATACTATTTAGGGAAATATTTTAGAATACAAGTTAAGATGACAATTTCAGAAATTGGGTTTAGGGGCCTGAAGAATATTCAGTTTAGATTTAAATAATCTCAAAAGGAATTATGGGAGGTTAAAACAATTAGATTATTTTTAATGATAGCATTCTGTATGATTTCTATAATCTGTTGTTTAATGACATTATTTGTGTGATTTTTTAAAAGGAAGATATTATATCAATGGATTCTGTCAAATAAATTAGAGGATTGTTTACTGATGGAAAATCTAGAAGAACACATATGAAAGAAAACCCAGCAGAGTATCTTCTGGACCAGAAGAGAGAGCTGACTTGGTAAAGAGAGTTGCAGCTTTATGTAGACACCAAGATCCATAACACAAAACCATTGGAAGATCACCATCTGTTTCTCTAATTTGATCAAACACACAGGAAACCATGCAAGTATATTGGAATGATTTCTTTTTCTAGCAATATTTTGCAAGGAGATATCTAGGAAGTAAAGCATGCTATATTAACACTTCTATATATCCATCAGAAGTTTTTATTATCTCTGGCCAAATAGATCTAATAAAACTATTTCAAGGGCAAAATTAAAACATATTTCTAAGTAAAGGCATTGGTATAACAGTATATAGGTTGAATTTTCAAAGGACACATTACAAATTTGGTATTACATCATAGAGCAATTTTGTCCAATGTCCCAAGGAAAGGAAGAAATTTGCCTAGCTTATTTGTTTATTTCCAATAATTTGTAATTTTACAAAGAGACTTAACTGTATAACCTAATAATGGGACACACTTCTTGGATTTATGTTTAATTGGAGTTATAGGAAAATCTGATAATTAAGCAACTTAAATATAATTTCCTGAAATAGTTTAGGTTTGTCCTTGCATCCCAGCAGTTTGAATGGCCTTTGGTCAGATGGTATTTTCCTCAGGAACTTCCCAGAAATACTTTCTTTGAAAGAAATTGAATCTATCTACTAATTGTGTCATTTAAATTTATTTCTTGGTTTGTGGAAACAGTTTTCCAAATTTCTTAAATGATGGTCACTTTCATAGCTCCTAGAAATACATAAATATTTTTTATAAAATGTAAAATTCTGTCTGCAATATACATTTAAAAATGCAAAATAATCATACGCCTAAAATCATTACTGCATTATCAAATGAATGTTAATTTAAATTATAAACCCTAATTGTTCATTCATCCTTCTAATTAAAATAATATGATTAAAATATGTTCTAAAAATATAATACTATACTTTGATCTAGAGCAGTAAAGATATGACTATTAAAATATGGTGATTGAACTCTATTTGTACTTTTTACGTATTTGTAATAATTGTGAATGATTAACTCAAATGAGATTTAATAACAAAATGAAATCCACAGTGGAGTTAACTTTGGCAAATACTTTTATTATAACATCGGATATACCATCCCTTAAAAAAGAGTAAGAGAACTAGTGTGTCACGGAGAGCACATGGATTTCACTACTTAATAGCTTTCTGAATGTGGGCAATTTACTTCAGTTCTAAACCTCAACTTCTTTATATAGAGATTGTAGCTCACAATGTGATGGTGAGATTAATGGGGGTAATATAAGTAGAGCACTTAGCACATATAAAATCCCTGGCCTGTAGTCAGGATTTTAAAAAATTGTAACTGTCATTAAATACATTTGCAGTCAAAACACCTGGAGGATTCCTGTTTCTGTCATTAGCTATGAGTCCTAAGTCCTCTAACTTGTATTTTCATCATGAGGAATATGGGGCATTAATAATACCTGAATGGTCTTCTGAATAGGATTGTCTTGAGGATTAAATGAGATAGTATATATGAAAGTGAAATGTTAATCATAATGATCCTACTTTTTCAGATGAGGAAACTAAAGGCTAATAGTTGGAAGCAAACTGTCCAAGGCCACATTGCTAGCAAGTAGTAAAGCCAGAACTTGAAACCAAACCTTCAGTTCCTGAACCCAGGACTTGGTCGAGTTCATTTTATCACACAGCTGCTTCTCATAAAGTTTTTAAGAACTTCCTTTGCGTAGGCCAAGATTAGTCCCAGAGCCTGGGATAGGATTAAGCCAAAAAAAGAAGTGAAAGAGCCTCAGCTGCTGAGGTGAAAGGGCACAGGAGTGGAGCGTTGGGACAGCTAATATGCCAATCATTCTGTTTCTAATAATAGTTCTCCCAGTCTCCTGAATTCAATGCTCTGAAGTCAATCTTTGACTTTCCCTTTCTCACCCACAGTTGTTTCCAAATCCAGCCATTTCTTCCTTTAGAAGTGATTCCATTATCCACCTTTTTCTCCCCATTTCCACTGCTGCCACTTCTGCATATTGCTTTGTGCCTGGATACAGCAAACAGCCAGTTGGCTGGGCTGCTGTGCCCTTCCTCTGACAAGTTACCCTCAGCAATATTGCTAGATGACTCTTGCAAAGACATCACTTTTAAGAGTCATGAGAGCTGGGATTATCCAGGGGTGGGCTGGAGCTGGTTTGCACCAGCTGGCGAGATCAGATTGTGCTCATCTCTTCTCAACTCTGAATTCTGTGTGAATAGCTTGAAACTGGCCATAGCAGGGGCACTGATACCACAGTAGTCAGTGAATACTACGAATCGGGGATCATTTTCCCCCAGGGAGCCAGTTGTTAAACATTTAGCAGCACTGACTACATCTGACATATCCTCTCCTTAAAGGGACTCTGCACGGTGTCTGACACACTGTAGTACTCAATAAATACATATGCTAAAGAAATTATGTAAAATCACTCTGCTCCTCCAATATCTACACATGTCATTCATCACAATTCACAGTCTAACTCTGCGGCCTAACTTTCTAGACCCATTTAATTTTGTCCTTTCTTATGAAATCAACATTTTTTCACTCTTCTGTAAGACCCATTCCACTTAAGCTGGTAAAGCCCCCACTGGCACTGGCGTGATCTATGATGAGCCCATTCCTTTGTGCCTCTGCTCACGCTCTTGCTCCCACCTAGAAAGACTTCTCTTTCCCCTTTTACTTTTTAAAATCCTACTAGTCCTTTTTTTTTTTTTTTTTTTTTTTTTGCGGTACTCGGGTCTTTCACTGTCATGGCCTCTCCCGCTGCGGAGCACAGGCTCCGGAAGCGCAGGCTCAGCGGCCATGGCTCACGGGCCCAGCCGCTCCGTGGCATATGGCTTGGACTTTCTGTTTTCCCAGAATATGCCCAATAAAATAGAATAGATTTTTCTTTCTATTTATGGCCAGCATTCCCATGTGAAACAGTATTTTCTAAGTTTGTGCAAAAACCACATAGTATAGGAAAAATGTTGGATGAATAAGTTCTACTTTTTGATACATAATAAAACATAGATTCCCAAATTGACAGCTGTTCAAAAAGTAATTACATATAGGAATGCCTTAAAATAAGCTATTATGTTATATATTTATACATTTTTAGTAATATTTGCACTCTGTGTGCCACGTATACAATGTGAGTGACACCTCCTGGAGATGTTCAATGCAGTGACCTTACATTGAATCTAACTGCTGGGCAACCAGGCAATCTGAGAAGTTAAAGGCCTAATTCAGGGCAATATGAGGTTTATAATGAGGGACTATTCATTCACCTGCAAATACGACTCCGTTTAGAGTACAGATGGTTGAATGCTTATGGTGTGGTTTGCTAAAAAAAACCTCAGAGAATACAAAGATAAATCAGATAATGTTTCTTTCCTCACATTTCTTACCACCTAATGAGGGAGACAGGCCAGGAGGCTACACACTAATCGTAAAGCACTCACTATAAATACAGATTCACCAGGTCATCAGGTATTACTTAAAATAATCAATAAATTCATCCTCATTTACTGAGATGCAGCACAATTAGGCAGTTAGAAACTCATGGGAGAGTTGGAATCCCAGCTCCATTGCTAGAGGTTTTGTGACCTTCGCTGTGTTTCTCAACCTCTCAATACCTACATTTCCTCATGTGGAAACTGTGAGGAATAATAACAGTATCTACCTTTTAGGGGTGTTATGATACTCAAAACGAGTTAACATTTGAAAATGTTTAGCTCAAGGTCTGGCGCATGGTAAGTGCTAGATAAGTGTCTATCAGGTACCTATAGTGGTGCTTAGAGATTTTTTTTATCCTGCTTGGTTTATCATTCTTAACATATTTCATTTATTTAGAAGAGTTTAGTCAGTTTATGTTGTTTGGATTCATTTGGGGATGGGATAAAGGAACACAGAGGAGGGAAAATCATCTATATTTATATCATTGTTTTTCTTCACCATCAGTAGAATGAAAATTTCCCCAGGATGCAGAGTTTCTGGTTCTGGTGAAACTGTAAAACACACTGGAGGCACTTCACTTCCCAGAAATAGCCACATGCAAACATTTTATGAACTCTTAACCAACAGGTGAGGAAATTAAAGCCAAATTTAAAGTTAGGTGGTAAAACACTTGAATTACAATCCAAATTCAATTTGCTTCAACTGCATTAGATGATTTATGACAAAAACTGGAAATTTCAGAGGCCCACAAACAACATAAAATCAAGGTTTCAGTTTATCTCATAATTATCTTCTGCAGTCCAAGCACATTGACAGACTGAATCAAAATTTTAATATGCAGTGATATTTAGTTACCCTGCTAAAATAGATACCAATATTTTTAGAAATTTGCCCAGTCCCATAGGAAAAAGTACTGAAACAACAACAACAACAAAAAGCCTTCTGTATTTGTTGCATTGTCCTTATACTGTTTAATAGAGAAAACAGGAACTAAGATACCCAATAATTATGTATCCACCTCTGAAGTATTTAAAGGAGCAACTGATCCTTTACATGTTGAGGTAGTTATATGCACATTATTCCATAATTATTTACTTCAGAACTAACACAGTAGTTATTTTAACTTCTTTTTTTGTTTCTTTACTTTTTTATCCTATTGATTTGAGGCAGACTTTTCCTATAAGAGGAATGCTGATCTTAATGATTCATTGACAACAATCAAACAATCATAATCTCCTCTCACTTTCAAGACAAATCAAAGGTAAAATCTGCATACTTTACTTCTGCCGCAACTCCCTACCTGTTTGACATGACCCTTTTGAAACGTGATCCAAAAAATAACCTTCCCTGATTTCACATAAACGTACTAGAAAATGCTATAATGAACTGTCCAAAATAACTTCTCAGAAACTCTGAGCAAAATAGACAGCTTTATTTTTACAAAGTCTATTTTAAAATATAGGAACAAGAAAAAGTGATTCCATGAAAGTACACAAAGTATAACTGAGTATAATTTCTCATCCTTTTGCTCCTTACAGCCTGAGATTTTAAAAAAATGGAACAATAACAATTACCTGATTAACCCTAAAGAAAGAAGGAAAGGAGAGAAAAGGGAAAATAAAATACAAGAAAATAAATAAAAAATAGATTTAAGCTAAATATACCAATAATTATCTTAATGGAAAAGAACTAAATACCGCAATTATAAATCAAAGATCACTAGAATGAATTAAATAACAATTATATGCTTACAAGAGACACATCAAGACATAAAGATCCAAAAATGTTTATTTTTAAGTACATAAAGATATATCACATAAACTGTAAGAAGCAATATACTTACACAGCTATACTTATATAGCTATATCACACAGTAAAATTTAAGGCAGAACTGTTACTAGAAATAGAGGCATTTCATTATGGTGGAAGAGTCAATCCACCAAAAAAAATGTAAAACTCAAATTTGTACGCACGTAGTAACACAGCCTCAAAGTATATAAAGCAAAATTTGATAAAAACTGAACGGAGAAACAGACAAATATGTAAGCATAAAGGTAGATTTTAATACACTTACCTCAGCAATTGACAGAACAAGGACACACTCTCACACACACACACACACACACACACACACACACACACAGTGAAGACATAGACAATTTGAATAGCACAATTATCAAAATTGACCGAATTAGCATACGTATAACACCTCACCCCAAACTTCAGAATATACATTACTTTTAAGTGTACATAAAACATTTACCAGAAATAGCATATGCTAAGTAACAGAGCAAATCTCAACAAATTTAAAATGACTGAATTAACAGGGAGAAGTTTGATTACTACAGTAGGTCTGAGCTCGAAATCAATACCAAAAATACCATTTTTAAAACCTCAAATGTTTTGAAACTTAGGAATACACTGCTAAATAGCCCATGAGTTGAATAAGAAAGATCTGAATTAAAAAATATTTTGAGCTGAATCATAATGAATATATGATATTTCAAATTTGTGCTATGCAAGTAGAGCTGTGCTTAAAGGAAAGTTTGTCTTTAAATGCTTATATTAGAAAAGAATAAAGGTTGAAATAGATTATCTAAGTATCCATCTTAGGAAGTTAGGAAAAGAAAAACAAATTAAACCCAAAGAAAGTAGAAGAAAGGAAATAATAAAGATAAGAGCAGAAATCAGTGAAATATAGTCAACAAAACCAAAAGTTTAATTCTTTGAAGAGACTAATAAAATTTGTAAATCTCTGAGAAGACTGACCAAGGAAAAAGACAAAAAGGTACAAATTGCCTATGATTCATATTTCCTACATATATATATATATATATATATTTTTTTTTTTTTGCGGTACGCGGGCCTCTCACTGTTGTGGCCTCTCCCGTTGCGGAGCACAGGCTCTGGATGCTCAGCGGCCATGGCTCACGGGCCCAGCCGCTCCATGGCATGTGGGATCTTCCCAGACCAGGGCACAAACCCGTGTCCCCTGCATCGGCAGGTGGACTCTCAACCACTGCGCCACCAGGGAAGCCCTCCTACCAATATTTGAAGGCAATAAAAATTATCAAAAATGCCAATTAATTTTAAATTTTAAATGAGATAGACAAGTTTCTGGAAAAACACAACTTATCAACACTGACAAAGAAGAAATAGAAACTTTGAAGAGTCCTATGTTTGTAAATATACATATATTTCTGTATCTTTACATGAATTGAATAATAATAAAAATCCTCCCACAAAGAAAAATCTAGTCACAGGTGGCTATTGGTGAATTTTACTAAGCATTTAAGAAATATTAATCTTACCCAAAATCTTCTCCAAATAGGAAATAAGAAACACTTTCCAACTGGATGAAATTTGATAAGGAAAAAGAATGATGGAAATAGATTTTTAAAAATACCTTGGGAAAGTATGCATCATCAATAAACTTTAGACACAAATACACTTTTATAATTTTTAGAAATTATTTTTACCTTGTCCTGATTTTGAACTTTAAACAGAGTTCAAAAAGAAGCTGCTTCTTGGTGTAACTCCATTTGTACTAATAGAATAAAGGAATTCAGGGCTTCAGTAAGAATTTATTGATCTCTTCTCCTTTCTTTTTACCTTCTCTCCTCACCGTGGGCTTTTCTCTCCTGTGTACAGAACATTTGATTGCCTTTCTCCCTCAAAACTCCTCCTCAACCCTGTCATTTCCTAGTGCCTTCCTTTAACCACCCGGACTTGAAAAATGAACCTAATCTTCCACTGCTAATTTCTCATGTCCCATTTTGTCTTGCAGCCTCAGCAACCTGATCTCCAACTGTACCATTCCACTCGAACTGCTTTCAGAAAGGTCACCAATAAACCCCAAATTGCCAGATGCAATGTAACCTTCTCAGTCTTCACTTTACTGGAACTTTCTGCTGCATTAAAACGGTCCACTTGCACTGTTTCTCCAAACTTTACTCCCTTGACCACCTTGACAACGATCTCTCCTGGTTTTCTAATCACTGTGTTTCTTTGGAGCCTTCCTCCTCTGATAATATATTTCTAAGTAGATACTCTGTTCAACTTTTTAACATATGCAATATTTTTTTTATCAAAATAATTTCCATATCCACAATTTCTGTGTTAAAGCTTTAAAGGAACATTGTATTTTTTAGGTTGGTTGAATATTGCCTACTATTTTACTGCAAATGCACTTATTACCCAAAATTTTAAAAGTCCAAAAAGTTAATTTATGTTATCAGAAATTCTAATTCAGTTAATTTGCCTGAAAATGAATTAATTAGAATTGCTTCCAACTCCACCTACCATTGAATTGAAACATTCTAAATGATTTTAAATGCATCTTAATGTGTTGTATTACTATTCTTAAAATAAATAGCAATATTCAAAATCAGAAATAGCTACAAATTTAACCTATGTCTTGCTCATCTTTTGAGCAAGGCTAGTAAGCTATCTGTTACTCTTTCTCTCAGACCCTTGAAGGAAAACCAGCTAACCACTATGGCTCCAACCTCATACACAGCACAGAGGCTGGGATAGATTCTTTCCAGAAAAAACTCACAATTGGCCCTTTCTACACCTGAAGTAAGAACACAATTGTAATCTCCACCTAATAGCCCAAAGCCTTTCCTTTGTAGTCACTTTGGCCTGAATTAAACAACACATGGATATACAAGTCAATAATTAAAGGGAAAGTAAAGAATATGGACCATGAGAGACCTGACAAATGTGGTAGAAAATTAGGACTTTTCTAAGTATCAGGAAAGTATTTAAATTAACTTGCCCTTTGGGGGAAAAAGTTGAGCAGTTTTTGCATTTGTCAAACACTTGTGTTGGAGTACAGTGAGCTACTCACCTCACTATAAACTGTTAGTACATTTTAAAGTCCAAATGTGTCCTCAGATTAAGAAGCAAATGTTATATGCAAATAATCATGTTACCAAAACAAACCTGGGTCTGCTCGCCTGAACTGCAGCAAAACCAATCTACTGATACTAGGTTGTGGTGAAGGAAAGTACAGCATTTATTGCAAGTCCAAACAAGGATAACAGGCAGCTAATGTTCAAAAGACTTGAACTTCCAGATGGCTTTCAGGGAAAGGTTTATAAAGGCAAAGTGAGGGAGGGGATTGCATGGTACCTGATCAGCCTGTGGACATTCTTCTAACTGGCTGGTAGTGAGGTAACAGGGTGGTATTTTGGGAGTCAACATTATCAGTCCTCAGACTCCAGCCAGTCTGGTGGCTATGTGCATATGGTCATCATGCAGTTAGCTTCTACCTGGTGGGGATTTTTTAGTATCTGCAAAACGACTCAGGGATGTGGCTCAGGATATTATCTATAGTTCTTGAGGAGGAACTAAAGGTCCTTGACTTTGTTTTATGGCTAAACTATTATTATTTTGTCTTCCTTGACTGCTTTCCTTTGTTTCTGCATTTTCTCACTTCTCTGATTAAATTTTCTCTGTGGAACTCAGGGAAGGTCTAGGAGGCTAAAGTTTTCTACAAACAAGAGGCAGGGGAAACAGGGGTCTGTCCCCATAAAGGTCCTGCAGGGTCCTGTTCGGTTTCACATCTGTAAACTTAAGATAAAGGACTCTGGTAAATTCCCTGAAATCATTATCTAAATCAAACTGTAGAAATTTACAAAATAGTGAAATATATGTTGCATTCATCCAAATAAATCATTTCAGTTACTATTTTTCTACAGATTATAATCCCACATGTGCAGTCATTGACTCATCTCATAATTTACAGCCTACTGATTAATGATGTGGTCCACCACAAAATTGGAGAACACTAAACACCAAAATTTAGAATATTTATTTTAAATTACTTCATCTTTCTAAAAATATTTTAAAGATGTCTAACAAAAAATTACATTCTTTATTCTTTAGCTGACTTTATCTCTAGTTCTTATATAATCCTATCATTGAGTGAATATAAATCATTAAGGCACGAAAACTTTCTAAGTAGGAAAGAACTCATGAATGAAAAGGAACTTTTGTAGAAAGGTTATTCTACTTGGAAAGGAATAGCTAGGCTTTTAACTAAATCTTCATGTTTTAAAGGACATGTTATTAAATTGAAATAGAATCTGTAACTCCTTCATTGTATTTCAGTTTAGGTAAAATTTCTTCACCAAATATGAGGACATTCTTATAAAGAATTCTCTCTTTATATATAAAATACCCAGCTGCCCTTTAAGCCCTTTAAGTCACTGTAAAAGAACGGGTCTATGAAGGGCAAATGTGTGCATTGGCACATAACTGGATCCTAAGAAGGAACTCAGTAATTTCAATTCAGATAAGTCTTAGTAGAATGAAGCATGTTGTAAAAATACTGGTGCCTTTTTTTAAAAAGGTCCACATACTCATAAGATAAAGACAGAAAAAAGGATGCCATAATAGTGCTTACAGTGTCTGATTGAGGTAGATTTGAGCATTTACAAGAGGTGTTTGGAATGTCTGTTTCCCATTAATGATAGAACAAAGCACAAGAGGCATCTACTACCTCTGCCTCCCCACCCACTTCAGTTCACCCCTGTCAATCTTAACCGCAACAGATTGCTCTCTTAACTGACATGAACAGAAGGGCTCCACCATGAAACCCTATCTTTTGACAATGGCTTTCTGAAAGCAGGAGAAGATGAATGAGGCAGGAAAGAAAATTGAATCAGAGTATCATTTTGCTAACCCTAGCCTTGCCTTACTTCCATCCCAGCTTTCTTGTCTGGCCCTTAGCACAGAAGAGAATGGGCTAAATTTATCTAGGGCTCCTTTTCTTACCTTTTCAACTCCAACACTCTTCTCTCTCCCATTCTTTCCAGTCACCACACCACAACTCCCTCCAAGGCAAATCCCTGTTTCCTATTAAAATTGACTTTCTCAGTTCTCAACTGCCAACAAACTCTTAAGTTCTTCCAAAATGGCTAAACTGAAGTAACAACTGTAATAAATTAATCTATTCTAATGGAGATGGATAGAAAAGCCTAAAACCACCCTCCATCCTCCTCAAATAATTTTAGCAATAATTTGGAATAGTAAAAGATACTTTCTGGTCAAATAGAAAAGGAAAAAACTGGGGAATTACATGAAATGTGAATATCTTCTCCTCCTCTTTTCTCCTGTGTACAGAACATTTGATTGCCTTTCTCCCTCATCTTTTCTCCTGTTGTTGTAGAGAAGTTAAGTACTAGAGTTTGAGATCCTCTCTGTAACTCATCAGGTCTATTTCCTAGAACAACACATTTATCTTAAAACTTAGGCTCATCAACTGTAAATGGAGTTTACAAAAATATCTAATCATAGAATTGTGTGTATCAGATTGGTTTTTATATAAATTTAAGAAATAATTTAATAGTCCTATCAGAAACCCCACCAGTTCCATTATCTTATTCTGACTTATGGGTCATGACGATATTTTTTTTTTTCTAGTTTTAGTCAGTAAGCAATCAGATTCTTCACTGCCACATTTTAAAATTTATTATAGCTTTCAGTCTTTACAACTGATAATATTTTCCTAATGACTATGTGTGATACATGCTTTATAATAAATAACCAGGCAAGAATGACTAAAAGCAAGACCTCGGCATGTGGCCAAGCTGTCATTGATGAAACTGGGTTTGGCTTGTGTGAAGAAAAGATGGTTGAATTTCCAGACAGTCCAGGCAGCAAAGAAATTAAAGCTTAATAATATCTGCAACCTTTGCCATAGCTGGGGGAAACAAGGAAGAAATAGAGCAGATCCACCAACTTCCAGGAAAGCTATTAGAAAAGAGGAAGTTAATATTAAAGAAAGGGTTGGAAAGTTATAAAGTGGAAAGGTAAAATCACGAATAGTGACCAAATCTCTAAGGAGTCATAATAATGGCCCATGGTTAACCTTGACATGTAGCTGTTATGAAAGACAGATAGTCATAAGCTGACCTATACAGCAATGCTTACTGACAAAGTATAATTATCTATTATATTTTAAAGCCTCCAAGAATCTTCTTCTCACTGATTATTAATCTAAATATATTTTTTGGAAATAAAGAAAGTACAATGGCTGGCTAGCTCAAGGTCACACAGTCCTAAGAAAAACTAAGAAACAAATTTCTTACAACCATTTTTGATGTTGCTAAAAGAACAAGGATAATTTCATCTCCTTCATCTCGTTTGGAACACATTCTTCACATTAATTTAAACATCTATAATCATGTTAGATGTTGGTTTCTGTCTTTAAAAAAAATCTATTATCAGAAAAATGTGATTCCATTTAAATGTCAAAATAGATGAAAATTTATTTTTGAAATAGGGTCTCCTTCTCTATTCCTTATTTGCATGATAATATCACTTATCTTGAAGGGTCATGAACTCTTTTTATAAGAAAATAGTTCATGAGGATTCATGTCATCATCTGTGACCCATTATCTTTCTGAAAACATGCTGTAAATGGACTAACACACTGACAACTTTGTTTTGACTATGGGAGATCATTTCAACTATTTTAAAAGGATATAAAGTATACGGTGGGATTAATAAAAAAATGTGTGTGTAAAAGAGTTTCTTATAGCCTTTTTATAAAAATGAGCTTGTCTTTAGATAATATAAATCTTATTTTTATATCTTTCATCCAACAACTTCAATGTAAAAATTTATTGGTTTGTTTTTCTTCTATTTTAGACTTCAGGCAGAACTTGCTTTTACCTGAGGCTGAAGGATCTCTTCTGTGTTTATTTATGCTCTTTGAGCTATGAATACTGTCATGTTTATCATAGAATATGGTCATGTTCTTTAATTGTGGAATTTTAGATTAATTGTTCAAGAGTTCATTAACAAGCTAATGATTTACCAAAAATAGTGATTTTCTCCCAATAAGTAATCTCTTCAAATCTTGAAAATATATAATGAATTTACAGATGTCTCAGGGAGAGAGTGGAGGATGAAAAAGCAGAACATCTGTGAGATCCTGGATATGATGACAGTTTTAAAAAATAGAATTAAGAACCAAGAAGATCGATAATGACACCACATAGAATAAATATGCATTATTCAAGAATTCCTAGGATATTAGAACAGTGCAAATGGGGCCAGATAAAAAGTCTGTTAGGAGGTAGTGAGCCTTTTGTCCTCTTATGAAGTACAGATTAAAAATATATCTAAGGCCAAAAAGAAAAGAAAAATCACAAATTACAGTTACACTATACATTGTTAAGGAAGATCTAGCATATCTGAGATGTGTCCTTACCTTTGTGATGTTGATATAAAAAAACCTTCAAGAAAATGTGGCAGAGTAGATCAGACACAGAAATTTCCAAAGGCATTTTAATGGTAGTTGTTATGTCACAATGATGATATTTTAAGTAGCTTGCTATAGGCTAATCGAGCATTTTTCTGCAGCCAACAGATACACTAGTTTTAAATTTTGGAAATAAAAGTCTGGTAGATATTATGGTCAAAAACTGTGAAATGTCAGAGATTTTACTCTACTTGCAAGCTAATAAATCAGCCTGCCACAGTTTCCTGGATGTTTGTAGAAGACAGGAATCTCTGGAGTCAGAAACAAAGGAAAGTTTATTAGTCACCGCAATAGAGTGGCCTGAGTATCAGCATTTGTGCTGTGTCCCTGAGCCCCATCCCCACAGGTTGATGTACAGAGAGCCAGTGATGTCTGCACGTGTACTAGGTTACATTACAGGACTGGAATCCTGAACGTTGAAAGAATGACATATTTGTTATATCGGACAACAAACAAATGTGCCTTTTGCTTTGAAGGGAGATACTGTTTCTATCTTCCAAGGCTATTTGCTATACATGCGTCAGCAAATTTTTTGTAAAGGGACAGATAGTAAATATGTTAGGCTTTGCAGGCCGTATGGTTTCTGTTGCAATTACTCTACTGTCGTTATTGTAGTGTAAAAGCAGAAACAGACAATACGTAAACAAATGGATATGGTGAATTCTAATAAAACTTTATTTACAACAACAGATGGCAAGCCAAATTGATCCATGGTCCACCTCTGGTGTAAAAACATCCTCAAAAATATAGTATTAAACAAAGGCACTCAGTGTCTCTGCTCACAAGATATGCAGAAACATGAGACTCATAAACATGTCTCCCAACATTAGGAAGCAGTTCTCAGGTATAATTAAAGGCTAGATATTTTACCTATATTATATATCTAGTGACACACCCACAGAGGCACACACTACACATACAGAGGTAATAATATATCAAAGAAATATCACCGAAAATGACTGTATAAGCTAGCCATTAAAAAAATTTACTCAATAAATGTTTTTTGAGCATCTACTATGTGCCAGGTATTATTCTATGTGCTGGGAGGCAAAGGTGAACAAATCAATAGAATTTATATTACAGTGGCAGGAAAGAGATCATGAACAAATGAGCAAGTTAAGTGTAGACAAGTGCTGTGGAGAAAGGTAAATAGAATGGCTTAATATAAAACTTATTTCACTATATAGAATGAAGACACAATAAGCAGACTTATGCATATAAAATAACCTGCTGTGTGACAGAAGAGGCAAATGGGAAAGTGTGGAACAGTTAATATGTAATGTTTGAAAATTGGCTAACAAAATGGAAAAATAAAATTATAATTTTATCTCAATAATACACACAAATAAGGCCTAGATATATTAATAACCTGAACAAAATGTAAAATATCTGAGAACGTGAAGTATAGGTCAGGTTGTAGGGAAAGCTCTTCTTTCATACACTTTCAGTAATGCAAGTCCATACAGAAGGATGCCTGTACCAGGATATTGCATATAATAGCAAAAAATAGAAATAAACATCCATAAATTAGGGAATAGATTAAATGTGGTAATATTTAAGATGAAATGCTGTAATTTAAAAAAATAGTGTTTTTAAGTATATCAATGCAACTTTATCCCAAAAACATTTTGAGTAAAAATAAGCTAAGTTGCAAAAATGACCAGAATAGCTTGTTAACATTTTGGGGCTTACATATACACACCCACACAAAAACAATGCCACACATTTTCTATGGATGTACATGTATGGAAAGGTAAAAGGTTCTTAAAAGTACTAGAAAGATAACAAACTAAACATGGTGATGACTCCTAGGGAGTGTAGAGAGGGCTGGAACTGGGAGCAGACATCAAGTGGGATTTTAGCTCTATCTGCAACATCCTAATTTAAATGGACTATATACTCATACATGTTGTAGGCTGAAAATGTCACCCCCCCATCAAAGATATCAGATTCTAATCCCAGAACCTAAAAATGTTCTTTTATATAAAAAAGATTTTGTAGGTATGAATGAACTAAAGATTTTGAGATAAAGCGATTATCTTGCATTATCTGGATGAGTTCTAAATGCAATCACAAGTATGTTTATAACAGAGTGGTAGAAGAGATTTGACACAGATGCACAGAGAAGAAGGCAATAGGAAGACAGAACAGAGAGATTTGAAGGTGTTGACTTTGAAGACTGGAGAGATACAGCCACAAGCCAAGCAATAGCAGCCCCCACCAGAAGCTAGAAGAGGCAAGGAATGGACTCTCTCTGATAACATCCAATGGGAGCATGGAACTGAAAATATCTTATATTTTGGCCCAGTAATACTGATTTCAGACATAGGTCCTCCAGAACTAGGATAGAATAAATTTCTATTGTTTTAAGTCACCCAGTATGTGGTAATTTGTTACAGCAGCCACAGGAAACTGATACTCTAGGTTACTTATATAATCTTTTTAAAGAATACACATAGAGAAAAGACAAAAACACAAAAAAGCCAAATGTTAACAGCTATTAGTTCTGGGTCATGGGTTGTGATTAATTATTAATTTCTTCCTTCTCTGATGCTTCCAAGTTAAAAACGGAAAACGACAATGATAAATATCAGGACAAGGAAAACACAAAGTAGATTCACTCTGGGAAACTGTCAGAGAATTAGAGCATTTCGAAAATTTTACTTTGGAGCTAAATTTCTCAATTAGGGTATTAACTATAGAATCGGTTTAAAGATTATAAACGTCTCTAAGATGAACTAATATCGCTAAATCTATGGCTATTGCCTCTAAATTAATTTAGTTCATATACAATTCCAAAGCCTCTGGTATAGCTAGAAGAAAATCTACATTCTCTGGAATATGCTCCAGGTCTCTTGGTTGTTACCAGATACCTTGGAATCAGAATTCTGCAAGCAACGAGCTGAGTTTGACATAGGGATTTCTGTATCTAAGAAAGTCCTTAGCCTCTAGTAGAGAGCCTGAGGCTTGGGCTAAGCTTATACCTCGGTATATACTACTTATGCTGGTGGCTGCTGTCACTCCTTGGCTTGTAGTGGCATCACTCTAAACTTCATAGATATATTTTAGGTAAGCAATTTGCATAAGGACTCTAAAATGTCCCAAGACTCTACCTGAGAAAATACCTTTGATAAAGAGGCAAGTTTTTCTTGCCCACATTCCCTTTCATGATAGCCATTTTCCCCCTTACAAGGGAAAACATAATTCTCATCCATCCTAATCCTACTATAGTATATTGTTTCAGGAAATACCCTTAGCATGGATAATCATCCACAGATACATAATCTAAATTAGGGAAACTGGCCCAATTTTCATCTCATTAAGAAATATATTACCAATAAAAGTTTATTTTTATATTTACCATTCATTATCAAAACATATGTACATTTTTTATTATTTTTGTATTCATAAAAATCATAATGATAACAATTCAGAAATTTTTTACTTAAAATCTGTATGGTCACAGGACATAAAAAAACACTAAATCCTAATTTATATACATATTTTTATGGCAAATAAGTGTGAGGGGGGGGCTTGTCTTAGTTTGGGTCTACAAACAAGGGGAGCTGTGACTTCAACAAGGAGTGAGAATCCAAGTCATTGGCAGGAAGGGGAGGGACAAAGAGGCAGGGAAGGAGGGTGACAAATGTACATGAGGGCTGGATTTGTTGTGCCCAATTCCTAAGAGACACAAGATGGGGAAGGGAAGTTATTTAAACCAACAACCTTGACTGTATCAAAGCAAAAGTGTATATGTGTACTGGCAAAAGGGCTGAGTCTTCTCAGCACCAAGAAGCCTGACCTTAGATGTTTTAGTCATTCACTTTAACTTTCTATTACTTAAAACACACAGATCTCTCTGCTTATGTATTTCCTATTCTAAAAAATAAAAAATCTAAGAAATAAAATGTAGATCTAGTTTTATTTTACTCTTGCAAAATAATTCATCCTCCAGACTTTATATTTTGATGCTATAATCAAACTTCTCTGGCTTTAAAAGAACAAACAACCTAAATTTATAGCCTTATAGATATTTAAGGATTTGGGAATACTGACTGTTTGATTAATCCTAAACTCTGCATTCAAGTTTCCAAACATCTTGAAATATAAAGGGCATTTTAAACAGGAAGACAAATAATTACATTACTTTTAGTCTGGGCATTTGATCAAGAAGTTTCCTGTCACATTTGGGTAGGAATTTCTATTTAGATTACCAGTCAGATAGATGTTCTATCATCATTTTAATCAAGATAACAACTCTTCAATCAAGGATACAATGAAATCAAAACACATACAGGAACATACATTTTATAAGTGGGAAAGATGCAGGTCATGACACAGTACAATAAACTACTCTTAGGAGAAAGGCTCTCATTGTTTCTTTAATAAAATGAAAAAGTAAATTAAAAACCACTATAATTCATTTCAGGTATATGTTGCAGGGCTATAGCAACATGGTACCAGTCTATAAAGTAATTCACAATCTGTATTAGATTATAAATACTTCCTAAATACTCCTGTGCGTTTTTTAAAAATGATACCCTCCTACCTTTCTTCGGCTGCACTGATTCTTTTTCTTCCAAAGAGCAACATCTAGGAAATTTTATGCTCAAAATCAAATTACGTGAATCATGTATTTCTAGTAGTAGCTAGTCAGAATACAACTACTCTTAGCTCTTGCATTGCTAGACTATGGCAATAACGATAAGAAAAGTCCTTTCCCTCTTGAAGATTGTCTCTAGCTTCACAGACCCTGAACTAGGAATTTGAGGCAGGAGTGCTTGCAGGTAGACAGAGAAGTGAAATAAGGCTAATTTTGGTGTTTCTCTAAATATCTGAACATGCTTGCTTCAAGAGATAGCCAAGAGTCTGTTTCCCTACCTCTTAACCCTTAACTAATTCTTCACACCAAGGATCCTGTGGCCTGGTTTCTATTGAAAAGTCGTTTAAAAATCCAGAGATGAAGTGTTTTCTTTTCTGGATGAAATGCTTTAAATTTTTATTTAAATAAATATTGTTATTCGCCAAGTAAAACATTCAGGTAATTCTTAGCTTTGAAAAGAAATTTAATTATCAAGGACAAAAGCTCCCTCTTTTTGTTGAAAAGCTGAACAGTTTTTCTACTGTTTCCTTTTAAGTGGAGGCCTCTCATAATGTTCCACCCTCAATAAGAAAACTCTGGGGTGTACCCATCAGCTCTGGGGACATCATTATTTTTCAGGATGATTGGTGATTAACAAATGCATTATATCATCAACTTGCATTTATTAAGTGAAATGAACATAATGTTATGCTGCATGCTGTATGAAGCAAGTTAAATACACAGTCTCTACCCTCTAGAAGGAAATTATTTATATTTATCAGATAGCAGCATGATGTAATCCATGGAGCATTGAATGAGAGCAGATTTTATTCATGAGAGTATCACTAACTGATATATATCCTTTAGCTATTCCTTAGGAAAGAAGAATCAAGAACTGGAGGAATTACTTCTGTCTTTTGCCTAGGTATTCCGATAATGACTCTACATCTCTGCTTCATGTCAGAAAGGGATAACCTAGCCACCATAAAATAAATGTTAGGAAAACTATTTCATCCAGTAAATTAAGCTGGTTATAGCAGAGATTCCCAAAGAGTAGTAAACTTGTGATTACATAAAAATAATTTTAGGTAGTATATAAAAGAACATTTTAATAATAATATATTTATAGCAGTACATATTAGAAATGACTTATGTATTTTCTCCCTAAATCTTTGATATAAAATTTCCTTTTAGATAAATTTATTTCAGTTTAAAAAGTGATTATATTTTTAAAAATATATTAAATGGCATGCAGATACGGCAAGAGTCAGGAAGGCAGAAAAAAAGATGATGAAGTTTGAGCTTCGCATATAAGTAGCAAGAGAATAATGTCAAAATAGTCTGGCTGGCCTTTCACATAAAATTGTCTATTTTGAAGTTGTGATGTTATTTTTTTCATAGAATCGTAACAGTTAAAATACTAGGTAATCAAAACCTATGAAAACTGTTCATCAAATAACTCACAACTTACACACTAAGAAAACAGATACCATTGCAATTATGATATTATAAAAAATAACAAAATACTTAGGAATGAATTTTAAAAAGGAAAAGCAAGGGGTGTACTGAAAACGAGAAAACATTGAGACATATTAAAGACCTAAAAAAATAGAAAGATAGCCTTTGTTCATGGATTGGAAGACTTGATATTGTCAAGATGCAATACTCCCCATATTGATCTACAGATTCAATGTAATGCTTAGGAAAATCCCCAGCTGGCTCTATGGAATAAGTAGACATGATGATTCTAAAATGTATATGGAAATGCAAGAGACCCATGATAGACAAAACAATCTTGGAAAAGAAGAACCAAGTTGGAGAACTCACACTTCCTGATTTTAAACTTACTACAAATTTACAATAATCAAGACAGTGTGGTGCTGGCATAAAGTTAGACATACATCACTGGAATAGAATACAGAGTCGAAAAATAAACCCTTACATGGACTGATTTTTGGCAAAGTTGCCAAGAAAACTCAATGGGGAAAGAGTAGTCTTTTCAAAAAATTGTGCTGGGACAACTGGATATCCATATGCAAAAGAATGAAGTTAGATCCCTACCTTACATCATATTCAAAAATTAACACAAAATTCATCAAAGAACCAAATGTAAGCACTAAAAGTATACAACTCTTAGAAGAAAACGGAAGCACAAATCATTGTGACCTTGAATTAGGCATCAATTTCCTAGACATGACACCAAAAGCACAAGCAATGAAATAAAATTTTTCAAAAACCAGATATACTAGACTTCATAAAAGTTAAAAACTTACATGCTCAAAAGACACTATCAAGAAAGTTAAAAGACAACCCATAGAATGGAAGAAAATATTTGTAAATCATATATCTCATAAGGGGTTTGTATCTAGAATATAAAGAACACTTACAACTCAAAAATAAGAAGACAAATCATCCAAAAAAAGGGGGGCAAATGATCTGAATAGACATTTCACCAAAGAAAATATATAAATGGCCAACAAGCACATAGAATATTGGTCAACATCATTAATCATTAGAGACATACAAATTGAAACCACAATGAAGTACAGCATATTTGCTAGAATGAGTATCAAAAAGAGAGATAATAAGTAGTGGCAAAGATGTAGAGAAATTGAACACTCATACGTTGCTAGTGGAAATACAAAATGTGCAGCTACTGTGGAAAAGTTTGGCATTTCCTCAAAAAGTTAAATATAGAGTTACCACATGCTCCAGCAATTCCACTCCTAGGTATACAACCAAGAGAAATGAAAGCATATGTCTACACAAAATCTTACAGATGAACGTTTACAGAAGCATTGTTCATAATAACCAAAAAGTAGAACTAATCCAAATGTTCATTAGCTGATGGAATGGATAAACAAAATGTGATATATCCATACAATGAAATATTATTCATTCACAAAAAAGAATAAAGTGAAATGTGAAACTGAAATATGCTACAACATGGAAACATGTTGAAACCTTGAAAGCATTAGGCTAAGTGAAAGAAGCCAGAAACAAAAAGCCACATATTGTATCGATATGATTCAATATATCAAATGTTCAGAAAAGGTAAATTCATACAGACAAAGAGAAGATTAGTGATTGCCAGGGTCTGGGATGAGGGACAGATTGGGAGTGATGGCTAATGGGTATATGGTTTGTTTGGATGATGATGATGATGATATTCTGGAATTTGATAGTGGTGATGGTTCTATAACTTTGTGAATATACTTAAACCCCCTGAATTTTATATTTTTTAAAAAGGTGAATTTTATGGTATGTGAATTATATCTCTATTTAAATAATATATATTACTAAACTAGTAGCATTAGTTTACATTTTTTAAAACATGAATTAGCTTTGTTTCGTGTTTCACTAGAATGTTGTTCAAAGAATGAAAATAAGCCAGATTCCAATATCATGAATGTATAGCTAGTACTATATTAGTTTCTTACAACTGCTATAACAAATAACCAGAAACCTTATGGCTTAAGACAGACAAAATTTATTCTCTTGTAGTTCTGGAGTCTAGAGGTCTTAAATGAACATTTCAGCAAGACCATACTCCCTCAGGAGTCTCTAGAGGAGAATCCTTTCTCTTTTCCAACATCTGGTGGATGTTGACATCATCTTGTGGCCACGTCATTTTAATCTTTGCCTCCATGGTCACACTGTCTTCTCTTTCATGTCAAAGGTCCTTCTACCTCTCTCTTATAAGGTCACTTGTGATGGCATTTAGGGCCTATCTAGATAATCCAGGATAACCTCCCTATCTCCCTTTTTCCATATAAGGTAACATTCACAGGTTCCAGGGATTAGCACATGATATCTTTGGTAGCCATCGTTCCATTCATCCTACCTTCAGTACATTGCAGTGTTGATAAATTGTAGTGCATCAGTATAATATAATACACCCGCTGTTATGCTATATGAGGGCATTACTTTAAAAATGAATCTTTTTTAACAACCATAGCAACATTTACTTATTCAAGTAAAAGCTGTTTTTTGAAGTGGCCTTTCTGGAGGAAGAACACTCATTACCACTATACTGCCCTCGCTCAATGTATTTTTGGAACTCCAATCTTGGAAATGTCTTTAGAATCACTTTACAAGTCACCAGGAAAATCAACCTTACTGTTGTATAATTACACACAATATAGCATTATCTACCTTATCCATTGTACTCACCCCTAGATAACTCCCATCTCTTTTAAAATATTAAATCTATCTGGTATTGTACAGTCCTGTTGATTTTACATACTCATTATAGAAAAAAGAGTTTTTAAGGAAAACTATCTCTCATCCTAGTCAATAATGAGCTGCTTGGTAAATGACATATCCAGACATTTTTCTATGTAAGTATATGTTTATGAAAATATTATCAAGCCACACATAGTCTCTTGTAAAAAGTAGTAAAAGTTATTTAAGTGTATCATTATTATTGTTAATATTATTATAACCTATTTTTAAATTTTAAATATGTTATTAACATCTTTCCATATTAATATATATTAATATTTATATTAATAGATAAAAACATTAATACAAATTAATATTAGTTGCTGCATAGAATTCCATTCTTGGTTTTACCACAACTTATTTAATCAATTCTTTGTTAGAGAGTTGCGTGGTTCAGATTTTCTTTTACTATTATCACTATGAAGTAATAAGCTACCTCAGACATAAATCTTTGTACACTTGTCCAGTTATTTCTTTTTAAAATATTTGTGGAATCTAAAAAACAATACAAATAAACTTATTTATAAAACAGAAACAAACCTACAGACATAGAAAACAAACTTATGGTTACCAAAGGGGAAAGGGAGGAGGGATAAATTAGGAGTATGGGATTAACAGATACACACTACCATATATGACATAAACAGCAAGGATTTTCTGTATAGCACAGGGAGCTATATTCAATATCTATAATGGAAAACTAATTGGCAAAAAGTATCTCTATATATGTATAACTGAATCACTTTGCCATACACCTGAAACTAACCCAATATTGTAAATCAACTATACTTCATTTTTTAAAAATCTAAAAAAAAATTTGTGGAAAAGAAATTACTAGGTCGAAGGTGGAACTTTTATACATCTTCCCAAATGGACATCTGTATTTATTCCTCAAGTATTGAGTGCCAAGCACGTCCCTAGCTCTACAGATAGTGTTCTAAGAATGTACATGTTGTATATGGTATGATAAAGACAGTGTGGCCACGAGAAGAAACAAAATGAGGCTTGGAAGGAAGTTTATTATATTCACAGAGAGGGGGGTTACCACACACCACGCAGAGTCACAGGGGAGAATACCAGTGTTGGTCAGGAGGCACAATAGACCAAGGGGAAAGTCAGCCAGAGCCTTGATTTCCTTGGCAAAGGCAAGAAGTATACAAGATTGACAAGATGCTTAGACTCAGATAATCTACCCTCTACTAAAATGGATATACTTCAGAGAAGTAAATAAAAGTTGATTTGTGTGTAAGAAAGGGAAGTACAGGGTGTTTGGGTTGCCTAGAAGAGGAGGCTCTCACCGTCCAGGGTTTCAGGGTTTAAACATAAAATGAGGTCCTGAAGAGTAAGAGTTCTGCAGGAAGAGTGAAAACAATACAGTTGATGAAACAGGGGCAAGATAGGAAATAATTGGATTTCTATATTATAGGAAATAAATGGAGTTGAATATGGCTGCTGTATATGTGACAGATGAAGGTTCATATTCTCAATACATGAAGAATTCTTATAAATCAATAAGTGAAAGTCGAACATATCAGGAGAAGCAGACAATGCACCAAAAAAGAAACTAAAATATCAGATATTTTAGAAGTTCAGTCTCATTGGTAATTAAAGAATGCAATTTAAAAAGTGAAAAAAAATCTTAAAATATGTTTTTCTTGGTATACCAACAATGCTTTAAAATAACTAGCATCTATAATTGGCAAAGGGCACTGTGGGTAACAATGCATGATGTTTAACAGCTTGGGTTGGGAGCCACATTGCCTGGGTTCAAAACTCGCCTCCACCTATCAACTGTAAGAACTTTGGCAAGTTACTTTATCTCTCTTAGTTTCAACATCTATAAAATAGTCCCAGTACAACTTCACAAGGTTATTGTGAGGTGAGGATTAAATAATATGTGTCAAGTGATTAGAGCAGCATCTGGTATATGATGAATGCCCTGTAAATGCTGTTATTATTTTGTGACCCTGCCCAATGATTTTATGTGTACTGTATCCATATACTGAATCACAACAGATACCTGGGCTCATTTCCCATTGACTTGCCTAGTCTGACACCAATACAATACCACTTAGGTACATAATACATATTCATATAATACATGTTAATTGCTGAAGTATTATGTCAATATATTAAAATATATGTTAATGACAGGATAAATTCTCTGGTTATTACTCTAATTTTGAAAATTTTCCTGGCTATTTTTGCATGATTTTTTTTCCTAAATGCACTTTAAAATCTTTTTTTAATTTTCAAATTCCAAAGTAAAATGCTCCAAAACAAGGCTTGGAATTGCACTTAATTAAATGGCATGCTGACAATATTGAGTCTTCCTATCCATGCATATGCTGTTTCTCTTTATTTTACCCTTTCATCTTCCCACATAAATAAATACAACAACAGTTTTGTAAATTTTTTCACATAGGTCATGCAAGAGACAAAACTTTGTGTGTGTTTGTGTATATGTATGTACATATTTATACACAAATACAATGTATTTATAAAACAAATTCTATAGGAAATTCCAAAACAAGTAATTCAATAATGTAGGAATAAGCATATAACTTCCCAAAATAAATCCACTAAAGGGGAAAAAGATTTATTTTAAAATATGAGTATATTTATCTAAAAATTAATCCCATTTCTTTATAGTTAAATTATGTATTTTAATAATCTATATATATAAGGTGCTAAGAAATTCTGTTTTCTAAGTGAAAATCCCTGCTGGTTAATCTGACAAAATTATCATATACATCCACACACAGAAACACGCCCAACTTTGTATTTCCTAATCTAGCTGATGGGTGCTCACAGAAGTTGTACACGGATTATAGTCAATACATTTCATGGCATTTGGATTTCTGCTTGAAATATTTTGTTTACACTGGATAATCAATGCATACAGAATGAAGGGACAAAATTTATCACGGTTCTTTACGAGAAGAAAATTCATTAATCATTCTCCTTCCAAAAAAAAAAAAAAAAGGAAACTCTAACCCTACCAAAAACACCTTATGATCTCTTATTAGAGAGAAAACAAAAGGGCAGTTTCTAGGTTCCAACACATGGACCAAAACAGGCTCTGCAGGAACAGTCCTAAGCCTGGGCCAAACTGCCCAACTTCTATTCTGTGAAATAACAAATCCACGAAAAGTCTGTTAAGTCAAATGGGGGACCAGGTGAAATGTAACACAAATCAATGGCAAAAACACCACAAAGTATATATAAACACTGTAGAGCAAGCAGAGGCAAACTTACCAGGAAGCTAAAGACACTTCAGGGCCTCTCGCCACCGCCAAGATCCCGGAAGCGGCCCAATCAACGTGGCCACTTGTTCACTTGTTTTAAGCTTGTAAAGATACTTTTTATTCCAATTCTTAAAGAAGAACCCCCTCCCTCCCATATTACATATGCTTTTTAGGGAATTCCCTGGTGGTCCAGTGGTTAGGACTTGGCGCATTTGGGGAGAAGCCTAATTTTATTGCACAAAATGTTAATGACCAACAAATAATACTTGTGTACTACAAAACACATACCAACATTATAAATTCCTAGCGATGGTAGAGGAAGAGACCAAGAAAGCCCTCTTTGTATTATCATCCCCCCTTGTTCTAAAACACAGCTGTTTCCAGAGGCAAAGAAAGGAAGGGAGTGGGCAGTACATGCCTCAAACTATCCCTAAAGTTTTATTTTGGTTACATTCTCATAGCATGACAGAGGAGAAAAATGCTAAGATTAATGAGAAAACATAACCATTTAATAAATGACATCTGTTGGAAAGTAACCTTAGAGAATTCAGTCTTTTCAAGTGAAAAAGCATTAAAAAAAAAACTCTAAGCTCTCCTCCACAAAGTAAAATATAAATCGAGCAGAGTGCTTCTGGGGGGGAAAGAAGAGTGTAGCACATTTTTCTATTCTCTTTAAGCTTACATAGAATATAAGGTTCTGGACATTTCTTCCTCATTTTATAATTTATTCAGTCAAAATATGCAAATAGCAAAGAAATGCAAAATCTAACATTGTTATGTTCAGTATTTATTGCAAAGATTGGTCTGCAACATGTTTATGCCTTCCTAATTCTTTTTGTGTTTTAATTGAGGTATAGTTGATTTACAATGTTATATTAGTTTCAGGTGTACAACATAGTGATACAACATTTTTAGAGATTATACTCTATTTAAAGTTGTTGTAAAATATTGGTTATATTTCTTGTGATGTACAATATATCCTTGTAGTTTATTTATTTTGTACATAGTAGTCTGTACCTCTAATCCCCTACCCCTATCTTGCCCCTCCCTGCTTTCTTCTCCCCTCTGGTAACCACTAACTTGTTCTCTATATCTATGAGTCTGTTTCTTTTTTTTTATTCACTAGTTTGTTTTATTTTTTAGATTCCACATATAAGTGATAACTTACAATATTTGTCTTTCTCTGACTTATTTCACTAAGCATAATACCCTCCAGGTCCACCTATGCTGTTGTAAATGGCAAAATTACATTTTTAATGACTGAATAGTATTCCACTGTGTATATATATGCAACACCTTCTCCTAATTCTCTTTGATACTAGCCCAACTAGTCCTGACCTTCTGTTAAATGGTGTTCATCAGGATTTCTAGTTCAGCTGATCTGTTTCAAGCAGCTATCCTGTTCTCTTTTTCTTTTCCACACTCAGAGTAATAACGTAGGAATATAAAATTACTAAAATACTACTTTACTAAGAAGGTTTACTTTAACTTCAGATAACCTTGAACAATTCTTTATATTTGACCTGGTTTGGTAAATTAACAGTTAGAACTTATGGCTAATGTTTTATTTTTACTACTTACATTTTTTTTCTATGTCTTATTCCAAGTATATTTCAATGGTAAAATTGGCAAGATGCATAGTAGGTTATAATATGTAAACACATTGTAATTTTTATATTAAAAATTTATGATGCCCTTGCAATAATCTCCAGTGACTAATCAAAGTAATTAAATATTTCAATCTTTACTGTTTCCAGGGCATCCTTAACCTAAAGTAACTCACATATGGTGTTAGAGAATCCTTGTTGCCCATTCAATGTCCTCTCCTTCTTCCATAGTTAAAGAGCTTCTGACATTTCAGTTGGACTTATGGACGCCCAGAATATGAGCTACATTTCCTGGTCTCCCTTGTTGCTTGATGTGGTATATGACTGAATTCTAGCTAATAACATGTAAGTTTCTTTACAAATAGTTGGCCCACACCTTTTGCTCCTTTATTGGTCCTTTTTTCCCTTCTGCCTTAAAAATGTGGGTGAGGCAGCCAGTTTGGACCATGAGTAGACCTTGGGAATGGAAATCTGTGTATTACAAAACAAGATAGGAAGAATCTGGTTCCCAAGGACTTTGTGGGATAAATCTCTTCTACAGCATTGCACTGTCCATTTTGGAATTTTACTTGAGAAGTAAATAAATTGCTCACTTATTTAAACCATTGTTATTTTGCGTTTCTGTTACTGGCAACTGAACTTTACCATATCTGATATATAATACTGCACCAGCTAATTTTCTTGGACATTTGTGCCAAGTACTAAGATCTCTCTCTAGCATGTATGTCATATTAAAATCTCAGTACAGATAAACAATTTTTGTACACTACTTACAAGGTTTATAATGGTAATGAATTTGTATTTATACCTGATAGCAAATAAGGCATACCTGAATTTACTACTGCTAGATACAGAAAAAGCAGCAAACACATTCAATGTAAAAACTTCCTCAGACCTGTTTTGGGAAGTTAAACTCTGCACATAAATTCCAATCAGATACGAGTTTTTAAAATCACCTTGTTATCAATTGTCCAATAATTTAGCTGCATCATAACTTTTGAGGAAAGAAACCAGATATATTGGAATAAATAAAATAATCAGATCTAAGAACAAGCCATGAAAAATAAATAGTATGGTTGGTTGACCCATTTATTCATTTATTTGATAAACATGTATTAAACTTCTTCTTTGTATTATTTCCCATGCTGATTTATTCTTATACATATAAATAAGACAATTCTCTACCAGGGCATTGCATTTTTATCTTTAAAAAGAAATCTTTGTTTCATTAGTGAAATAGAAACTATTACATTTTGCCCTTTTTAACTTATAACTAAAAATAAATCAGCCTTAGCAAGATCTGTTGAAAGCCTGAGGTAATAGTATAGTGAGGCTATTTAAGCCATTTCAATTCATATGTTGAATGAAAATTCCGATAGTTACATTCCTCTTTCGTAATTGTAAATAATTTAATGTATTAATTCATTTGACAAAGTGTGTTGACACATGAGCATTCATCATTCTTTTGATTTACTACTTGGTGTTATATTTGATTACATTGCAAAGCTGTAATCAAATATAATATACTGTCTTTGAGAAAGACAGTATTTCTCTGTACACATAATGTGCAAGTTGCAGAATGACTAACCAGGGTATTTAGCCAGAGTTTAGATTGAAATAAAAAAGGATGGAGGTTACAGAGGCAGAACTAGGAATGTGGCCATAAGAGTTGTTAAGGTTGTGACTAAAGAAGATCTAAGCAGGCAAAGATCCAGGTCAAGAAAATTAGCAAAGGCTGGAGTTGGCAAGTACCTTGCACCCTGATTAGAAATCAGTAAATCAGGAATCAGGGTTGATCTGAAGCTCTGCTAGAAGACCGAGACCAAAGATTAGAGATTCTGGGCAATACAAGATCAGAAACTCAAGCCAAATAGCTTAGCAGCAAGGGCTTAGGTTCCCATTAGAAGGCTCTGAGCAAACAGGCATGGGTAATCAACAGTAAAAACGAGGTTTATCATTGAGCCAGGGAGTCTGTAGGTTTAGGGCTCCCCATATGTTTAACCCAAGGCTAGAATATATCTTACAGCAAGAGACTGGCCTGAAACTTCAGATACCCTTGGCTGGGAAGAAGGAGTGAGAGAATTGAAGAATTAGGAAATTCTTGATATAGGGATCCAAACTCCAGATATGTTAGACTTTCTCAAGCTAATTTATGAGCTTGATAGAGTTTTATCAAATACAAGATCACATCAGTTGTCAAATTAGGATCCCTTAAAATCAAGGGGTGGGCCAATTTAGTGAAGACCCTGGTACGACGTTCTTCATCTGGTAGAATTAAGTATTGCTGACTAGTTTTGTACTTTCTCAAGCATAATGCATAAACTATATATATTATTGGGAACCTGAAATATGACATTTGGTTTCAAATGTAAGAATATGGAGTTTTTTTCTTTTAGGCTCTAGGCCTGATAGCTAAACCATGAAAGGGAAAACCCAAGAGGCTGAGGCACCTTGGATCATCACATCCACTGTGTTTTCATCCTACTGTGAGAAAAAAATCAATCCGTATACAGAGATAGGCAGTATCATGAGTTTCCTACATCAACAGAGAGAGAGACAGAGACAGAGACAGCGAGAGACAGAGACAGAGAGAGAGAGTCTCAAATCTTTTACAGACACTGAACCACACATTTATGCCAAAATCAGCTTATTTATCCCAATGTAGGATTGTAGTCTATCCAAGTTTTCATAGAAATTTCTATCTTACCCAAATTTTACCTGCTCCTGAAATTCCATCATCTTCAAAACAAAATAAAATCCTAGTTTTTAAAATTTAGATTGATAAAAAAAAGGCAGAGGTAGGGTTTTTTTTTCAATCTACATAGTTACAGAGTGAACTCTAACAATATGTGTGTGATTACGAACAGATAAATTTCAACTCATTCTGCTATAGTGAGCAGAGAAAAATAGTAAAGTTTGAACAAGCAATAGATAAAGGGACAATACTATAAGAAAATCAATAGAGCAAGATTCCTAAAAGGAAAAAAGAAAGAGAAGAAAAAATCTAAAGTAAAGGGGTAAAATTACAAATGGGCTTTCGGACAAGCTGTAAGTACTCCAGGCAATGAAGGATGATTGAAGACTGGAATTAAAAACAGATTCAACCAACAAGAAACATATTTTGTAAGGAAGGACAGATGTAATGGCTTGAGGGGAAGAAAGGAAGTAAGCGATGGAGCAGTGAACATAAAAGAGTGACTCAGCTCTGCAGTCACAGCAAGGTGATCAAGAGATGAGGTTGGAAAGTACAAAATGACTTTTCAAGTCAAGCAGGAAATTTCAAATTAATATCAGAGTCTGATTAGACATAGCAAAATGGTAGCTGATACAAAATTAACCCTCTCCTGTTCTTAAAAGTCTTGAGGTAGGAAGAGGGAAGTTTGCAGGGAAATGAACAGGGAGAAATTCAAAGAAATTAACAGCTGTTTACATGTAAGAAAAGCCCAAGTAGGAAAAGATTTTAAGCAAGAGAAAACTCATCAATCACCTAATTTAATACCATCAATGTGCAAAGAACTGTGGTGTAGATGAACGCCCTTAGGTTCAAGCCTTTGTTCCACTTCATACATTATCATCTTATGCAAGATTCTCTCTTCTTTGAGCAAAAGGATCTTTGTCTATAAAGTGAGGATAGTAACACATATTTAATAGAATATTATCAAGATTAAATCCAATAAATTGTGCTAAAGTGCTATGTAAATGATACTCATTATTGAAAAATAGGAGTGGACGTTTATTTTACAGTAGTTTTAAGCAGAAGAGGAAACTGCTTAGAGAAGTTTTCTTATGCCCACAGGGAAACAGTGAGAGTGCAAGGATTCACCCAAAGCAATCCAGCTAGAAAGTATGTGATCCTAAAATACTTAGCTGTACTGCCTCAGTCCCTGATTTCAGAGAATTTGCAATCTAGTTGAGGGGGAAATATGTGGAATGTTAAATAATAAGACAACAAAAAAATGATCACAAAGGAACCCATGATCCATGTTAGATGAATGTTAGAGATACGGTGGTTTATGCTGGAACATTCTTAGAAGAACTTCTGGAAGAGAAAAGACTTGAGTCATGCTTATTAGGATGATTGGAATTGGCTAATCAAAATGAGGAATAAGAATAGAAGAAAACAGCAAAATAATAAGGCTAAAAATATAAAGCACAGATATTCAGATTACTTAGTCCATCTATGTTAAAGAGCTAAAAAATTAAAATGTAATAGAAATTTTAAATGCTGCTTACATGTCATTGAAACAGAAGAAAATAAGCTGCAAATAATGATACAACTCCAATATATAGAATATATTGGCTATAGAACATACAGAATAATATGAAACAATCTACTATTCGCTATTTGAGGGATGTTTAAAATAAATGACTGTAGTACACTATATGCTAACCAGAGACCAAAAAACAATAAAAGAAAATGTAAGCCAAAATAAATACAGGCAAAATAATACTATTAAGAAATAACCTTATTTTAAAATATTGCTTCCTGATTTTAATGCTTATTTTAGATTTAAGGTTTAATAAAATTATATTCAGTTTCATAAATGCTTGTTTTCATTGGCCTTGAAAAAATTTAGAAAGAGAAAAATCAAATCTTAGGACTTTTTTTATACTATTGAAAAAACTGATAAATCTTTCCACAACATGGTCCGACTAAGTATAAAAACTACATTGTATCATCTACTTATTTTGTGGGAATTTTGAAAACTCTAAGTTGAAACTCAAAGTGGAAACACAGATATAAAATACATAAGAGAAAAGGAAAGTGTGCTTAAATTACAAGACCTTTAAGGTGCTCTTAGGCAGCACAGGTCTAGAACAATTCCTGCTCTCTTCAACCCTCTTCTTTGCCCTTTTGACTCCTACCAAAAGTGTCAACTGGGAATGCTGTCTATTGTGCTAGAAATGTGAGAAATATTGTTCAAGTCGTCCCTGGACAACTTTGGGATAAGACCCTACCACGTTATTTCCAAAACATTTCTTCCATTAAAGCATTTCTTATGAAAATGCAAACAGTATCTGGCAGGAGTAATACATTCCACTATTAAAACCGTGATGAGCATTTCATTATCAGCTTAGCTATCTATATTCCTAGTGGGACTTATATCCTTAGAGGATTTATTTGAGGGAATGGGAAGTTAAGATAGGCCTTGGCATGATTCATGTATTATTTAGGATTCTTTAGTAACAAGCAACAGAAACCAAACCTGGCTAATTTAAGTCAAAAGAAAACATAATGATATGAGCAGCTTACATGCCCTAAGGGATCGCTGAACAACAAGGTTGGAAAAAGTGGAACCAGACAACCCCAGAAGGTCTTCCCAATCCCATGTGACCACAGCTGATCAGATATAAACAACAGTTTCTTCTGTCTCTCATTACCTCACTCAAGTGTCAGCATCCCAGGAGAGCAATTGATTAGTCATATTTAAGTCACTTACCTTACTGTTGACACTACTGGGGAAGGTTAGAGGAAGTATTTGGCAGGAATAGCCAGCAAACTTCTCTGGTTTTGGTAGAAGCAAATCAAGCTCTTGGATTTCCATCATGTCAATACTGCACACAGCAAAAGATAGCTAATTTGGAAAGAGCAAATCAGAGTGCCATTAGGAAAGGGCAATGGAGTCTCGGCAGCCAAAAAAAAAAAAAAAAAAAATCAAATATCAAATGAGTACAACAGACAGTCTTTATGGAGGGTTCTCAAGTGAAGCAACCCTGTGTACTAAGAAATAACAGCTTCAAATGCATATTCATTCAATACATAGAACATACGTTATTAAAACAACTCATTAGCTACTGTTTGAGCAGTGGCAAAAATGACTGAAATTAGAATGTACTTAACCAGAAAGCAAAATCTGATAAAAACGGCATGCTAAATAAAGACAACAGCATTAAAAAGAAATTTAATGGATAGTCCAAAAAAATAAAATAAAATAATAGTGGATAAGAACACAAACTCTGGAGCTAGCCTGTTTCTGTGACCATAAAGGAGCTACTAAATCTCAAATAATTCATGTAACTTTGCCTGCCATAAACTGTTTTGATCCCACAGACAAGCCAAAATTCTGGTGGCGTATGTAACATTTACAAATTGCCACATAAACTTGGGGTGCACATGAGATCACTTCTTTATTTTTCCAGTGAATTGCTTAAGCCCACACCTGCCTTTTTAGGAGTAAGTTCAGCATCTCTCTTTGGGCTTCCTATTTCCCCTGATTTCTCCAAGATCCCTGGCTTTACCCACAAACTCAAAAACTCTGATTACATCCTTTTCCTCCTGACAAGAAGTCTTCTCAAAAATTATCCTAAGGAATGATATGCTCAGGTCTCGGTGATTCACCGGTGTAAGGGAAACTCCCCAGCTGATTGTAAGATAATCACTTTCAACTTCTCTACTGAGTCCACATCTTCTTTGAAATCAGGTTTAAGCACAATTTGCTTACTTTATACTTGCTAAGAAATCCTCATCTGTGGGCTCCCCTGGTGGCACAGTGGTAGAGAGTCCGCCTGCCGATGCAGGGGACACGGGTTCGTGCCCCCAGTCCGGGAAGATCCCACATGCCGCGGAGCGGCCGGCCCGTGAGTCATGGCTGCTCGGCCTGCGCGTCTGGAGCCTGTGCCCCGCAATGGGAGAGGCCACAACAGTGCGAGGCCTGCGTGCCGCAAAAAAAAAAAAAAAAGAAAGAAAGAAATCCTCATCTGTGAGTACCCATGCTAAGTAAATTATATGAATTCCCATTAGCTTCTCAATGCATGCAGAATAGAATCCATGGCCTGTAGGGCCCTGTGGGATCTGGCTCATATCGTCCTGAATCTTACCTCATACCCGTAACCCATTGCCCCAATAACACCAGCCTTTTTCCCCCTTGAATATGCCAAGCTCACATCCTGCTCATTGCCTTGGACTTGGCGCTCCATTTGATGGCTTTCCCATGACCCTTCAAATGTCTGATCTAACTCTTCACTTCTTAATTTCAGTATCACCACCTCAGAGAGTCTTTCCTTAAATTCCCTATCTTCATTCTCTAATTGCATCACTTGATTCATTTCTTCTGTAACACTATTAAAATATACTTTTTTTGCTTCTTTATTGTTTGCCAGCTCCCACTAAGGGTCCTTCTCTTATTCATTGCTCTTTCCAGCTCCTAGAAAAGTTCCTGAAACATAGTAGGCACTCAATAAATATTTTTAAATGAAATGAGCTAATCTATACAAAGCATAACTTTTTAATATCTGTTTCTTTATATCTGTGCTTTGAGAATCAAATAAGAAAAGAGCTTAGGAGAGCTCTCTGATACAGTACTATTACAAATATATAATTATAGTTGTACGTAAAATATTAGAAGTAGAGAATTAATAAGTTCTTAAGCAGTTACCAACCAGGCTGTAAGCTCCTCAAGGGCAGGAATTATATTATTATATAATTAAATATAATTATTTAATTATAAATAAAAAATACACCTATTATCACTGTGTATTCCATGCTTGGCATAGTGTCTGCCATGTAAATAAATATTTGTTGAATGAATAGATGAATCCATGAGTGAGCACAGCATCTACTTCCAGAAAGACTTGCATCTAGAAGGAATAAATTTAGCTGTAGTCCTTCAAAAGAAATTATACTGATATTATTGTTATGTTCATTTATTCATTCATAAGAATTGTTAAGTACCTACTATGTGCCAGACACTGTGCAAGATGTGGAGGATACAGTAATAAAACAAGTAAACCAACCAATCAACAAAAAGTAATGTTCCTGCCTTCATGGATCTCATTGCATGGTGAGAGAGACATTAAGCAAGTAATCACAGAAATAAATTTATAAAGTTTCAACTGAGATAAATGCTAGGAAGGGATTTGAATTACTTTGGAAATTATTAGCGATAACTATTTAAAAAGATGTTATAAAGTTTCTCAGACAGAACATATATTTTGGTTAGTAAAGAAAAATAACTTTTTGAAGAGAGAACTAGATACAAGAATATATGAAATAAATTAATATTTTTGGCTCATCCACATAGGTTTACTAAATTAAATTAACTACAGAACGATTCACATGTTCAAATATTTGTTTCAGGGGAAATTTCCTCTTACTCTCCTCATCCTTAAGTTTGTCAGATGCCTTTAAAGTCATCTGTATCTGAAATGTCTCTTCGAGCTGTCAAAATGAATATTTCCTCCTCTTGATGTGTTTTGGCTTAAATTCCTCCTAATTTGATATTAAGACCATGACTTCCACTCTCTGTTTGCATTTGCCTTTATTCACAGCCTTATATTCAACCATTAGATATATTTGTTTTAGATGAACTTGTTGCATATAGCATAAAGGCATAAAAAGTGATTTCTTTCTGGAAAAAAAACACCTTTCTGGAATTAAGCCAGTATAAATGTATTGATATGACATATTTCGGTTCTCATTTCTATCCCAGATTATTTTCTAATTGAAAGTTTGTGTCCAAAGCCAAGATGGAGTTAGACATGCAAGAGATCACTAAGAATAATGCCTGTGAAACTAAAGGCGAGACGAAGCAGAAGGAGGATGGAAAAGCATTTGGACCCTGGTATGGGTGGGAAACTTGAGAAAAGAGAGGAGAAAGCAAGGACAGCTGGGTAGCAAGAGCCTCAGACTAGTGCAGCTCTGAAAACATTATGGCCAGTCTGGAGCAAGAGCTCTAGAGCAAAGACTGCCCATTGAGGGGTCTCTCCTTGGGCAGAACGTCCAGGCTCTGCTACCCATGTCATAACAAGCCACTGGCTGGAGTTGCAGAGAGAACATGTCAGCTCCAGGGCTGCAGCACATTCTGAAGACGCTACAGCTGGAGGTTATAGGCTAACAGCACGCCATATGGCAGGGTCATTTTTTTTTTTTTTTTTGGCGGTACGCGGGCCTCTCACTGTTGTGGCCTCTCCCGTTGCGGAGCACAGGCTCCAGACGCACAGGCTCAGCGGTCATGGCTCACAGGCCCAGCCGCTCGGCTTGTGGGATCTTCCCGGACCAGGGCACGATCCTGTGTCCCCTGCATCGGCAGGCGGACTCTGAACCACTGAGCCACCAGGGAAGCCCCGCAGGGTCATTTTTGAAGGAATATCTGAGTGAAAGAGTTCCATGGCTACCACAGACGCGTTATAATATTTTACTCAAGTATAATCTACCTACAGTGAAATATACAGATCTTAAGTGTACACAGTCTAACAAGTTTTAACAAATTTATAAATCCATTTACCCCATCCCAAACAAGACGTAGAATATTTCCTTCACACAAAAATTTCCCGTCCAGCCCTTAGATCCAACTCCCCTTGCTTCCACCCCCACCGTACACACATACACACTGAAGCAACAACTGTTCTGATTTTTATTACAATTTATTTTGCCTTTTTTGAATTTCATATAAATGGAATCACAGCACATGTCCTCTTTTTGTTCCTGGCTTCCCTCATGCAATACAATATTTTTGATATTCATCACGCCGTTGCATGTATCTTAAATTTTTTCTTTTATTGCCTGAATACACCACCATCTCTTCATCCATTTTCCTTTTATAGACGTTTGGGTGGTTTCCAGTTGCTGAAATAAATAAATAAAGTCACTGTGAACATTTTTGTACAACATTTTGTACATTTTTTGTGGATGTATTTTTCATTAACCTTTGATAAATAAATACTTAGGAATAGGATTGCTGAGTCATATGGTAGGGTATGTTTAAATATATGAAAAACTGCTAAATAGTTTTCCAAGTCATTTGTACCATTTTTCACACAAACAGTTGGCTGTGTTTTGTTATTTAATTAAATATACATACCGATTTGGGGTGAACTGACATCTTAACAATATTGAGTCTTCCAGTCAATGAACAGCATATCTGTCTCAATTTTCTTAGGCTTTTTTTTTTTCCTTCTCCCAGAAATGTTTTAGTGTCAATGGTATAGAGGACATGTAAGCTTTTGTTAAGTATGTTCCTAAATATTTCATGTTTTATGCTATTGTAAATAGTATTGTTTTTAAAATACCATTGTTCAATTATTCATCCCTATTATATAGAAATAAAGTTGACTTTTGTACATTGACTGTGCAGTTTGTGAACTGGCTAAAATCATTTATTAGTTCCAGCTGTTTGTTTTGTTCTTCTTGTAGATTCCTTTGTATTTTCTATGTATAAAATCACATTGCCTTCCAAAGATAAAAATTTAATTTTTCCTTTCCAAACTTTATGCATTTAATTTCTTTTCCTTGCTTTACCCTAGTGGCTAGAACCTCTAACAGAATTGATGAGTGCAGACATCATTGCCTGTTTTCTGATCTTAAGAGAAACTGTTCTGTATTTCACTATTAAGTTTACTCTTCATTATGGATCACATTTTCTTGCTTCATTGAATGTTTTATTGTTTTAAATTTCATTGCCAACATTAAGCATAAAGGATCAGTATTATTTTAATTATTTCCCAAACAGTCCAAGTGTCTTCCTAATTTGGCTGTTGGAAAGGAAAGCTGTTTATTCTGATTCTCTCTAGGAGTTGAGTTGCTTTGCAGCTGGCCCAGTTTTAGTTAGGGTGTGTTTACCTACCCTCAGATATGGAAGCTAACATGGTTCTCTGCTAACTATGAAGAACTCATCTCACCCCAGTACTCAGTCCATCATGCCTTCCTTGCATCCAAGACTATTTTATAATTCCATAGAAAAGTATAATTTTTATTTTGTCCCAGATTTTCTTGTTTCCACAAACACAAAGGTCTTTTATATCCTTTTACATCCTAACCATTAATATTTTGTGATTTCGTGTGTGTGTGTGTGTGTGTGTTTAAATCTTCAAATATTTAGGAGAGTTCAATTTTGTTCTCCTTACCTTTTTCGTCCCTTGTATTCTTCTCATTGTCTACTGCTTTTTGTGCTTGCTTCAATTTCATCTTCATTTCTCTGATGGTTCTGCCTTCTGCACCTTTCTTGAAATCTGCTGTCTCAGGTTTCCTCTCCTCCCTCCTTTATCTTGTGTTATATTTCCTACGTTTTCTTTCTTCTTCCATTTCTTTGTCTTCTTTCACAGAAGTGATTTCTTTACCAAAAAATAAAATAAAAGCGTGTCACAATTTTTATCTTCATGGTCACCTTTTTTGCAGGCTGTTGGTAAATTTTGCTGCTCTTTTCCACAACTTTATCTTTTTTCCCCACATGTTTATCTTTGTGTTGAGAGTGTGCCAGTTTCCTTTGCTACTCATTGTTGAATGACTTGAATTTTCCTGGGCCAGCTATTTGCAGGAGGTTCTTGGTTAGGCGGGAGAGGCCAGGATAATCTTCCATGATTTATAACTCAAAGATGCTCTCTTCTGTTTCCTACAAATACAACATTATTATTTGAGATGCTTCGTTTGGCCTCAAACCACGTTTGGCAGTGTTTTTGCCACCAGCCTTACCTACCAAAATTTTCTCTTTAGGGTAGACCTGTCATATTTAGGAAAAGCCTTTCTTGCTGCTTCTGAGATCTGCTGTTACTGAACCCTCTTGCCACTTTTTTCCCCACGTCCTACCATGCAACCTTTTTCAGGTCTCAGCTGCTCTTGGCAGTTCTTACATGCACTTAAAATTTGCTTATCATATTGTTTGCTGGTTTAAAAAAAAATGCTGTTTTCCTTATTGCTCTTATATGATTTCCGTTCAGGAAAAGGGGTAAAAGCCCACTTGCACAACCACATTCATATCACAAGTCACCTGAAGGTGTTTAGACCAGAGACGTAAGTTTAAGACTTATAAGACTTATTGTCTCTTGGATGACCTTAAACTCAATTATAAAAACAGTAACCAAGGATTTAAACGTTAAGTTCTCTAATTTGTCTTATTAAACACATGTGGAATATTTCCTAATAGCTCCTATTAGGAGAAATTCTATTCCACTGCAATTACTAGAGCAATTAAGCTGATTGCCAAAATACTTTACTTGATTTGTCACCTAGAAAGTGACTGTATGATAAAAATAAGCATTCTAACACTCCAGAAATAGGCAGAGAAAATTCTAAGGTAGCCCCCCAGTTTTCCTTGGAGCATTAAAACATGGAGAAGAATACCTAGCAGAGTTAGATGAGCAAGGAGGGGGTTATAAGTACATGGATATATTTCACTGTGAAATTAGAGTAGGCATTGAAGTTGAAGGCTGGCTCCTAGTGAGTTTTCTTCTGGGAACACTAGAAACCATCAGTACAAAGGTCACAGAAGTATTTTATGAAGCCAACTACTTATGACTTTTTGTGGCTATGGAACTGATCAAGTCAGTTGTCAAATGCAGACTGAGAGCATGGGGGCATGAACAAAAAAGAAAGAAAAGTAAAGGAGAAACACACAAGGAAATAAATATGAGTAGTCATATTTATTATGCATGTATTTTCTAATATTTTTTTGTTTTTAATATAGTCTTAAAAATGCAGAATGCAGAATGATCATACTCTCCTCTACTCTATCTGGCTCTATATAATGTAGTGTTCTCCAGCCTCTTCCCTCACATGCAGAAAATGATATTTGTATCACACTAATATAGGCTGGAAAGAATTCAGGGGTATGAGTTAGTGAAAAACAATATTGCTTTTATATAATTATGATAAGAAAAATAAAACAGACCTACTATGGAAGATATTAAATACCGAATATATATGAAGTTTCAAAATAAAGTATTTTCAAAATTTTAATAAGAAATTTGAGCTTGCTTCTCTGACCATAATGTTTTAATCATGGATTTTGTGTGTGAAATAGCAACATCTGCACACCTCCTGGTCAAAACTTATCATTAAGAGAATAAGTGTTTGTGACAATGCCTAGAAAATAGTAAATACTATATATACATAACTGCATAAAATTTTGTGGGAAAAATTTTAAATCTTTTTTTTACAATCATTCAAAGTTTACAACACTTGAAATTATGTTTGAAGAAGCTAACTCTTCCTATTCTTCTTGAAATATTCAATGTTAAAATTTTTCATGACAATGGAAATGACTCTTGTATTGAATCAAATGTCTGTTATCCAGTATATCAAACTAATCACAAAACTCTAACCTGTAGGGAACACATTGTTAGAGCAATCATCCTGCACCAAGTTTGGATGTTATAACCGTTTTCATTCTTTTAGTATTATAGATATTATACCACACCGTTCCAGTTTATCAAAGATTAAAATTAATCAATGTTTATCCTTTTTTACAGCTAATACCACCTTAGATCATTAACCCCTTTTAGTTCCCTCCCAGGTGCTATGTTTTAATTTATCATCCTTATTTAACCCACAAGATATTGCGGATATTATCATTTTATCAAGGCAATGTTTGTTTATATTTAGCCACATATTTACCACTTTTCCTGTTCATCATTCATTCCTCCACCTTAGGCTTTTGATTTGAGATCCTCTACCTTCTGCCTGAAGCTTGTTTTTGTTCTAATTTCCTCTGGTGAGAGTCAGTACTTAGTTGTAAACTTTCTCAATTATTTCATTATATTCCATTGTTGCTCTGGAGAGTAAGCTATCACACACCCTGAGAATAATCTTTACCCAGCTGCTTTTAAGATTTTTCTTTTTATTACTGATGTGCTGCATATTCACTATGATGTATCTCAATCTGGCTTTATTATTTACACTACTGGGGATTCATTGGACTGCTGAAATCTGTATTTTAGTGTCTTATTAGTTCCAGATAACTCTCAGCCACTATCTGTTCAACTATTGCCTTTACCTTATTCTTTCTCCTTTCCTTCAGATTCTAATTAAATGTATTTTGAATTTTCTCACTCTATCCTCCATGTCTCATCTCTGTAATTTTTTAAAATCTCATTGCTCCTTTCTGGATTTTTTTGGGCCCAACTTACTAATTTGCTTTCAATTTTGTGTAATGTTATTAAACTCATGAGTTTTAAGTTTTGATTACTACATTTTCACTTCTAGAAAGTCTGTTGGTTCTTTTTCAAATATACTAGATTGTGTTGTAGCTTCTTGTTCCCTGCAGATTTTCAAGGTCATCTCTTACTTCTTTAAAAATAGTTAACATGAAGTCCATGTCTATTATTCTGAAGTCCTGCAGGTCTCTTTATATTGTCTTTTGTTTTTGCTGACACTTATTCATGATGCCTTGCTTTTTTTTTTTTCTGTGCTGCTTACTGTCTTTGAACATGTATGGGAAACCTGGGATGAATGCAACTTCCTCAAGAGAACATTGGTGTTGGCTCTGTGACATGACCGGAGTCACTACCACTTAATTTCAAACCAAGTTCATGGCTTAAGAGTCTCTGGATTCTGTAAGAAAAAGCATCTGAGTTTCAGCTCTGGCTCCGTGTTTCACCCTTCTCAAGGTTCTTAATTGTACTCTATCTCTGTGTCCTCATCTATAAAATAAAAGTAATGGTACTTATCCCATAGGTAGGTGCTTATTGGTAAGATGTAAAATGCTAAGCACATAGTGCCCAATGATTAACAGCCATTATCATTTTGTCACTTAGTGAGTCTTCCCCCAGGTTGCCTTAATGTCATAAAGTACTAGAAATATACAGGTAAATTCAGAGATGGGCAGAAATTAAATAATCACTAGTTAAGCAAAGTGAACTGAGGCATTTTGCATTAGGAATCAGCAGAACAAAGTAGTTATCACCATGGGCCCTGAAAACAAAAAGAGCTAGGGTAAACTCTCTTTGCAACCTAGGGTAAGCGCTACTTAACCTCTTCAAGCCCTAGAATCTTCATTTGTAACATGAGAATGGTTATATTCCCTGACAGCTTGTTCTGAGTTGTTAAGTGAAATTCTACAATGCATTTAATATTTCAATCAAAAGTAGGCATTTTTCAGGTAGTGATGACAAAGATGAAACCATTAAAATTATTTTGGCAATTCATGTAAAAGTGGAAAGGCATTATAATGAGTTCCAATTCTAATACTCTAAACTTTCTGTGAGGGTAAAAGGCTATTTTAGAACTTTCCTGAGATACATATATTTACCAAGTAACTTTACTATGGTGTGTTTGTGGTATTCATTCAGCATTTTTAAGCCTACTACATGTCAGGCACTGATGGGTACCTGAGGTATAAAGAAGAATGCCCTTAAATAGTTAGTAGTAGATGAGCCAGATATTCAATCAAATAAGTATAACATGATATGAACAGTATGAGTGTTATGAGAACACAGATTTCACAGACAAGACATTTATTTAACCTAAACAGAGAGGACTTTCTGCCATGGAGAATGGGAGGTTGAGGTACAAAACATGGGAAAACTTGCTATATTTGGCAAGGAGCAAACAGAACTTAACCAAAAGGTATGTATTAGAGAGTAAGAGGCAGATGACATTTGGAAGATAATCTGAAACCATGCTGTACATGTCTACATGTGCTGTGTTTAGGAATCTGGACTTTCATTCCATAGGTACTGGGAAGCCCCTGAAATGTTATATGGTCTCAACACAATGACAGGATCAGATTTCTACTTTTTTTTTGGTGGGGGGGAAGCGGTAACTGACATGAGTATATATACAAAGATAGACCAGTTAGAGTGAAGAATGGGGGCGGTCAGTTAGAAAATTATCACAACAATCAAAACGAGAGAGAATATGTACATTAAAAACACAACCATCAAATGCTTCACTTTGAAATTAAAGTTTTCTCTTTCAATGCCTTGGAAGAATGTTCTTTGAATTCAGAATAACTGCTTCCTGGTTCTTCTATTGGTTCCTAAATGTGAAAAGTGCATTGCTATTATTTATATACCATAAAATCTATTAGATTTCCCTTAAGATATTTTATGGAAAAATTAGTTTCCTTTTGAAAATCATACGCAAAAAAAAAAAAAAAAACACCACATTTTAGTATAACCTAAAGAAACTATAAAGGTTATTTATAGAAAGAGTCTTCATCTTCCCTTTCCAGAAAAGAACACTAGTCCTTTATGACCAGGGGTGGGGATGGGAACAGTAATCAGCTAAGATTAACACCCTATTGTAGTGAAAGCTTCAGAATCCTGACATAACCAGTCTAAGAAAATGCCAGTAAGGCTTATCAGAAAAGGGTGACTTGGAATCAAAGCATAAAGAACTAAGTCCCTAACCCTCTCCACTCTCCACCCATCTTGCTGCTCAAACACCCTCATATAAGGAGTGAGTGACCAGCTCTTTGTTCTCCTCCCTTTAAAAACAACCAAATAGCTCTTGTTTCAACTCCATGATTAAATTTCCTCTTTGTAACAGAAAATATTGGTAATTGAGTTGGGTATTTAGGAAGGAAACTGATATAGAAAAGACAATTTAATGTTTCTTATATTTTGCCACATTTTCCAATGTCTAAATATAAATAATTTCATGGGTATTGTGACTTCTCTCCATGAGTAAAATTTTCCTTTAATAAGACAGGCCTGTGTACACAGGCAGAGTAAATTAGCTCCTGCCTCCCAGTTGCTGAGAAAACGAATTGCTTAAGAAGATTAGAGTCATTTTCTTTACTTAAAGGTATTCCTGACAACCCACACTGAAATTACACAAGATTAACTCTGCTAACACCATTTCCCATTCTTTAAACTATAGCTTTCGAGAAAGAAGCATTTAGACTGAATACTTCAAAGCATATTTTAAGAGGAGATCTCAAAATGCGTGGAGATGCTAATATAGGTATCATTTAAAGATTCAGAATGAGGTGCTGAGAGGTCAAGAAACCTATTATTCGTCATACAGTGAGCCGTAAGTGAAATGCAAAGACGCTGCTTGTTTTTCCCTTCGCCATCTAGTGGTCTGTATACTCTTTTTCCAGACGGCATTTCAAATAAAATGATATCTTCAAGGACATAACACTGTTAATCCCTCAAAGTCAGGGGTATTATCTGTTTGTCTTTCCCCATAGCATCTTACAGAGTGCCTTTAACTTAGGGGCACTCAAATGTCTGTGGATTATTATGTCATATATTTGGCATTGCTTTGTGGCTTATCAGAAATATGTAAAGCAGAAGGGCTTAGAAAAAAAAAGATTAAAACAGTACCATGAGACATCAAGCTGTTTGTAAGAATCTTTCTGAATCTGAAAGCAAAATCCATAGCACAGGTACTAAACCTTACTTATATTAACCGCCATTAGTACTGTTAAAATGTACAATGCAGAAATTTCTCTCTCTGGCAATATGTTGGCACGACCCACCAGAACCATTCTGAAAAAAATGCAATCATAATCCATCAGTTCCCTTACCTTACCCTCTCTGAAGCTTCAGTATTCTTTAATTAATTGCAAAATTAATATACAAATGTATTCTTATTTAAATACCCAAACATTTCAGAAGTAAATAAAGAAAAAAATGAAAAGTCCTATTTCTCTTACTCCCTATGTCTCCCTCCAACCTCTTCTCCTATCCTGATATTAACACAAGAAAATTCTGCACTGTTATATGCAGCTTCATTTCTTCTTGGTCTCTTAAGGGTAGTTCCCAGGTGGAAAATATTGAGGCACACTGACCTAGATAGTTCTTAAAGATCTAAATTTGAATGAACTGCTGAATTCCCAGATTTAGAAATACGTAGTTCTTTCCACTTACAAAAAAATAAATAAAAGTGTGCTGAACTGTAATTACTTTATGCTAAGATAAGAGTCAGATCAGATCTCAAGGGAAATTCATTAACCATTCAACTGTAAAACTTTCATCAGAGAGCACAGTAAAGTAATATTAACTATAATAACACAAGCTGACACTTATCGAGAATTTACTAGGTGCTGGGCACTCTTCTTGGTGTTTCATAAGATTTTCTAAAAGAAAATCCCTATCAGTGAAATTTTAAGATATGGCATGTGATCATTAGTACTTGTGTTCACAGTATCTTGCATTTGTGTATTTTTCATTATTTTGTTTGATGCAGTACAGTCCTGGACTGAAAAATGATTACTAACATTACTTCACACCTGAGATCACAACAGAGAAATTCAGTGGGTTACTATAGGGACACCCTACTGCAGTGGTAGAGGCACTCTCTGAGTTCAGGCACTCTCACTATTTCCCAAACTTCAACCATTCATGTACTGCTGTCATAATTACTGTTATATCTATACTAGTAGTTCCTTATTACCTTTACACTGAGTTCCTCATTTTAAAATTTATTTTTGAAAGAAACATCACATAAGTTGAAAACCAAGATTATTTGCCATAAAAAAGGTAACTAGAAAAATAAACTCAATAAAACAAAGCAGTATTATGAAATTCTAGTTAGATATTGTTGCTTGCTGGTATTCCTGAGCCTCAGGCCTGCACAATCTCTGTTAAAAAGGTAAATCCAGCAAGTGACATATGTAAACGAATTTCAGCCAGCTTTCTCCTTGTCTTAAACAGAATGGTTGATTAAGAGATTAAAAGAGTATGGGGGGGGGAATAAACAATCCTCTCACTGTACTTTTTCAGTGATATTTAATATTGTACCAGGTATCATCTAAAGTAACCCTCTATAACCTATAATGATGTTGCCCATCATTGAGATACAAGTCCCAAAATGTCCTGGAAAATACCCCAAAATGCTTTGGAAATTTCCTAAACGATCTCCTTTGCTTTTATTTTGGTTTCAAAACTTCAAAAGGAATCTCGTTTCTCTCAAGACCTGCTCCAATATGCCTATTAATCGATATCAAGAAATAAGTTGGTAGAAATAATTAACCAAAAATTTTGTTTTCAGAAGGCAAATATTAGGTAGATGAAAGCAGTACTGCTCTAGGAAGCATAATCAAGTTCCCAAATAGCATCTTGTTTGACCTTGAATAGGTCAGTAAACCACTCAAATATTTTCTCATTTGCAAAAACAGGGAAAACACTACCCACCTACAGGGTGGGTACATGGATTACAATGAGAGGAGTGGCACAACACTCAGAAAAAATGTTACTTGGATCAAAGTTGCATATGACTTCAGTTTATTACAACTTACAAAAGTCCAAGTGTTTTTATCTTAATAAAAAGACCTCCATTTGTTTTACCTTAGTAATCCTGAGGCACTATTGCTCAGTTTCAAATGCAACGCTGAAAATTAAAGCTAATCCAAAGATTCTTCTTCTGAAAGCCTGAAATGCTCCAGAAAAACTGCAAAAACTTAGGTGACTGCTCATCATTTGGTCCAAAGTCTATTCAAGTCCTTACTGAAAAAAAAAAAATTAACGTGGCAAATATTATTAGTATATAAAATAATTTTTCACATGAACAGTATCTGAATACATTTTATGGTGACCTGAAATAACTTTAGTGATACCTTTCTTTACACAGGGCCAAAGTACTAAATAAATAAATTAGAAAGATACCTAAAATTATAGTGCCATCTACAGGCAAAGAAAATACTATCAATGATGGCACATTTTTAATGATTTCGTATTTTCTAATTGCTACCCGATGATTAAAAGAAAATTGGGATTTAATTATTTAGTAATTCACTTTCTGATTACATTTATAGGATATAATTTATCATATAAAATAAAGTTAAAACATCATTTCTAAATTTTTTTACTATTTAATATAGCATCATTTCATTTTCGATAAATATTAAGGCAATAAAAGTAATTTTTAAAATCCATGGTACCACAATCTGAAAGTTTTGTGTCTTGAATTTGTTTATTATTAAAATATATAAAGACAAAAGAGGAACTTTCTAGTATTAAAAAAATTCCAAACATTCTACGATCTTAACAGAATGGCATTTTCATTTTTTTCTGTTCCCTTCCTAACTTGCATCTGTGGACATTGATTTAACAATCACTAAATGCTAAGCACTTTTCTAAGCTGCTTTACATGTATTAACTCGGCAAATCATCACAATAATCCTAAGTGGTAGGTTTATTATCATCCCTGTTTTATAGATGTTGAAACTGAAACCCACAAAGCTTAAACAACTTGTCCAAGGCCACACTGCTCTAAGCGGCAGAGGCAAGCTTCAAACTAGGGGAGCCTGTCCCCAGTATCTAAGCTTTTAATCACTATGCTAAAGTGCCTCTCCTGTGTAAAAGCTGCATGCAGTGCACATACTGCATTTGTGTTTTATATATATGGTTATATATATATATATACATGGTTTTGTGGGGCAACATTTTCTCACATACCTAAAACCTTCATCATCAACTTTAATAACTAAATGTTTTGCCATCAAGTTGTTACATCTCATTTTCCTTTTAGTTAGCTAATGCTGGACTTCCAAACTGTTTCTAATTTCTTTCTATATATATAGGAATGCTGCACTAAGCAAATTTTGCATTGCATACCGTTCTTTTCCTTCTTTGGAATTTTATTTCCTTATGCTAATATACCCAAAATGGTTTGACTGACTTAAGTATATAAAAGTGCCACATTACTAATATATAATACTCTTGACAGCTTTTTAAGTCATTATGTAGCGCTACCAGCAATAAAAGAATGCTCAGATTTTCCCAATCAGTATATTCCTTTTCCCCCAAATGTACCTGATGTAAGTAGATAAGGATAGTCTGTGATGTGGATAATTAAACCAACAAATACCGAATTTTCGAAATGGGTAAAATGTTTTTCTTCCTCCAGCAACGCAAAAAGGTGGAGATAATTCTATTGTTTGCTGCTTATGAGACTGGTGCTATCTTGATTCCTTAAATGAGCCTCAAAGAGAATCAATAACACTCAGTCACTAGTACGCGTCAGAGCTGGAGTCTGAGCACAGATCAGCCTGACTCTAAAATTTCTGTTTTAGATGACAGAACAAAAACAACAAAAAAGTGGAGGGTCAATATATGTCAAGATAAAGAAACTGTAGGAAACATTTTATTTCAATCTTCACCAAAGATTATTTACCTCATAAAGGGGTAAACTACCCTGGGGTAGCTATCATAAATACAGGGATTATATTTTCCTAATGTACTGTTCTGATCAATAATTTCAAAAATAGGAGAGAATGGCAATAATTTACAAAATGCTTCATCTATCTTTCCAACCCTGTTTTCATTACAACCTAGTTTCATCTACATTCTAAGCAAGGAGCTTGAGGATATAAACATTACTCCAAAAATGTTTTTCTTTAATGTTATCTTCTTTAATGTCATCCTGCAGTATTATATGCTCCTGACAGTCCAGAAAGACTAACTTTTATAGCACAGACTAAAGGTCACCGAGATATTAGATAATAGAAAGAACAAAGGCTTTGGAGTCTTCAACTCAGATGCTGCCACTTACTAGCTATCCATCCTCTGGAATGTAAGTATCAAATTCCTACTTCATCAGGATGTTGTGTAATTAAAGGAGATAACAGTTATAATGCTCCTAGCACATGGTAGATGCCCAAGAAACTTTAGCTCCCTTTCCTTTAAAAAGTGGCACATACACGATTATATTAAGGGGATCCGTTTTAAAAGTCATGCTTCATTATTTCCCTCAGACAAACGGTAGCATAACACGAAGCGTCAAGATCAAAAGAGATCAAAAGAGATAAAGTTGCTTCATCGATGTGGGAACCTTCCTTCGTGACATCAATATCATGGTCTTCTATTAGTTGGTATGAGAGATTACAGGGATGTTTCAAAATCTTTCTATAGCATCCTGGAACATTCAGTTTCAGAGTAGGTATTTTAAATCTACATGTCTGTAGTCCATCTCTGCTGAGTACTTCCTGGTACCACTTCCCTAGTTTGTTCTTTGGGTACTGAATATTGTATCCAAGCACTGGAAGAACCACCTGTGCGATGAAAGGGAAAAAAAAAAAGATACGTGAAACAGCCTTCGGAAAAATATTTGATCATATTTTAAATTTACTTTTATGACTGGGACCTGGATCTGTAAAAACAGACTCAGGATATCAACATTACAATCAGCCTAAAACATGCTATTGAGTATTACACTACTTTGATTCTTTTTAACGCTGCCCAGAAGAGAGAAGAGCCAACTAAAATCAAGAAGGACTCTTAAAGGACTTCCCTGGTGGTCCAGTGGTTAAGAATCCGCCTTCCAATGTAAGAGACACAAGTTCGATCTCTGGTCGGGGAACTAAGATCCCACATGCCGCAGAGCAACTAAGCCCGCACCACAACAACCAAGCTTGCATGCCTCAACAAGAGAGCCCTCGTGTCACAAACTACAGAGCCCACGCACTCTGGAACCCTCATGCCACAACTAGAGAAGCCCACACACTGCGACAAAGACCCAGCGCAGCCAAAAATAAATAAATAAGTAATGATAATAACTAACTAAATAAATAAATATTGTGTTTGCGTGGTATATCTAAAAAAAAAAAAAAAGGACTCAATTGACAAGGCAACCAACTCAAGTCGGATATTATTAGACAAGCTGCTGTTAATGTAGAAGAGATGAAACAAGAAGTTGAGGTACACTTAATTAGCCAACAGACTTCATCTTTGTGCAGTTATACAATCCTAAAAGCATATTATTTCCGGAACACAAAGAATAACCTTTACTACTCAATCACGTAACTGGTATTTTGGCTGATAATTTTGCATTTCTCTTATTTAAAAACATGGGGCTTCTCTGGTGGCACAGTGGTTAAGAATCCACCTGCCAATGCAGGGGACATGGGTTCGAGCCCTGGTCCGGGAAGATCCCACATGCCATGGAGCAACTAAGCCCATGAGCCACAACTACTGAGCCTGCACTCTAGAGCCCGCGAACCACAACTACCGAGCCACGTGCCACAACTACTGAAGCCCACGCGCCTTGAGCCTGTGCTCTGCAACAAGAGAAGCCACTGCAATGAGAAGCCCATGCACCGCAACGAAGAGTTGACCCCACTCACCACAACTAGAGAAAAGCCGCGCACAGCAAGGAAGACCCAACGCAGCCAAAAGGTAGTCAGAAAAAGGAACAAGGTAAAAAACTCAAATACACACAACATGACTGAATTTCATATTCGTTATGCTCACTGAAAGAAGCCAGACACAAAGGCCATAAACTATATGATTCCATTTCTATGATACTCTTTCAAAGGCAAAACCACAGAACAGAAAAGAGCTGAGTCAGGGCTGGGGCAGGGGTGGGGGGTGACTACAAAGGGGCACAGGAAGTTTGGGGGAGACATGAAACTGTTATCTTGATTTTTGTGGTGGTCATATGACTTTATACGTATATTAAAACTTGCAGAACTGTAAACTGAGAAGAGTGAATTTTATTATATAAATTATAACTGAATTAAAAGTGGTAAAAAAAAAGGAGCAAGGAAGGGAACTGGTTAATATATATTGTCTTTTGGGCACAATGTGTACATTTAGATCTAAATGATACTAATTTTTAAGCACGTTTACCTGATGTATTGCATATGTATTAGCTGATTCCTCTTCTTCAGTTACTAGATGAACCTATTTTTTAAAAACATGATGAAAATACAGATGATTTTCAAATGTTCCAAATTCCCTCAATTTTCCCTAACTCTGTTATGTACAGTTTGACTCCTTAGCTGAATGTACACATACCCAAACAAGACCTTTTCACAATTTCTTTCCAGAGGAGTAGACTACTTAAAAATTAGAATGATTCTTCCTGCTTTAAGCCCTGATAACTCCATGGAAATACACAGAGAATGTTGGGCAGCTAACACTCTGAAGCAACACATTCACCTCAGTTACCAACGATCTTTTTCTAAACTGCAAAGTTGTTTTTTCTTACTATGCTGAATCAACAATCTGCCTCTGTGAGACCACCCAACCTCTGTCCCTAACAAATGTCATACTAATCTATGAGAAGTAGTGCTTCTCAAAATGCATTTCATAGCCTAGTAATAGGTGTCACACATACGAGGCAAAAAAAAAAGAGGTGAGTGATAAGCTATGTTTGAGAAATGTTGCTCTAGGACAGAGAATAATTCTGATTTCTCGGGCACATGAAAGCTCAAGTATAAAGGCAGCTGTCATCATTCCATGAGGATTACAACAGCCTCATTTTCCTAAAGCATTCATCATATAATATAATGTCTAGATCTTCTCTAAACCTGCTTGCTTTCCCAATTCTCCCTACTCTTATCAATAATGTCTCTCCTTTTTTGTTTTTCCATTTTGGGTTTATTTGTTTGTTTACATGTAAATAACCCATTTTAACTGCTGCACTCAGAAATGGACATAACACTCCAGATGTGATCTGACCAAATACATGGGGCTATGATCTCTCTTGCAACATTACTTCCAGCTTTTTGTCTTTCTAAGCATACCTACAATGCTGCAATTTAAGTAATTTATGAAAATACTGAACAAACATGGTCAAGTACAGAGTACCATGTTTTGTCTTTAGAGAACTCCCTCCAGGTTGATATCAATCAATAAATTAACGAACATGATTTTGCTGTATGGCTGCTCTGCAAAGATGAATTCACCATTCTCATTGTCTAACTCACATTTTTCCATCTTGTTCACAAAAAAACTATACGACAATCTGCCAAGTCACTTGAAATTAAGATATATAGGTAGTCCTAGTAATTCTATCAAAAAGGGACTCAGTTTCCTACAATTTTTAATGTAGATGCACAACATGACATGTTCTATATACCATTTATTAGAAATATTAGTTTGTCTTTTTCCTTTTCATATTTTATGTCTTTTTTTGGTTTTATTTTGGTTTTTTCCTTTAACTTCTTATTTTATATTGGAGTAGAGTTGATTAACAATGCTGTGTTAGTTTCAGGTGTACAGCAAAGTGATTCAGTTATACATATTTTACATCTTGAGACTCCAGTTCCTGCCTTTTCTTTTCTCAGTGCTAACTAATAAAGTATAAATGATTGATCTTAAAAATATAGACACTTTTTGCTGCTAATAAAAGGAAACTCTGCAAAATGTAAAGGAGAAAATATTCTCTTTTCTACTACATCTCCTGAAAGAAAAGCAGATTCAATCCTGATCACAAAACTATCCGTGCAAATGTTACATGGAACAAAGAAGTCGTATAAGACACATGCATTTCAGAGATTATTGTTATATTTTGTCAAAGTAACCTTTAACTTCTGAAAATCTGAATTAGAAATGGCTGACCTACTAAATAATGTGTTGCCTAGGTAATATTTAAACGGACATGTTTTCTGAAAGGTGTTAAAAAACTTGTGCTTTTTTCATTATTTCTCAAAATAGAATCAACTGACATATCTCTTCTTCCACTCATATGAGGTAAAATAAAACCTACGATGCTGCTAGATTTTTTCTTACACAGTTTCAGAGTCTGTGTCTCAGTTAAATGACCATTCTTAATGATTTATGCTCTTAGTGATCACTTTATCTAAATATTCATAAGCCATTCATTTAATAAAATAGTAAAGCAGACATCTTTGTTCTGGCTCACTCATCACTCAGCCTTTACTCTCTCTTTTCTGGTAGTGCACCTGCGTTTTCCTGGGAGCGTTCCTCCCAGTTCTTAAATGTGGTTTGGATGGGATGGTTCCAGGAAGGAGCCCTTGGAACATAGGTTTTGCCAATCACATACTCCAGTCCACAATAACTGGTCTGGGGACATGTGACCCAAGCCAAGCCATTCCTAGCCACTGAGGCTCAATTCCACGGCTTTGATTGAAACTGTTGGGAAAGAAACACCCTCTTTTCTGGAGAAGAAACTGAGAATGGATCTAACAGAGAGGAAAGCAGAGCTGCAAGATAAAGCAAATGAGACGGATGATTCAGGACACTGCTTAAGCCCCTTGATACAGCTGTGCCTGAATCAATCATGCGCTTTTAGTTATGAGGGCCAAGAAACTCCTGTCTGTTTTCCTTAAGTTAGTCTGAGGTGGGTTTCCATCACTTGAAACCAAAAAAATCCTTAATTCATACATCTAGAACTCTGCCATTAATTTAGAACAAGCTTCCTTTATGGAAAGTTCAGTCTATTTTTCTCCATTTTTGAAAAACTGGGCCATGCCCTATCTCTAGATGCTGACACCTTTTCTACACTCCACAATTTCTCTAGTAGAGACTAATCTGGGCTAGGAATCAGACAACAGATTAAGTGCTACCTATGTCACTTAATCTGTCTCCTCTCCAGCCTGGGTCTCAATTTCATTTCTATAAAATGGGAATTAGAAAAGAGGGTCTCTAAAATCTTTTTGTCCTCTAAAGGTCAATGATTTTATGATATTATATACAAAAGCACTACTCAAATCCCTTCATTAATTTTTAAAATATACTTGTGAGATTGAATTAAGATAATGATGGAGAATAGTCTGCTCTTTTGTATTACAATACTATAAAATAAATTTCCTTACGTGATTTACAGAATTAAATTTCATTATTTAGTTCAATCCCACAGAGATTAAAATACTATAAAAATACTAGTTGGATGGGGAGGATATGGAAGGATCAATTTTTACAATACGAAATTATATTTCATTAATATAAATGCCTCTAAGATACTGTTAAGAGGGAAAAAAGCAAGTTGTAAAATAGCACCTATATAAAAGAAATGCACATGACATTACATACCCTATATATTATTATAAATATCTTATTCTAAAGAATGTGTTCTTTAAAGGAAGGTTTAATATCTTTGTAACTTTCATTTCATACCACTATTTTTATTTTTCCATTCAATAGCATGTTAAGCGTCAGCTGACAGCAGAGTAGAAGCAGGAGATGAGCAAATATTAAGTTAAAAAAAAAAAGAAGAGCATGTTTAGTTTTAAATTGTTTCTAAAATAAGGGCTTCTGAAAATTAGTATTCCTGGTGTGGTAACTACTCTTGATGAAATGACACTTACTTTACTACTTGGTAAATGCTCATCATCAATATCTTCATCCAAACAGACCAAATCACCCTCCACCACTCTTGATCCATAGGTTGCAAGTCTGTAAGATACTGCCTCATTCCAGATTTTGCTGCTATATGCATGAACATAGAATATGCGCATGGAATGGGGGAAAGAGAACCACGCCTGGATACAGCCCTCCTCTGTCACGCCAAAGCGATGCAAGGACTCCAACAATGCTCTCTCCCGAACTTTGAATTCAGGCATCAGTGTAAGTGTGCCTTTAGCATCCTCTGAATAAAGTGAAGATCAGTTAGTCACTTTTATTTAAAGGCCACGCTCTCTAAATGAACTGAGCTATCCTGGGAACCTGAATATGAAGATGATGCTCAGCACCAACTATAAACCAGAGCTGCACTTGAAGAGGTGTTTTGTTTGTTTGTTTTTAATGAAGATCATTAATCATATGGCTCAATCACCTTCCCTGCTTTAAAAAGAGCACAACATTAGTAATTCCAATTTCAGGATGGAAATAAACTAATTTGCAGTTATTTAGAGGACTTTTTTTTTTTAAAGCATTACATAAGCCCCTGAGCTTAGAGATTTTTAAAGAGCTGTTATAGACGTTTTACACAGAATTTTTTGAATAAGAAAGGGTTGACATCTGGATCCTTCAAGTGTACTATTAGGTCTTGCTAGTAGGATGCTTTTTAAAACTAGGTTACTGGACTCCATGGCAAAGATGCTTATTCAGGGAGGGCCTTGGATTCAGCATTTTAATAAATGCACCAGGTTTCTTAAGCACACTAAAGTTTAAGAATCACTGCCAAAAGGAAATTATTTTCTCAGGACCCTACAATAGATGCAATTTTGAATTTTCCTTAGTATTACTTAGATTACTTATAACAATTTGAAATGCTCACACTATTTACAGATTCTGGTGTGGCATAAAAATATTTTTCTCCTATGAATCATTACATATAGGTAATATGTACATAATTTAAAACAATGAATGGAGATATTTGAAAACTGATGTCCTTTATTTCATTGTAAGTGAAATTCATATGCACGTATATGTCGATCATATATTTGAATGACTCTAAAATGCTACAGTTGCCATTATTGTTTAGATACAAGTAATATTTATTCAGTATTCAGAACGTGCCAGGCACTATATTAAAAGCATTATATCTATTATCTTATTTAAATCTCATGACAGTCTTTTAGGTACCATTATTAGCTTCAGTTTGCAGATGAAGAAACTAAAAGAATGAAACTAAATGACTGCACAAGACTGTACAGCTGGGAAGTACTAAAGTTGAGAGCTAAACCCACGCAGATTGACTCTAGAACCCACACTCGTAACAACTTTTTTTTAGTGCTTCTCATTAAGCATTCTACATATATTGGGCTAAAGTTTGCAAAATCAGCAATCAGGGCTAAATGGCAACTAGATCAAAAACAATGCACAAAGTATCAGATATAACAAATGTACTTTTATTTAGTTTATATTTTCAGTCTCCTCTGATTGTAGTGAATTATACTTCCATCAATACCTAAATCCTTCGAGGATTTAGGCCAAGAAAAACTCAGAAAGCATCTTTTCCCTCACCCCTACCCCCAAGCAAGTATTAGAACAGACAAAAATCCCAGAGATCTGGCCAAAAATGGAGTGCCTAGGGCACGTAATAAAAATGCTTAAATATACAATATATTACAGTCTATTTCTTATCATATTTATGTTGTAATGAATGCCCTCCTGCTGACATAACACTTATATTATGTATCTGCATGGTTATGTATGGGGTAAAGAAACTTTTTAAGTACCAGTTTGAAGAAAATATTTCTTTGCTCTATTTACAGGATCATCCAATTCTTCTGGTGTAAGAAATAACTGTACAGCCTTCACCTTTAAAAACCAAACAAGCAAACATGTGTTAAATGAAAATGAAAAATTACTTTTTTTTAAAAAGGTACAAACTGTCTGACATCTAACAAACGCCAGACATTTAACAAAGGAACAAGAATAAGCATTTAACATGATATTTTACGTGGCAATTTTGTCTTTAAGTGTTCAAAAGTTAAACAATGTTAAATTTAGAATTAACCTCCTGTACAAAGCAAACTGATACAGAGGTTTAAAATATTATGGACTGGAAAAGTGCTCCCCCACCACTTCCACAGTTCTTCTGTCATTCTTTGCCTCTATCATCGAACTATGAACAGAAGTATTAAGTGATGACATGAAACTCAGACTTAGCCAACAAAAATACACAACAAAAATAAGGGAAGGAACAAGCATAGGGGAACGGCAAGCCACTAATTTCATTTATGTTCTCAAGTCTCAGAATTCTGTGGTCTTAAAAATAATTGCCAAAGTCATTTTTAAAAATTGTCAACTTTTTTTTTTTTTTTTTTTTTTTTTTTTTTTTGTGGTACGCGGGCCTCTCACTGTTGTGGCCTTTCCCGTTGCGGAGCCCAGGCTCCAGATGCGCAGGCTCAGCGGCCATGGTCCACGGGCGCAGCCGCTCCGCGGCATGTGGGATCTTCCCAGACCGGGGCACGAACCTGTGTCCCCTGCATCGGCAGGCGGACTCTCAACCACTGCGCCACCAGGGAAGCCCCAAAATTGTCAACTTTAATGTTTTCTTTTAAAACCTAGATTAAAAGATGTTCCTTTAAAAAAAAAAAAAAAGGTATCTACTAGTTCCTATATTTTATCACTGTCTCCAGCACAACTTATTTCTAAGTATGTGCCTTAGGGTAGGAAAGGATCTTTTTTTTTTTTTGAGGTATGCGGGCCTCTCACTGTTGTGGCCTCTCCCGTTGCGGAGCACAGGTTCCGGGCGTGCAGGCTCAGCGGCCATGGCTCACAGGCCTAGCCGCTCCACAGCATGTGGGATCTTCCCGGACCGGGGCACGAACCCGTGTCCTCTGCATCGGCAGGCGGACTCTCAACCACTGCGCCACCAGGGAAGCCCGGAAAGGATCTTAAAATAGGTCAAGCAACCTAATCTCCCACTCATTCTTCTGTTAACATTATTCATTCATTCAAACAAATACTATTAAGCATCTGCCATGTGCTAGGCACTGTGGAGACACCAGGGATAGAGTGTTGAGCAAGAGACTTGTGGTCTCTGTTTACTGGAAAAGATTAAATAAGCAATAATTATAAAATGTAATCAAACCTGAGATGGGAAGTCTAGGAGGCTGTGCAGTCACAAGATAAGGGGAATTCACTAATTCTTGGGTAGTGGGATGAGAATTTAAACTGAGACATAAGGAATGTAAAGGTTGGGGAGGGCGTAATTCAAGCAAAAGGAAAAAACAAAATCTGCCTTTCCAGCTGTGGGAGCCAGCCTCTAAGACAGCCCCAATGGTCTCAAGCACTTGGTGCTTACGCCTGGGCAGTCCTCTCCCACACTCATCAGGGTTGGCCTGCATAACCGTGGAATACGGAAGTAGTGAAGGTCTGTCCCTCCCAAGGTTAGGCTATGAAAGACACTGAAGTTTCTTTTTTCTTTTTTTATTCAATGAATATTTATTGAGTATGAATGAATGAAGAAAGGAATAAATGCTCTATTTTTAAAGAGCTTTAATGAGGCTAAAAACTGTATCCTCTGAAAAGGAATTACTCCCCTTCATTTTACCAAACTACAACTTTTTTCTCATTTCATTTCTCTGAAGGAATATTCTGTTTCCTTTAGCAAAGAGAACGTGTCAAGAGATATATGACCGGGCTTCCCTGGTGGCGCAGTGGTTGAGAGTCCGCCTGCCGATGCAGGGGACACGGGTTCGTGCCCTGGTCCGGGAAGATCCCACATGCCGCGGAGTGGCTGGGCCCGTGAGCCATAGGCCGCTGAGCCTGCGCATCCAGAGCCTGTGCTCTGCAACGGCAGAGGCCACAACAGTGAGAGGCCCGCGTACCGCAAAAAAAAAAAAAA